>NC_069501.1:910807118-911149618 GCF_027579735.1 Bombina bombina | reverse complement strand
GGCTTCTTACGGCTGCTTTTTGTGGCGAGGTGAAAATGGAGTAAGTTTTCTCCATTTTCGCCACGTAAGTCCTTACGCTGCATATTGGATACCAAACTGCGCTGGTTTGGTATACCTGCCTATGGCCCAAAAAACTACGGGCGACGGCAGAAATATACGCGCGTAACTTCTAGGTTACGCTGTATATAGGATAC
This sequence comes from Bombina bombina, assembly GCF_027579735.1. Lineage (NCBI taxonomy): Eukaryota > Metazoa > Chordata > Amphibia > Anura > Bombinatoridae > Bombina > Bombina bombina. Next base: position 911,149,424 of record NC_069501.1, on the reverse strand, counting down.
CAAATCAGCGTAAATATTGGCGTCGCCGGCTTTTGCGGGCGACGATTTATATCGGATCGACCCCTTGATCATTAGTAGGGTCATTGGTAGAGCTACACATGCAAACAGTGTCCACTGTCTGTGTCATATGTGGGAGACATTCCTGAGATATGACAAATGTAACCCCTGCACTGCCATAAATCTGGTAAATGTAACTGCTGCAGCACTGCCAGACATCTTATAAATGTAACCCATATACTCCTTGGGATATGACACATGTAACCTCTGCACTTCCAGAAATATAAACAAATCTAACTCCTGCACAGCCAGAGATCTGATAAATGTAACCCCTGGACTGCCACAGTAGGTCTGCTCTTATTTTGACTCTCATACATGCTTTTTAAATACGTGCCCCCTCATGAAAAAAAAATGCCCCCCCCCATTTCATTCGTTCTGGAGCCGACCCTGAATAAAGTAAAATAAACCTGTTCAAATTGAAACTAAAACTAGAGGGAACTGTATATTTTTAAACACAGTGAGCACCTCAAATTCTCACTTGCTAATAAGATCGATTTCAATAGGACAATAAACAAAAAACTGTTATACCAACATTAAATCCCTGTGTTATAGATGTGAAAAATGTAATTACTTTAATGTCACTTTAAGCACTAAAAATATAGAACCATAAAGTAACAACACTTCATTTCAGTAATTTTTCATTCATTTCAATACAGCATCCCTAAGTGTAAAAAAAAAATCACATAAATAAATAATGTAGAGTATATAAGTCACTGGAAAATTGTATTTGCTTTCTTCTCTGTAGTCTCAATTCTTTAAAAAGCAATTTGCCCTGTTTAGATTGTAACTCGTGACCTACTACCTAACAAGCTGCTTTGAATGTAAACATTATAAGGATTGAGCTTTTCTGAATATCCATGGTATTATTAGTGAACTGCTGACTACTAAATCATCACAAGTGAAACTAGCATGCCCCCTCAAGGGACTAATTATACTTCATTTCAAATCTCCTTAATAAGAGCACTCTTACAAAGAAAAGGCAATCCATATAATGGCACTTTATAACACTCTTATGCTTTATTCATGTATTTAACATGCAAAAAGAATAGGACCTAAAGTACTGATATATTATTAGGTATAGTGTTATAGTACTTCAAATCACTGCAGAGAACTCTTTGCTTAAAAGTAAATCAGTTTGAAGAAAATTCAATACTGCTAAGTATTTTGGAATTTGGGTATTACATATGTCGTTAGATCAGTCTATATATCTAACTATCTACTATGTGTATATTTATCTATCCATCTATCGGACTAGCTCTCTACCATATAATACTTCTTAAAGGGACAGTCTAGCCAAAAAATAAATATTTAATGATTCAGATAGGGCATGCAATGTAAAAAAAACTTTCCAATTTACTTTTAGCGTCAAATTTGCTTTGTTCTTTTGGTATTCTTTGTTGAAAGCTAAACCTAGGTAGGCAAATATGCTCATTTCTAAGCCCTTGAATGATTGTGGCTTTGTGGTCATTATTTGTGTATGGATACTTTCAACATTATAATGTGCAGCATACTCATCAGTGCACATAGTTACTCAAAATCATTGTGCAGGGAAACATGTAAATTATAACGGTTGATTATTACTGACATTTGTACCAGGACCCTCTATTGAGTAAGTCCGGTACTGTGCTGAAGGGTAGAATATTCAATATTAATGTGTTAAATCACTTCTTCTCAGAAAGATTGGTTAGATAAACTTCAATTAGAGGTAGTAAAGTTAAAGGGATACTAAACCCAATTTTTTTCTTTAATGATTCAGATAGAGCATGTAATTTAAAGCAACTTTCTAATTTACTCCTATTATCAATTTTTCTTCGTTCTCTTGCTATCTTTATTTAAAAAGCAGGAATTTAAAGCTTAAGAGCTGGCCCATTTTTGGTTGAGAACCTGGGTTATGCTTGCTTATTGGTTTGCTAAATGTAGCCACCAATAAGCAAGCACTATCCAGTGTGCTGAACCTAAAATGGGCTGGCTTCTAAACGTTAAAATCCTGCTTTTTAAATAAAGATAGCAAGAGAATGAATAAAAATTGATAGTAGGAGTAAATTAGAAAGTTGATTAAAATTGCATGCTCTATCTGACGCATTAAATACAAAATCTTGGTTTAGTGTCCCTTTAAACACTGTTTAGAACTTCAAGAATGCCTGGGATAAGTGTAAGGCTGTACTGCAAACAAATTAAAAGATGACAAAATGCAGTAGAATTAAATACGGTAATTGAGAAATACACTATAAAAAGACAACACGATAAGTGACATGGGAAGAGTCATGTCATTCTATGGTGCAGCTAGAATAAAACAATAACCGTAGGAGCGGAGCTAGCCTACAAGGGAGCAGGACTTGCTGGAGCTCCCGGCTCCATATATTTTATAATAGCCTTTATTCACATAAATCTCCACAAAGTGCTTCAGAGACTAAGATGCTGAAGAGATAACACTAGTCCGTGAATCAAGAGAAAGTTGGGGGCACAGTAATCCATGGGAGGTCTAACTTTTATGTCGGAGGACATCCACGCCGCACTACACATCACCGTCTAGAGAGCTGTACAATAGCATGGGTTACGAGCTACAGTAATCCCATCAAGGAACAATCCTATTCCTATACCCTGCATCATCACTCTGAATGACCACATATAAAGCGCATTATCCGGTCGATTAGCTGCTTCTTCCTACAGCCAATACAAACCTAAAATGGCGAGTTTACTGCTAATGCTTCAGCGCTTGGGAGAAAAACTTGACACCCACTTCCTCCTACTACAAGCTGAACTTATTTCTGACTGGACTCCCACAGGAGAAGACAGCGGATCCAACACAAGGAAGCTACAGAGAGTGACTGACCCGCCAACCAGCTCTTTCGGGAACGCATCACAAAGACCCGACGGTGATCACAGTTTGAATTACCCATATACAGGTGTGCACCAACATGTCTCCTTAGAAGGTAATTCCCAGCTATTACAGCACATACCTACTTTAGCCGAAAGTAAGGCTCCCTACACCAGTGGCGGATGGCACCCTGCGGAGAAGGGAAAAGTAGCCAAGACAGAAGATGGTAGCTACAACAGAGACATTCCCGCCATTTTCCCGGCCATACATCGGCTAACCCTTATTAATGAGCTGAGAGCTTCTGTGGACTTACAAATGAACACACTACTAGCAGAGGAGACAGAGCAAGTTACCGGGCTATGCGAGACAGACACACCATACTGTAGAGGAGGGGAGCCTCGAGTTGTAGTGGAGACGAACAAGATAGAAAAAGGGAGGCCCATACCCATGATGTCGGAACAGTCAGATACTTGTGAGCAGCGCAGTACCCTACAACCATCTAACATCCACGTAGGTCCGGTACAGCTTTGCACTGTTCAACTGAAGGTATCACAAGTAAAGTTGAAGGGTATGTATAGAGACAGTATCCTAGGGGCGACAATCTACACCGCCTTCAATGTCCAGAAGCACATTACCGATAGCTCCCCTTCAGATCGCGAGTCTCAGTCAAGCAAGCTATTATCTGGGTTTTCTTGGACTGATATAGTACATCGACCCTGGCTGCTGAAAGGCCCTTTTGACCCGGGAGGCTTGAGGTTAGTTTGACAGATATGCATTGCCCACTTGACGGACCCCAAGACGGCTGGACCGTTTATCACACTACAGTCAGCTTTGCTATGTTGCTCCCAACAAACGCTTCTTTCAGACTACTATCTATGAGAGTTGGATAAAAGACACAGTTGATAGGTCTCCCAGCCTTTCGGCCAGTTGTTACCTGTTTGGAGTGTTTACCTTTAATTTTATTCTAACCGTCATATTTTAAATTATAATATACACATAACCTTTCTCTTGCTATGACATATGTTATGTGACTGTTTGGAATCATCTACTTAGACGAGCAGTTTTTTTTTATTTTTTTGTCATGGCATTGGCAGCCCTAGATATCAAGCAATATCTGAGGCAGCTGAACATGTATTATTTTAACAATTAGCCTGTATTAGCAAGTTAGGTACTGACAACCACCCCACCTAAATGCAGTCTAACTGCTAGCCAGATTACTGTTATTACCCATAGAAGTGTAATGGTGCTATATTTCATGGTTTACCTTATTTATAGAAATCCAGTATATGTTAAAGCTTTAGCCGTTTGTAAAATCTGTACATGTGTGACATCTAGTTTCAACACTATAAATACAGGGAATCTCCCTTACAAAGCTCCCACTATATATTTATAGCTTCTCGACATGTTTCTACATAGAGGGTAAGTGATTAGCCCCTGGTACTACCAGTATCCTTCCACATTTCAGCAGGGGTTTGAATTGCTAATGTGGTCTACACATAATTATATTTTTAAGTGGATGTCTTATAGTAGATTCTCCTTTGGCTAGGGTTACTCTAGCGGTTGTATGGTTGTAGATTAGACTACTTATACCTCTGTGTGGAGCGCATGTCCTGTACACACATGTTCCAATTGTTATTGTTGAAATTCTGGTTATCAGGCAGTTAGTGAATATCTTGGATAGCAAGTTCCCTATATATACTTACTGGGTTACTCCTTTAACCTTTTTGAGATTCCTTAATATTACATATAGTTAAAGTTTTATCGCTGTGTATTTTATAAAATAGTCTGTAGCTGTATATATAACCTTACCATGGATAGTAAATTTCTTACTAGGGATTATCTCTTTATTACTATAGCACACTTGCCCTTGGGTATAGGGCCCATATCTTGAGGGCAACATCAATCTTTATAAATATCCCATACCTTTACTTATCACACTGTATACACCCATCCAAGTGAGTAGCGGCACAAGCTACAGACCTGAGCCTGAGTTCAGTATTATCATATAGACTTTTTCCTGACAGTTATAGTTACTGCTCTTTGCCAATGAGTATTATTAGCCAAGTTCTTTGATATGTGCACATAATGTTTGTTCTCTTTTTTCATGACTTTCATATTTTTAATAACCAGCTATGTGTCATGACTTTACATTAGAATTGATGTGATATCCTATACTTAGTTACAGTTGTATTTAAGACATATATCCTATGTATGACTTAACACTCAGTTTGATTTGTCAGAGTCATTTTCCAAATGATGTGTTTTAGAGGCCAAACTCTCAGATGTATATTATAGACTGATATCAAACTAATACCAAATTATATATATTTGATATTAATATTATTATCTCACTACATTCTATATAGTTAGTAATTAAGGGAGTTATGTTATGCCAATATTATGCCAATCCTACATAAGCCCAATAGCATACTATAGGTTGAAGTTAAACATCTACCACCCTGTTATGTGCCTCATTTCCAAAAGGAGCTTTTAGATCAGTACAGTTTATATCTTATGTAGTGAAATACTGTCGTTATAGTAATTGTTGATTTATAACCTTTAGATCGATATGAGCTACTCTCAGAGACCCGAAGGCGCTATCTAGTTTAACATTCTAACTAGCTCCGCCCCCCCTCCCACCTTTTACCTTCCCCCTCACCATATTTTGAGCGGCTCTAGCCCGCCCCCCCTTGCATTAACTCTACTTAAACTAATATTTAACTTATATTTTATATGACAAGGTGGGGACTATTTTCCTTATTCTTATATAAGACAAAACTGAAGTCTCACTATAGAAAGTCCAAATCCCTTTCTAACGTTCTGGATGAGCTGGTACACAGTGTTCCTTTTACTCATTTCCCTGGCCTAAGCTGACCTTATTTCTCCTTCATTTCTCTAGCCACATATTGCCGCATTATTTTGATAATAGCTACCTATGAGTACCACTTTATTAATTTCACAATTGTATTGTAGGTAGGATTAACCTGTATTAGTGGATTTGGCAGTATCTCAGTAATTGCATTATATACCTCTGTATCTGTTATTGTTTTGGGACGCATTTTATGTTATATCTGTTCTATGACTTCAATAAAAAACAATTTAAAAAAAAAAAAAGACAACACAAAAGCACTTACTTTGAATTTGAAATGAACAGTAGAATATTTTGTGTCAAATTTCAAATTAATCCAGTTTCCCTCCCCCTGTATCATGTGACAGCCTTCAGCCAATCACAAAATGCATATATGCATATACTGTGCACTTTTGCACATACTCAGTAGGAGCTGAAGCATCATAAAATGTGCATATAAAAGGAATGTGCGTGTTTTGATAAAGGAAGTATTTTTGATTTTTTGTTTTTATTTACATGACATGCTCTATCCAAATCATGAAACTTTTCTTTAACTTACACTTTGTTGGAAATATGCACATACTTTGATGGGCCAATAGTTATAATCTGCAGTAAAAAATCTGATCATTGATTGACAGGATATCTTTAAGATAAAGATTTTTGTTTATTCAAATCAGTCTGTATTGTTTGTAAGTCTGGTTCATGTGCCCTATCTTTACATTCTGAGGTTATTTAGAGTTCAGTACTGCGGCATTGTGTGAAATTGCACTGAGATTACAAAGATTCACATAGCTATATGTTGATATACATGTTTATTATCTTTGTATTCTGTAGCTCTGAGCATGGAGGTGAAATATAAAAAGGTTTATACAAAGGAATACAAAACTCATAAGGCTTGTATATAACAAAATAATATATAACACTTATTCATACCTATAAATAATGATACTGGAGGAGAGCAGTCACAAATCTAGCGGTGGATTATTATTATCATCATTATATAATAGGTTACGCAGCAATACATACCTGAAGTACACATGATTGTGATAAGATATGTGACAAAAGGACAACTGCAAGTTTATATAGGAGAATAATTATTAAAAGGGCAGTAGACAGTTAGTAATTACAAGACATTTCTATTGTGTTGCTAGCATAGTCTAAACATTTTTAAAATAAATTAATGCTTTAATTGTTTTTTATACTCCACTCATTATTTGCTTTAGTTGGAAGAGCCAATCTGGGCTTTATTTTGCAGACAACAAAGCTAACCACCAACATTATGTTAGTATACAATTCATTGTTTTGCAACAATAATCAGTTCAAGCCAATAAGGGGGGGTATGTAGCAGGGTTAGCCTTACGGTTCTGGAAATTGTCCATTTCAAAGCTAATTAAATAAAAAGTGGACAAAATAAATAATGCAAAGTTGTTTTTTTATGTAGTTAAACATTTTATATAAAACAAATCTCAAGGTGTGTACTGTCCTTTTAAAGGTTCTTTAATTAGCATCATTTTCAGAGATTCATTTTTACAGATTCACTGCTGCCACCAACATTCTTTCCTGCTACTGCCCCTTATCTACTATAACACATGTACAACCCCAGCCTGACTGATCTAGTCCTTTCAGCTAATCCTTGTCCTGATGTCAAAGATCTGTCTGTTTTTGAGCTATAGAAACCAGATCGAGAAATTATCAGTATTTGTCTTTCATTAAAAAGAGTAAAGGGACAGAAAACTCTAAAATAAATAAAACAGAGAGCACTATTTATACCATATTTTTTTCACACAAAAAAAAATAAGTTGAAAGTTTTTATGTTTAATTTGAAGCTAATAAGAAGTGCAATGCGGTCTAAACATCGACATGGCCAAACATTTTAGGGCCCCTGCATTTCTGTCAGATAAAGTCAAATCTGACGCATTCCATGCAAAACTCCAAAAATGGACTAGACAAAATTATGGGCACCTTCTCAAATTCCAAGTTTGTGATGCTCCTGTAATTTGTTATTAAACTCACCTGTATCAATTAACAGGTGCTGACAATATAGAAATCACACCGACAACCAGTTAAAATGGTGAAAAATTGACTCAACCTTTCTGTTGTGTGTCTCTGTGTGCTACACTGAGCATGGAGAAGAGAAAAAGCAGCAAAGAATTGTCTGTGGATTTGAGAACAAAAATTGCAGAAAGTAATGGACAATCTCAAGGCTACAAGTCCATCTCCAGAAATCTTAATGCTCCAGTGTCCACTGTGCGCAACATTATCAAGAAATTTACAGCCCATGGCACTGTAGCGAATCTCCCTGGACGTGGACAAAAAAGAAAAATTGATCAAAGATTGCAATGAAGGATTGTTCGAATGGTGAATAAAGAACCTCAATCAACTTCCACACAAATTCAAGCTGACCTTCAGGCACAGGGTACAATGTGTCAGCTCGCACTATACATCACAATCTGAATGAAAAGAGACGTTATGGTAGGAGTCCCAGGAGGACCCCACTGCTGACACAGAAACATAAAAAAGCCAGATTGTATTTTGCCAAAACTTACCTGAGGAAGCCAAAATCTTTTTGGGAGAATGTGCTGTGGACAGACAAAACAAAATTACAGCGTTTCGGTAAAGCCCATCATTAAACTGTTTTCAGAAAAAGAAATGTGACTTTTAAAGAAAAGAATACAGTCCATACAGTCAAACATGGTGGAGGTTCACTGGTGATTTGGATTTGCTTTTCTGCTTCAGGCATTGGATGTCTTGACTGTGTGTATGGTATTATGAAATCAGAAGGCTACCAAATAATTATTTTGTGCAATGTAGAGCCTAGTGTCAGAAAGTTGGGTCATTGTCAGAGGTCATGGGTCTTACAGCAGGACAATGACCAAAAGAATAGGTAAAAAAGCATCCATTAATGGTTTAAGACAAAGAGTACTGAACTGGCCAGCAATGAGTTCAAATCTCAATTCAATAGAGCACCTGTGGAGAGATCACAAAACAGCAGTTGGGAAAAGGAACTCTTCCAATCTGAGAGACCTGGAGCAGTTGGCAAAAGAAGACTGGTCCAATAATCCAGTAGAGTGGTGTAAGAAATTAATTGATGGTTACAGAATGTGATTGATTTCAGTTATTTTTTTCAAGAGGTGTGCTACCAAATATTACATTGAGGGTGCCAATAATTTCTATAATTAATAGTCCATTTTTTGGATTCTTTTTTGGAGTTTTGCGTGGAATGTGTCAGATTTGGTGTTTTTTTCTCCACTTTTATGTGTCATACCAATACAAACAAAAGAATAAAACATGAGAATGCCTAAACATTTGTAATTGCAACAATTTTCTGGGTGAAATGGTGCATTATCTGACAGAAATTCAGAGGTGCCAATATTTTTAGCCATTACTGTACATCACAAACATTAAAAACAAGTTTTGTGTTTTACAGAAAACATTTGCAAGAACAAACAATAGCTGAAAAAGACATACAGTGTATATATATATATGTAGAGAGAGAGAGTGAGAGAGAGAGAGAGAGAGAGAGAGAGAGAGAGAAAATAACTCATTGTGTAAACCATTTACAAATCTAAACAAGTCAGAAGTCTTGCTTTAAACCCAGAAACTCTCTGACTACACTGTTTCCAATGCAGCAAAGTAATCTGGGTAAGTTATGCAAATGAGGTTCACAATGACTCACCTTTTTACTTTTAGCCTGCTTTTTAATACAGACTTCCCTTTACGCCATAGCACTGCTGCATTACACAGCTTTTATGCTTAGCTAGGGTTAGTACAGTGATTCAGACCTATCCCAGGACAGCTGTTTCGTGGTTTTTGCCACTCATCAGCTGGGAGTAGGTTGAATAACTGCTTGGTAAAGTTCATTTCTGGGGGAAATTCAACAACAATTAAAATTATGGTTTACACAATGAGTTATTTTCTCTATATTTTGTATTTAGTGGAGGATTTTAAACTCACTTTTCGCCTCCCCATAATTTTAATTGTTGTTGAAAGGTACTGTGTAGTTGGGGTTTGGTTACTGGACATTATTTCTGTAAGACCTAAGTTAATTCTAAACTTATTCTTTATAACAGCAAGTAAAACTGAAGGTATATTTTTCAGAGTGAAATCGTGTAACTCTTTCAATGCACATTCAGATGAGATCCCATTCATAACAATTGAACGCTCTGAACAATATTTGGTAGCGCTCTTACCGCTGACATATAAAGGTACAGGAGCAAATCACTTGCACCATTTTTCTTCCTACTTCCTCCATATGTAGGATTGAACCTGCTGTGATGCAAATGCTTAAAAATCTCGGAATAGCATAAATAAATCTATGTTTAATCAATAACGGATTTAACATTTTCACTTTTATCTGCAGCTGCAGTTCTTTCATCAACACAGAGCCTGATATATTACTAAGCCAAAAAAAGTGGAATGGACCCAGCAGATTTACCCCAGGTGGTATACAACATATCTCAGCATGTGGACCAGATGGGCCTGGCTTTGAGAGACCTGGAATTAGAAAATCAATTGTTAAGAAAAATAATCAGTGATTTCATGACAGAAAAGACACAGGTACCGGAACCCATACCTGAACCAATAGTTTGTCTGCCAGAACCCTTTACTGGCAACAGGAAAATGTATCGCCATTTCAAGAATGCATGCTTGCTCCTTTTCAATTTAAAGCCTAAAACTTATAGCACTGAGAGGCTTAAGGTTTTAACCATTATATCCTTTTTGAAAGGTGAACCCAGGGTCTGGGCAGACTAATTTTTTGAGCATGATGAACCTATTCTAGGATGTTTGCCTGATTTTCTGAATGCAATGGATGAATTGTATTCAGACACCAACTTACAGGCTACTGCAGAGGCTACCATGCGTAGCCTTAAACAAGGCAAGCGAGCTGTCAAAGATTGCATTACAGAGTTTAAGCAGTACGCAACTGACTCTCAGTGGAAACAGATAGCTCTTAAAAATCAGTTTAGATTAGGTCTATCTGATCAAGTTAAAGATGAGCTGGCGAGATCTGAACTTCCAAAGACTTTAGAATCCTTAATGAAAGTCTCCATCCAGATTGACCGTAGATTAAGGGAGAGACGTAGTGAACTCAATGAACCAACATCAAGATCATAACCCTCTACTAGTCAATTTACAGTGATGACAAAGACCTCCCTTGAGCCTATGGATATCGGGTTGGCAAGGGGACCACTCACTTCTGATGAACGGAATAGAAGAAGAAACAACCAGTTATGCATGTACTGTGCCAATCCCACCCACACTGTGAAAGACTGTCCAACTCTACTCAGATCCAAGAGAAGTAAGTAATATAAAATATTCTCTTCTCAGTCCAATCTTATTAAACCAACTTACTGTACTCTTCCTTTATATTTGCAGTGGGACCAAACCAATATTCATCATTAATACCCTTGTGAAAAATAATAAAATCCCACTTGTTGTGAAGCATAATCCTGTGTGTGTGCGTGTTATTGAGGGTTCTACTATAGCTACAGGTCCGATTACGCATCAAAACATACCTCTTTTGGTCAGCACTGCCACAGGGCATACTGAATACATAGAATTTCATGTGTTACCCTTTCCAATTTTCCCTGTGGTTCTAGGCATAGCATGGTTACATAAACATCAACCCAGTATTGATTTGAAAACACATAAGGTTTCCCTTAATTCATCTTACTGCACTACCACCTGCTTACCTCAAGTACCCATACTGCAGACTACAGAAGATAGTTTTGACCTTCCATATGAGTACCATGATTTTGCTGATGTATTCAGCAAAAAAGAAGCTGAAACTCTCCCTCCTCACCAAGTGTATGATTGTCCTATTGACATACAGCCGGGCGCTACTATCCCCTTTGGTCACCTCTATCCTTTAAATCAAAATGAACTAGAACATTTAAAGACCTATTTAGAAGAGAACCTCCGAAAGGGATTTATTAGACCATCTACTTCCCCAGCAGGAGCAGCTCTGTTTTTTGTTACAAACAAGGACAAAACACTACGTTCTATAATTTACTACCGGAAATTGAACAAGAGGACTAATAAAAATCTATACCCCCTTCCATTGATCCCTGAGCTCTTATAGCGGCTTCAAGGAGCCCAAGTATTCACCAAGTTAGATCTATGAGGGGCTTATAACTTAATCAGTATCAGAGAGGGGGGCGAGTGGCTGACAGCCTTTAGGACTAGGTACAGCTTATTTGAGTACCTAGTCATGCCTTTCAGGTTATGTAATGCCCCAGCAACCTTCCAGCACTTCATCAACGACATCTTTAGAGACCTCCTTGATGTCTGCTTAGTCATATATTTGGGTGACATCCTCATTTACTCTAAGACTATTGAGGAACATGTCAAACTTGTACGTTGGGTACTTTCAAGATTGAGAGTACATAATTTCCTTTCTAGGTTATCATATCAGTCCCACAGGAATTCACATGCAAACAGATAAAGTGAATACTATAAAAGATTGGCCATTGTCTTCCACAAGGAAAGAGTTACAAAGATTCTTCGGGTTCTCTAATTATTATAGAAAGTTCATTCAAGATTTTTCAAGGATTTTAAGACTGTTGACTCAGCTTACCAGTTCCAAGCATCCTTTCCTTTGGAACTCTGAAGCCATAACAACTTTCAACCACCTAAAGTCGAGATTCATCACAGCACCTATTCTTAAATACCCAGATCCCAACCTACAGTATACCCTTGAAGTAGACTCATCAGACTACGCAGTTGGTGCTGTACTATCACAAAAGACTTCCATGTCAGACCCATTACACCCTGTGGCATACTTCTCCAAGGTGTTATTTTCTGCAGAAATTTATTACCCTATTGGGGAAAAAGCTATTGGCTATTAAAAAAGCCCTGGAACATTTGAGACACCTGTTTCCCCATCAACATACTAATGGATCATCTAAATCTGGAGTTCCTTAAAACTAGTAAGACTCTCTCTTCCCGACAAGTTCGGTGGAGTTTCTTCTTTACCCATTTCAATTTCCACATAATGTACCGCCCTGCAAGTAAGTATGGAAAGGCTGACGGGCTTTCCAGAAAGGATCCTAAACCTGTCTATCAACCCATTGATCAAACAATTATACCTCAAGAAAGGTTTATTGGTATCTCATCTTGCTGGAAACAAAGAATTAAGCAATCTCAAACAAAACAAGGACTCATGCCCAAAGATCAGTTAATCAAGAAACAAGACGGCCTACTATATCATCAAGATAAACTGTTTATACCACAAGATCTCAGACAAGAAGTAATGAGAATAAATCATGATTTGCCCATGGCAGGTCATCCAGGTGAATTTAGGATGCGCAAACAAATATCACGTTACTATTGGTGGCCTTCCATGAAGAAGTCCATTAGAACCTACGTACAATGTTGTGTAATTTGTGCCATCTCTAAGGCCGAAAGAAGGCCCCATATGGATTACTTATGTTACTTCCAAATCCCGACCTACTTTGGCAACATTTATGTCTTGATTTCATAGTTGAACTACCCAACTACCCAACTCAAACAATAAAAATACAATAATGGTCGTTATTGATCTATTAACTAAGATGGTGCATTTCATCCCTTTTCACAAGCTCCCAACTTCATCTGAGACAGCTGATCTGTTCCTAAACCATGTGGTAAAGTACCATGGCCTACCATTTATTCTAACATCCGATCGGGGTACTCAATTCACCTCTCGTTTTTGGAGAGCTTTATGTTCATGCCTACAGAAAGACCATCACTATACAACATCTTTTCATCCTCAAACGAATTGCCAAGCAGAACGACTTAACCAGTGGCTGGAACAGTATCTCCGTTGTTACTGTTCTTATCAACAGAAAAATTGGTCAACATATTTATTAGAATTAGCCTATAATAATTCACTCAACTCATCAACTCATATGACCCCATTCTATGCCAATTTTGGTTTCCATCCTACAACTTTCCCATCCTTAACTGCTAGAACGGATTCTCCAACGGTAAACAATTACATTAATTCTTTATTAAAACAAAATATTGAAGCCTCTCAACTCACCCAAAAGAAGTATTATGATCAATATTGTGACAGCAATATGCCAATGTAAAAAAATGTGTATCAAAAAAGTCATGTGCAAAAATTAGTGTACAAAAATTATTAATGGTCAAAAAATAGGTTGATCTTCAAAAAACGTGAATTAAGAACAAAGATTGTGAAAAATGAAAAAAACAAAAATTTACAAAAACATTGTGGTGTGTTTAAATAGTGACTTATATAAATGTTAATAATAGTCCAAAAAATAGTCCAACAGTGAAAACTTAATAGAAAAAACAATCCAACAATAAATTATAATAAATAGTGTGTCTCTTTAAGAAAAAACAATAATCCTTAACAGCAATAGTTATGGTGATTTTCCAAGTGTTTTATACTGAATAGCAGTGTCAGTACTTGCTAGCCGTTTTCCAACCCAAAATTCTATCTTCTTGGCAAATATTTTGTTATAATCCCTGGATGATCCTTCTGTAAAAGAAAGATATGATGGTGTAGATTGTTTTTAGAACAATAGAAAATCAAGTTGTGCTTACCAGTCGACGTGTTTGGTCACAAACTATTCATTTAGCTATTATTGTTGTATAAATTTGATTGTTTATACATGGATCCATGTTTTTAATTTATTTGTGTACTAAATAAATTGATATTGTAATCGTTTGATAATATTGCATTTGGTCCAGACCCAGCCTTCGTATAGTTGGCGCTTTGGTATACCTTATTAGGTACAGTCTAAAGATAGTCAGGTATTCACTGTATTCTGCTGATGCTAAGTGCAAAGTCTGACAAACGTCCCAAGTTTCATTTACTTTTATTAAGAGAGGTGGCTTCATCTGCTCCCCATATGGAGAACACCATTGTGTCATCCTCCACCAGTGTGGCCTCCATTCCTATTTTTCATCTAGCAGAATTGAATGATACCATATGGTTTGTGATGGGATACCCTGAATCACAAGGATTTCCTCACTGTTTACCAGATTTAGTATCTCATCCCTACAACACAGATAATTTTAGAAAGGTAAATTTTAGCTTGAGAATGGTTTATCTTGCTAAACATGGTCTGGGTGTGAAGGAGAGAAACATATATTATAATATAATGCTCAGTGGCATGTGATCATGAGTTGAAAGAGGACACTAGTCTTACAGTTCAAATATAGACTCCTCTACAATTCATTAGATTTTTTAAAAACACCACCTGCAGTATTAGCTAACAATAGGGTTAGTTTTGTTGTTTGTTCCTTCCTTATTTAACCTTGATACCTAGAGTGATAACTGACCCCATTGCTGTCTGTAGACTCAAGCTCCTTCCAAATAATTAAAGTGTTGGGTAGAGTTTGGCTATTGAAAAAACAATTGCATCCAACAAGGTGTAAACTTGTTTTAAAAATAATAAGACTTGTCTGATATGCCATTCTATAAAATATGTTTACTTCCCTTTTATACTTCTTTGCAATTGTGATTGAACAATTATTTCTGTACAAATTTTCTAGTTTAATATTATCATTTTTAATTAATTTTTTAACTTTTTTAAAAAAAAATAAAATAGTGTTAAAGAGACAGTCTACACTTTAAACATCTTGACACTCTGCTAAATAGCATTGACAAGCTATTGAATCCAATTAGTGAGTATTTTGTAACTAGTAAGCCTTTAATGCAGCCCAGATAGTGATGTTTTCAGTGGGCGGGGCTTGGCAGCAATTTCAAAGTGACAAGAAACAACATTTATTTTAAAATATCTTTTTTACTGTTCCTGCTGCATGCTATAGAACGGGGTGCAGGAGACTATTTGTATCTTAATCTAAGGTAAGACTTTAAGATGACT
This sequence comes from Bombina bombina, assembly GCF_027579735.1. Taxonomy (NCBI): domain Eukaryota; kingdom Metazoa; phylum Chordata; class Amphibia; order Anura; family Bombinatoridae; genus Bombina; species Bombina bombina. The sequence continues at coordinate 911,133,865 of NC_069501.1, read as the reverse complement.
AAGATGTAGAATGTCCCTTTAAATAACAAGTGAACTAAGCATGTGCAAAACCTTTAACATGAAAATAAATGTGCAAAGAGACAATAAATGCCATCATATCATGCAAAAAAATAAAAAAAAAATTCAACAGGTTCAATGTGTAGAATTTGAAAAGACCAAAAATCTTTTGACAAACAGATGGAAAAAAGTCTCATTGATAGGAATACTCCAATAAAAAAAAATATATACAGTATTTTTAAAAAAATATTTATAGGCATTTGAATGCATTTGAAACTGTTAGAAAAAGGTGTGTGAGCGCATCTTGCATGTTTATCAGACTGCAGACCCTTGTTTTCCATTATTTGATGTCCTTTAAATAAAAGGAAAAAAAACAGAATTTATGCTTACCTGATAAATTACTTTCTCCAACGGTGTGTCCGGTCCACGGCGTCATCCATAACTTGTGGGAATATTCTCTTCCCCAACAGGAAATGGCAAAGAGCACAGCAAAAGCTGTCCATATAGTCCCTCCTAGGCTCCGCCCACCCCAGTCATTCGACCGACGGACAGGAGAAAAAACAGGAGAAACCATAAGGTGCCGTGGTGACTGTAGTTAAAGAAAAAAATTCATCAAACCTGATTAAAAAACCAGGGCGGGCCGTGGACCGCACACACCGTTGGAGAAAGGTAAGCATAAATTCTGTTTTCTCCAACATTGGTGTGTCCGGTCCACGGCATCATCCATAACTTGTGGGAACCAATACCAAAGCTTTAGGACACGGATGAAGGGAGGGAGCCAATCAGGTTACCTAAACAGAAGGCACCACGGCTTGCAAAACCTTTCTCCCAAAAATAGCCTCCGAAGAAGCAAAAGTATAAAATTTGTAGAATTTGGCAAAAGTGTGCAGGGAAGACCAAGTCGCTGCCTTACATATCTGATCAACAGAAGCCTCGTTCTTAAAGGCCCATGAGGAAGCCACAGCCCTAGTAGAGTGAGCTGTGATGCGTTCAGGAGGCTGCCGTCCGGCAGTCTCGTAAGCCAATCAGATGATGCTTTTTAGCCAAAAGGAAAGAGAGGTAGCAGTAGCTTTTTGACCTCAGCTCTTGCCAGAATAAACAAACAGAGAAGACGTTTGTCTGAAATCCTTTGTTGCTTCTAAATAGAACTTTAAAGCACGAACTACATCTAAATTGTGTAACAAACGTTCCTTCTTTGAAACTGGATTCGGACACAAAGAAGGCACAACTATTTCCTCGTTAATATTCTTGTTGGAAACAACCTTTGGAAGGAAACCAGGTTTAGTACGCAAAACAACCTTATCTGAATGGAACACCAGATAGGGCGGATTACACTGCAAAGCAGATAACTCAGAAACTCTTCTAGCAGAAGAAATAGCAACCAAAAACAGAACTTTCCAAGATAACATCTTGATATCTATGGAATGTAGAGGTTCAAACGGAACCCCTTGAAGAACTGAAAGAACTAAATTCAGACTCCAGGGAGGAGTCAAAGGTCTGTAAACAGGCTTGATCCTGACCAAAGCCTGAACAAAAGCTTGAACATCAGGCACAGCTGCCAGTCGTTTTTTGTAACAAGACAGATAAAGCAGAAATCTGTCCCTTTAGAGAACTCGCTGATCATCCCTTATCCAAACCTTCTTGTAGAAAGGAAAGGATCCTAGGAATTTTGATCTTACTCCATGAGAATCCCTTGGATTCACACCAACAGATATATATTTTCCATATTTTATGGTAAATTTTTCTAGTTACAGGTTTTCTGGCTTGTACCAGAGTATCTATTACAGAATCCCAAAACCCACACTTAGATAAAATCAAGCGTTCAATTTCCAAGCCGTTAGCTGGAGGGAAACTAGATTTGGATGTTCAAATGGACCTTGTACTAGAAGATCCTGTCTCAAAGGTAGCTTCCATGGTGGAGCCGATGACATATTCACCAGGTCTGCTATCAAGATCACCGAGGCCCTCTCCTGCTTGATCCTGGCTACCAGCCTGGGAATGAGAGGAAACGGTGGAAACACATAAGCTAGGTTGAAGGTCCAAGGCGCTACTAATGCATCCACTAGAGTCGCCTTGGGATCCCTGGATCTGGACCCGTAGCAAGGAACCTTGAAGTTCTGACGAGACGCCATCAGATCCATGTCTGGAATGCCCCATAATTAAGTCAATTGGGCAAATATCTCCGGATGGAGTTCCCACTCTCCCGGATGGAATGTCTGACGACTCAGATAATCCGCCTCCCAGTTTTCCACTCCTGGGATGTGGATCGCAGATAGATGGCAGGAGTGATCCTCCGCCCATTTTATGATTTTGGTCACTTCTCTCATCGCCAGGGAACTCCTTGTTCCCCCCGATGGTTGATGTAAGCAACAGTCGTCATGTTGTCTGATTGGAATCTTATGAATCTGGCCTTTGCTAGTTGAGGCCAAGCCCTGAGAGTATTGAATATCGCTCTCAGTTCCAGAATGTTTATCGGGAGAAGAGACTCTTCCCGAGACCATAGCCCCTGAGCTTTCAGGGAGTCCCAGACCGCGCCCCAGCCCACTAGACTGGCGTCGGTCGTGACGATGACCCACTCTGGTCTGCGGAAGCTCATTCCCTGGGACAGGTGATCCTGGGTTAGCCACCAATGGAGTGAGCCTCTGGTCTTCTGATCTACTTGAATCACTGGAGACAAGTCTGTATAGTCCCCATTCCACTGTTTCAGCATGCACAGTTGTAATGGTCTTAGATGAATTTGCGCAAAAGGAACTATGTCCATTGCTGCAACCATCAACCCTACTACTTCCATGCACTGAGCTATGGAAGGTCGTGGAACAGAGTGAAGAACTTGACAAGCGTTTAGAAGTTTTGACTTTCTGACATCTGTCAGGAAAATCTTCATTTCTAAAGAATCTATTATTGTCCCCAAGAAAGGAACTCTTGTCGACGGAGACAGGGAACTTTTTTCTATGTTCACTTTCCATCCGTGAGATCTGAGAAAGGCCAGAATGATGTCTGTGTGAGCCTTTGCCTTTGAAAGAGACGACGCTTGTATCAGAATGTCGTCCAAGTAAGGTGCCACTGCAATGCCCCTTGGTCTTAGAACCGCTAGAAGGGACCCGAGTACCTTTGTGAAAATCCTTGGAGCAGTGGCAAGCCCGAATGGGAGAGCCACAAACTGGTAATGTTTGTCCAGAAAGGCGAACCTTAGGAACTGATGATGATCTTTGTGGATAGGAATATGTAGATACGCATCCTTTAGATCCACGGTAGTCATAAATTGACCCTCCTGGATTGTAGGTAAAATCGTTTCCATTTTGAACGATGGCACTCTGAGAAAATTGTTTAGGATCTTTAAATCCAGAATTGGTCTGAAAGTTCCCTCTTTTTTGGGAACTACAAACAGATTTGAGTAAAAACCCATTCCTTGTTCCACGGTTGGAACAGGGTGTATCACTCCCATTTTTAACAGGTCTTCTACACAATGCAAGAATGCCTGTCTCTTTATTTGGTTTGAAGATAAGTGAGACATGTGGAACCTTCCCCTTGGGGGTAGTTCCTTGAATTCCAGAAGATAACCCTGAGAAACTATTTCTAGTGCCCAGGGGTCCTGAACATCTCTTGCCCAAGCCTGAGCAAAGAGAGAGAGTCTGCCCCCTACTAGATCCGGTCCCGGATCGGGGGCTACTCCTTTATGCTGTTTTGGTAGCAGCAGCAGGCTTCTTGGCCTGCTTACCCTTGTTCCAGCCTTGCATCGGTTTCCAAGCTAGTTTGGTTTGTGAAGCATTACCCTCTTGTCTAGAGGCTGCAGAGTTGGAGGCCGGTCCGTTCCTGAAATTGCGAAAGGAACAAAAATTAGACTTATTCTTGGCCTTGAAAGGCCTATCTTGTGGAAGGGCGTGGCCCTTACCCCCAGTGATGTCTGAGATAATCTCTTTCAATTCTGGCCCAAAAAGGGTTTTACCCTTGAAAGGGATATTAAGCAATTTTGTCTTGGAAGATACATCCGCTGACCAAGACTTTAGCCAGAGCGCTCTGAGCGCCACAATTGCAAACCCTGAATTTTTCGCCGCTAATCTTGCTAACTGCAAAGCGGCATCTAAAATAAAGGAATTAGCTAACTTAAGTGCGTGAATTCTGTCCATAACCTCCTCATACGGAGTCTCTCTACTGAGCGACTTTTCTAGTTCCTCGAACCAGAACCACGCTGCTGTAGTGACAGGAATAATGCACGAAATAGGTTGCAGGAGGTAACCTTGCTGTACAAAAATCTTTTTAAGCAAACCCTCCAATTTTGTATCCATAGGATCTTTGAAAGCGCAATTATCCTCGATAGGAATAGTAGTGCGCTTGGCTAGTGTAGAAACTGCCCCCTCGACCTTAGGGACTGTCTGCCATAAGTCCTTTCTGGGGTCAACCATAGGAAATAATTTCTTAAATATAGGAGGGGGGACAAAAGGTATGCCGGGCTTCTCCCACTCCTTATTCACTATGTCCGCCACCCGCTTGGGTGTCATGATTCTGCCTAAGACTATACCTTTAAATCAGGATCTCCTCCCTATTCTTTAGCCCTATTTAAGTCACTCCTTCTCCTCACTGCATTGCTTGATTATTGCAGTCTGAGGGAAGTTTGTTCTAAAAACTCCCTGGTCTCTGCAAGCTAATTAATCAATCCTTACCTACCACTCCATTACTCTAAAGTTATTTGGATCAATATACAAGTAACTATTTACTCAGTTACTTCCTTCTTCCTCACCGGAATTTTTAAACCAAACTACTGAGGATTTCTAAATACCTTTTACCAAGCAGATCATTGGATCTAGTCTGCATCAAGGCGGGACTTCTCCTCAAGCCTCTTTGTTATTGTGATGTCACACGCCGCTACACATCCTGTGCTGTCAGCGCGCCAGTCTCCCCACACACGCTGAACACTCAGCACAGAGCTGCACGGACATTCAATTGCTCACAGGGGCTAATTCTTAAAGGGACAGTTTACTCAAAAAAAATTTCCCCTTTAATTTGTTCCCAATGATCCACTTTACCTGCTGGAGTGTATTAAATTGTTTACAAGTAGCTCCTTTACCCTTATATTGGCATTTGAAATTGTTAATTTAGCATGTGGTATCCCCACCTATTCTGTAAGTTTGTGGCTGCGCGTACCAGCTATAGATAAGCTTTGTAAACACAGCCAGCAGAAGAAATTACACTCCCAGTCGGATATAGCAGAGATAAGGTAATACAATGTTGATTTTCCATTGTTCTCTCAAAGTACTGGTGATTGTTTTAAGGACAGATATAAGATAAAGAAGCAGGTATATTTGCACAATGTGATACAGTAATGAGATCGGATTATACCTACAAGCTCAACCCATTTTATTAGGTTGTGGCTTCAAAACACAAAATCAGAGCTTTAATATACACAAACAAGCCTTAAAAAGCTAATTTTCATAAATTTGTTACTCTGCAGTTGGTAAAAAAAGCAATTGTAAACACATTAAGGGAAAAACTATTTTACAGTATACTGTCCCTTTAACTGAAGGACTATCAAGGTATGTACATATCTAACACTTAAAGCATGCTAGTAACGAGATCTCCAACATTACTCACAAATACAACCCTCTCCACCTTGTATCAAAAGAGGCTGCTAAACAGCACATTCCCGGTCATTTCAATTGTTAATGCAACAACTCCGTTATGTCAGCTTTATCCACTTTATTACAATTCACTAGGAGCTCTACATAATAACTTTATTAAGACTGAATTATCATATTAATACTTTGAGACATTACTGTGACTTACTCAAAAATACTGTTCATTTATCTCTTATAATGCAGTCATTCACTTGCTTTATTATTACTTTGTTTTGAGTCTCTCTGACTGTCAGATATTCAGTTCAGAGATCTGTCTTTTTCACTTATTCTACAATAATATTGTTTTCATTCAGGTTCCCTTTTAACTAGAAATGATATCAGGGAGAAAATGAAAACAAACACTCAGAAACATAGTGATATTTTACTTTATTATAATGTTGATAAAAGTAATCTTCTTATTGGGTGTAGGAAAAGCGTCGGGGTGCACTGGAACCTCTAGGAACTTGTCCATCTTGCACAATTTTTCTTGAATGACCAGGTTGTCACAATCATCCAGAGTAGATAGCACCTCCTTAAGCAGTGCGCGGAGATGCTCTAATTTAAATTTAAATGTCACAACATCAGGTTCTGCCTGTTGAGAAATTCTACCTGAATCAGAAATTTCCCCATATGACAAAACCTCCCTCATGGCCACTTCAGATTGGTGTGAGGGTATGACAGAACAATTATCATCAGCGCCCTCCTGCTCTACAGTGTTTAAAACAGAGCAATCGCGCTTTCTCTGAAATGCAGGCATTTTGGATAAAATATTTGCTATGGAGTTACCCATTACTGCCGTCAATTGTTGCATAGTAACAAGCATTGGCGCGCTAGAAGTACTAGGGGTCTCCTGCGTGGGCAAAACTGGTGTAGACACAGAAGGAGATGATGTAGAACTATGTCTACTCCCTTCATCTGATGAATCATCTTGGGTAACTTTATTATCTGTGGCAGTACTGTCCTTACTTTGTTTGGACGCTATGGCACAATTATCACACAATTTTGAAGGGGGAGACACATTGGCTTCCATACATACAGAACATAGTTTATCTGAAGGCACAGACATGTTAAACAGGCTTAAACTTGTCAATAAAGTACAAAAACCGTTTTAAAACAAAACCGTTACTGTCTCTTTAAATTTTAAACAGGGCACACTTTATTACTGAATATGTGAAAAACTATGAAGGAATTGTTCAAATTTAGCCGGTTACAGTTTTAACCCCTCTACAGTCCCAGCTACAGCCTTTGCTGCGACTTTACCAAACCCAGGGGGGTATACGATACCAAATGAAGCCTTCTAGGAACCTTTCCAAACTACTTTCAAACCCACACACATGCAGCTGCATGTCCTGCTCTCAAAAGTAACTGCGCAGTAATGGCGCGAAAATGAGGCTCTGCCTACTACAGAGAAGGCCCTTCCTGACTGGGAAGGTGTCTAAACCAGTGCCTGACGTAAAAAAAACGTTCCCCAAAGTTTATAAAGTGTGAATTTCAACATAAAGCTGTATAAAATGCCCAAATAAAGCAATCGATCTAGCCCATAAAAGTGTCTACCAGTTTTATAGCCCATATTAAGCCCTTTATTCTGTTTGAGACTAAGAAAATGGCTTACCGGTCCCCATGAGGGGAAATGACAGCCTTCCAGCATTACACAGTCTTGTTAGAAATATGGCTAGTCATATCTTAAGCAGAAAAGTCTGCCAACTGTTTCCCCCAACTGAAGTTATCTCATCTCAACAGTCCTATGTGGAAACAGCAAACGATTTTAGTTACTGCTGCTAAAATCCTATTCCTCTCACAAACAGAACTCTTCATCTTTTTCTGTTTCAGAGTAAATAGTACATACCAGCACTATTTTAAAATAACATACTCTTGATAGTAGAATAAAAAACTACAACTAATCACCACATACTCTTCACCATCTCCGTGGAGATGCTGCTTGTTCAGCGGCAAAGAGAATGACTGGAGTGGGCGGAGCCTAGGAGGGACTATATGGACAGCTTTTGCTGTGCTCTTTGCCATTTCCTGTTGGGGAAGAGAATATTCCCACAAGTTATGGATGACGCCGTGGACCGGACACACCAATGTTGGAGAAATAATATGTTCTTAGTTGTTCATAATACAGTACATGTATTTAAGATATTTTCTTTATCTCATATTGTCCAAAAAGCAAAACAAAAATAGTCTACATTAGTTTTCAAATCAATTTGCCATCTGTGAATCTGACTAATTTGTCTAGAATAGTAAATGTGTTGAACATTTTTTGGTATGTCTTAACAGCATAAACTATTATTGTCTGAAGTCACATAGATAAACAAAGATAGATACAAACATGACAAATCAATGTCCAATGAAAAGGAAAGATACAGGTGATACAATTTATATTATTTTGCGTAAATTATCCAATTTATAATCCATGTAAAGTTGATGTATTAGGAACACTAAGTAATAGCAGGGGGAGCACATAGTCAAATCTGTATTATTTACTACAATCTATGCAAATGTGCGTCTAATATTCTGATAAATGAAGAATACTGTAATACAAAGTAGCAAGAAAATTACGTCAAACAACTTAAAATCCTAAAAGATCCTCAGAGCTTCAGTACAAAGCCATTTGTCAACAAGCATTGCCTTTTTAATTCTGTTTTGTTTTCCTTGATCTTTATTTGTAAAGTAGTGGATAGGGACTTCATTATTAGTTATTATTAGAAAGCTAAATCAAGCGGTGAAATTCTTTAGCTTCTCAGGAAAGCCAAATATGTAATATGTTTATTTTAAGGATAATTCAATTATTTAAGGGAAGCCATGAGATTTGATGACATCTTCATTATTGCTCTCAGTTACAGTAATTGTAACAAAATAACTAAAAAAAAAACAACAACATATTACAGCATGTGGCAATTTTCAAGTAAACTTTTTTTTGTTTTACTTTATTATGCAGGGTCTAGTGCACAAAATGGATTAGTGCTTTGAAACCTCAAAGGGGAAACATATCTTAAAAGGACATGAAACCCCATTTTTTCTATCATGATTCAGATAGGCAATACAATTTTAAACAACTTTCCAATTTACTTCTATTATCTGATTTGCTTTATTCTTTAGATATCCTTTGTTGAAGAAATAAAAATGCACAGTGGTGAGCCAATCACACGCAATCACATGCGGCATCTATGTGCAGCCACCAATCAGCATCTTCTGAGCCTATTTAGATATGCTTTTCAACAAAGGATATCAAGAGAATGAAGCAAATTAGATAATAGAAGTAAATTAAAAAGTTGTTTAAAATTGCATGCGCTTTCTTAATCATGAAAGAAAAAATGTTAGTTTCATGTCCCTTTAATTTCAATTTAAACAGCAAACAGAAATGAATAGAACTATACTTTAAGCAGTCAATGAGAGAAAGAAAGAAAGAAAAAAAGAAAGAAAGAAATTTTCAAATGTAGATTTACTCAGCAAAAGCAAGGATCTATGAGCCCTGGAACAGTCAACAAAAGAAAATGTACCTGCTGGTTCTTGCCAGGTAATCATTATTACTATGACACTTGCACAATGACTATTGGAATCTAAAAGCATTTATATGACAGGTGGGAATCTGCACTGTATTTTAATAATTAGTGGTGAAAGGGTCTTCTTTAGAAGAAAGAAAGAAATAAAGAAAGAGAGAGAGAGAGAGAGAAAGAAAGAAAGAAAGAAATGATCTGCTGTTTTTTTGCCAGTTAATTACTATGAAAATCACACAATGACTACTAAAATCTAAAACCATTTATATAAAAGGTCGGAATCTGCAATAAACCAGTGCTCTGAGGTAGCTGATACTATTATGTCAGTGAAGGAAACGTAAAGGAGAGGAGAGGAAAGGAAAATCAAGATTAAGGAAAGACAAGGCAAGGAATGGAAAAGGAAGGGAAAAAAGGTAAAGAAGGGAAGGGAAATGTAAGAAAGGAAATGGAGGAAATGGAAATAAAATGAAAGTAAAGGAACAGAAATCAAGGGAAATGTAAGGGAATGTATGGAAAGGGGAAAAAATCCCATTTTTAAAAGGTGTGCCATGTGCATCACTAGGTATTCTGTTTTATGTAGAGAAGGAACTATACCACCTAGTTGTTTTATTTCTATCAGATGATGGTCTTGCCATAATAGTCCTATCTTGTGTGCTCTCATTTGAAACTCCACTTTATTGTTATATATTGATGATAGAGCACAAAGAGATGGGGTTAAATAAAATATTTTAGATAAGACCTCTCTTCACCCTGTCATCATATATACTAAAATGGCAGTCTCTTTCGGAACCTACAAATTCTTGAAAATGTAGAACTGCACACAGTGGTACTAAAATCTCATTGTTTGCATTTCAGAATAAATATCTTTTCATGACATGTTTAAAAGTGGTACAGTGTTTTAAACACACCTCTGTAAACAGTTTAAATTGACAATAGCATATTTAAATTTAGTAAGGCTTTCACATATCATTGATTTCTACATACATTAATGATGTTTCCATTTGCTTTTTTCTGATATTGTATTCTGTATTACACGTTTAAATAAAAAGCAAAAACACATTTTACAATAATATAACTAAACTTATCACTAGGAATTGTTCCATTTGTGTCTAACAAGAATTCTAATTTATTTCCTTATTATGTCACATTGCAACAGCTTCCTCTCTTCTGACCTCCTGTTATCTGATCTTTCTGCACCTTAATTAATTCAGAATGCTACTGCCAGATTCACTTCCATCATTTAATTCATTCCTGCTGCCAGCCATTTACGTAAATACTTTTGACTAGCTCACCATATCCAATTCAAGGTCAATGTCCCTACATACTATAGCTCCTTCTTTGGATGTATTTGTATCTTATCCTTTGTCATTTTCTTAAATCTTTGATTTGGCAGATAATATTATTTACTTAGGCTTAAACAATATGTTAGTTACATAAAAAGGTAGTAGATTATACTTAACATAGGACAATGGTTTTATAACATCAGATTTCCATTCAGGAAATATACCAGTTGCAACAACATTGCTTTATATAGCAACACTATTTTACTATGACAATGTCATTTGGAATAATGAGCCAATTTTAGGGACATTTTTAAAAATATTACTGTCACTCAGTGCATCACTTTAAGTAAATAACACATTGACTTGACCTTGAAGATAAATTATTCAGTGTGGAGAGTTAAAGGGACAGTACACTGTAAAATTGTTTTTCCATTAATGTATTTTAAATGACTTGTTATACCAACTGCAGAGTATAAAATATTTGAGAAATTGCATTTTCAGGTTTATTTGTGTATCTGAAGTAGCTGGTTTTGTGCTTTGAAACCACAGCCTATTACAATGGGTTGAGCTTCAAGTAATATCAGATCTCATTATGTTATCACTTTCATGTACACAGACTTGCTTCCTTATCTTATATTTGTCTGGAACACCAAAGCTCAATACATAGAGAGAACAATGGAAAATTATAATTTTATTACTTAACTATCATGCCCCCCACTGAGGGTGTAATCTCTTCTGCTGGCTGTGTTTACTTAGGCTTGTCAATAGCATATACGCCAGTATCAAAACTTTCAGTATAGGTTGGGAAACCACAAGCTAAATCAGCTATTTCAAATGCTGAAATATGAGTAAAGGAGCTACTTGCAACCAATTTAATACACTCTAGCAGGTAAAAAGGATCATTGGGAATAATTTAAAGGGGAAAAAGTTTTTGGGTGAACTGTCCCTTTAAATATGCTATAATCTTTACCCCATCCTAAACTCAGGAGTATGCACATCTCTTTAAACAATCTTGAGCTTATTTTTGACAGACAACAATTTCTGAACATTGATCAGTGTTGTCAGTAGGTTTTTCTAGTGATCGTAATCCAAAAATGCCTCTGCCATTAATATCACTGAAGCTCAGATATGTTAACTCACCTATTAGCTCAGCCGGAGCTCTGTGAAGAAGAGGACCAGGTTAGCGCAGCGCTCCATCTCACAAAAGGTAAGTATAAAGCAACACATTTTACTTGCAGCTTTGAAACATTTACATTCATTTAACAAAAACAAATGTAAATGTTCTAAGAATATTGAGTTTTAATTTATTTTTTTAAACAAAAGGAATACCGAATAAGGATTAAAGGCACATTCCAGTCAAAATCTAAATGTACATAGATTTATTAAATCTTTGAATAGAAACATATTTGCAATATACATGTATTGGCAAAAATACTTCTAGTAAAAGTTATCACTGTTTTGGTGTTAGCATTTTTCTCTGCACGTGCATGTGAAGCATAGCTAGACATTGTTACTGCACCCACATTTTAAACAATGCAGCTGTGCAGATCATCGGTGGGGCTTGTATCATGTCAGCAATTAACAAATTGAGTCATTATCAGATAGTAAAGCACCTTTGGCTCTCTGAGCAAGTGCTGTGTTTAAAATGCTGGTGCACTATGCATACTTAAATACACTTTTAAAACAGCTATAGCTTTTATTAGAAGCATTTTTGCTAATGCATGTATATTACAAAATTGCTTCTGTTCAATACCGAAATGTACCCATGTGGTTTCCAATTTTGGCTGGAATATCCCTTTAAAGAATATTTGGGGAAAACTAATTTACATGAATACTTGCTCCGAAAATTTCAGCCAACCCAAATTTTACATGGCCGCACATGTCTAATTATTACCACTAAGTGATGGCAGAAAAAGATTTTTGTTACCATGTCCATATTTCCAGCAACATAGTTGTAGACATAGGGCCTGGCTTGGGAACTTGTCTGCCTGGCTTTACATCGCACAGGCAACAGACACTGTATGTCCACTGCCCATATGTATCATAACATATGCCCCTTTCTTTTGCGTGAAGGGCCTGTCAATCACCCCCAAACTAATGTGTGGAGTTATTTTGATACTAGGTGGGGGAGAGTGTAAGAAGCAATGGTCTGGTGACCACTGCTTCTTACATTGTGGATTACAGGCTCTGTAAGGGCTCAAAAGTAGCATATGCTGCTTAGTACATTAAGTCCATAGTTTTAACAAACCAAGAAATTAAGATTTTCATGTGCTTGTAAATATAGATAATGTGATAATTGCAAATAAATGCGATTGTCTAGCTGCTAGAAAAAAATGACATACTCAGTAACAATTTAAAAGCAGAGGTTTGTGGGAGATTTGTAGTCTGGGGGACTGTGAGTACATACAGCAGTTTTCTGTAGCATGTTTGTGTGTTTGTATACTTTACATACAGACTACAAACACAAAATATAACTATAAAAACACAAACACGATGCACCACAACAATTAATAACATGCACACCACACACAGCACACTCACAAACACTACACTCTACGGTATATATTTATTAATGTGCAAGCGGACATGATACGATGTAGGATATCATGTCCGCTACACATTAATAAATGCCGACAGCATAAGCTGTCGGCATTCATCATTGCACCAGCAGTTCTTGTGAACTACTGGTGCAATGCCGCCCCCTGCAGATTTGTGGCCAATCGGAAGCTAGCAGGGGGTGTCAATCAACATGATCGTATTCGATCAGGTTGATTTCTGTCCGCAACCTCAGAGCAGGCAGACAAGTTATGGAGCAGCGGTCTTTAGACCGCCGCTTTATAACTTCTGTTTACGGCGAGCCTGAAGACTCGCTGGAAACAAGGGGCATCCAGCTCCATATGGAGCATTATAAATCGGACCCTAATACTCATAAACATACTACACCCACCACACATAAACTTTATACACACACACACCAGAAAAAAACACTACATGATGCACACTTAGATACATTTTTACAATGGAAAACTGATGAAATTTGATAGCAACAAACGTTAAAGCTCCCAAGTAAACGTTAGAAAGCATGTAATTGTGTCTTTAAGTATTAAAGATTAAAGACTAAAAAAAGTCACTCTAGATACAAGACAAGAAAATGATATATACATTTGAGTCAGGTTTGTTTTTAGTCTGTTTGCTTTAAATTTCAATTACATTTTTTTCATAACCTGAACTTTTTTGATATTTCAAACAGAATTGCAGTTTTCGAGGCATCAGCTTTTTTTTGTCCCAGAAGGTTACAAAATATTAGACATTTTATTGTTTGTTTATTCTTTATTTATTTATTCAGCTCCAGTAACCTTAAAATAGATATCTTGATTGATTTTTCCAAATGTGATAAGGTAATGTTCCTGTGTTTACTGACTGTGTGTACATTCAAATTATTAAATTTGGTACAGTGAATTTGAGAGATGAACAAAAGGCATAAAAGATTTTCCCCCAAGCATAGAAATTCATATTGTACTAAAAGTATTTTATGCAACAATATGAAGTAACTACATTGTAATTAGTGTTTAATACTTCTTAGGTCTATTATAATCTGATAAAAAGAAAACTGCTTACAAACATGAAAGTACCTTAACCTTGTTAGTAGAATACTCCACAATGAGGGTGGGAGTGGATCTTTCTTGACTATAAAAATAAGGGATGCTAATATTTATTTCCAAAAAATACATATTAAATGGACAGTCAAGTCCAAAAAAACTTTTATGATTCAAATAAGGCATGTAATTTTAAACAACTTTCTAATTTACTTTTATCACAAATTTTGCTTTGTTATCTTGGTATTCTTAGTTGAAAGCAAAACCTAGGAGGTTTATATGCTAATTTTTTAGACCTCTAATCTGAATGCATTTTGACAGTTTTTCACCACTAGAGTTAGTTCATGTGTTTCATATAGATAACATTGAGCTCACGCACATGAAGTTACCTAGGAGTGAGCACTGATTGGCTAAAATGCAAGTCTGTCAAAAGAACTGAAATAAGGGGGCAGTTTGCAGAGGCTTAGATACAAGGTAATAATATAGGTAAAAAGAATATTATTATAACTGTGCTGTTTGTGCAAAACTGGGCAATGAGTAATAAAGGCATTATCTATCTTTTTAAAGAACAAAAATTCTGGTGTTAACTGTCCCTTTAAGGTTGTACTGGTGGTTATCATTTTCTACAACTATAATATATGTTTTGTTTAAAAAGGGGTTCACTGACTGTGAATGACTCACATAAACTGGTAACATTTGCATAGTGATCGATTACCAGAAATTTGGATTTTTCTAGAAAGTTCCTAACAGTGAACTTTGTAGAAAAATCATTAGATAACCTTATTCTAAATAGTTGTGATTGGCCCCTGTTTGAAATGACTATATTTGTATCATAAGTTCAATTTTTTAATGGTGGGACATCATCTTTTCATATCATAAATATTTCTCTGAAAACTAGTGAAGTTGAAAGTTGTGTTGTCTTATAACTGCAAATATCTATATTTTTTTTAACATTTTATTAAACTTACACATATACATATAATAGAAACTATAAATACTCATTTGTACAATATATGCAAAAAATAACACACAAACCCAGAAAAAAACGCATCACCAGGTCAATCTGCAAAAGGCAACTTCTCAGGAAATCCAGTTGACATATTACCCAATCTCTGTGCCATAAGGCCCAAGATCACCCCTTCCTAATTTTTCCCCTTTTTTGTAAGATCTTGTTTTTTATATAGAGAGGATAACCCTGTAAGCCCACTAACATCCATTTCAAATAATTTAAATATTATATTTTCAAATAGAAAATTTTTGATTCCTTGCTGCACCCCAGAAAACTTTTGGGTAAGATAAGTCTCTCACATTATTTTCATTTGTTCGTAAATATTCTTATATTTAATTTTACTACAATAGAATGCTTCTAGATTTAATATAGTATTACATTGTTGAATCCATTGAGCTGTGGGAATTATCTAAATTTTTCAATAACTTGCAAACAGGGTTTTTGCACTGTTACTCAAAATATTAAACTTTTGTTTTCAGGTGAGTAGTCAATTTTTTTTAGAGATTTTATTAAAAAACAATGTCCATGGATCTTCATAAATTAAGATTCCCAATACTTTGGATGACTGGTTAGATATTGCCTTCCAGTCACAATAGTTAGACATTGACACAAAATATGTCACAAAATATCCAGTAAACCTCAGCTCCTCCAGCACAAATCAGTGGAATTATGTAAAAAATTTCCATCTGACAGGGGTAAGGTACAACTTTTGTAAAATTTTTAAATCTTTAAGAGGGCTTAAAGATGAATCTTGCATCTGTGGGTGTTATATCTTTGTTCAGTTCATGTCCCCATCGTTTGATAAAATATGGAACATACCCTGGTGTCTGATTCTACAAAATTGAATATACTGATGATAATGCACGTCTAAGTGGTGTAGATGACCAACATAAGGATTCAAAAGGGGTCAAAGGTCTCATCATATATTTCCTAGAATGACATTGATAAAGAGTAAACCAGTTTTCTAAAAAATCAACACCTCCTTTAGGATAAAATTACGAAGAGTAATAACATAATGATTTTATGGATGTTAATGATACAAATTAGGAATTTCTTAAGAATAATTGCTCCTAAACCATCATCAATCATCCTATATTCATTTAAATGTATTCTTTTTTTTTTAAACCACCAACCTAAAAAATACTACCAAGTAAGCCAGAGGTCCCAAGAACCCTACATCTTGTGAACCAGTCTCTAACTTAGACCTGTGTTCTAAAATCTAATTTCTTCAGATCAAGCCCTGGTCTTCTACATACAATCTGGTACTGTGATCATTATCTTGGTTACCTCCTTGCTGACTGACAACACCTTGATAGAAACCACTTAATTCACACTTGGGGGCATCTAAATTCTTATCCCAAGTAAAAAAAAAAAAAAAGGAAATCATCAAGAAAATAATAGATAGTCCCAATGTTACAGGTAAAATGTTAAGAGAGAGGATTAAATAAACAGGAGCCCAATTAGGTCTTGTGTGAATTTATGTAATCTAGGCTTAAATATGCCACCTATCAAAAAAAAAAAAAAGAAAATTCTTCGGGTCGATTTATCATGGCCCGAATGCTGCTATATGCAGCTGTTTCCACGTGAGCCTTCAGGCTTGCCGGAAACATACGTTAAGAAGCAGCAGTCTTAAGACCATTGCTCCTTAACTCGTCCACCACCTCTGAGGCGGCGGACAGCAATCTGCTCGATTGCATATGATCGGATTGATTGACACCCCCTGCTAGTGGCCGCAAATCTGCAGGGGGCAACATTGCACAAGCATTTCACAAAGAATGCTTGTGCAATGATAAATGATAAATGCCGACAGCATATGCTATCTGCATTTATTGATATGTGGCGGACATGATCACTTCAGTGGATCATGGCCTCCAGACACATGATAAATCAGCCCCTTCATGTCATTAGGCCTAGGAAAAAATGTACGCACACTTTAATGAGGATTTATTAAATTTTCCATTTGAGATAGCAATTGTTTCTGAACTGAGGCTAACACACCTGAAAATATGTAGAGAATTTAGAAAAGATAGACTTAAAAACATATTTTAAATCTTTTAGAATAGTTGGCTTATCCTAAAACAATTATTTAGCTCTATCATGTGGATTTGAAACAGTTTTCAAACTCTTCACAGCAGCCTGCAAGATATAAAACAGAATTTGCTCTTTAGAGCAGACTTCCCTGAAGGGTCTGAAAATTGTTTTGGGTCCAGCAAACTGCTATAAAAAGCATTGAAACTATTTTAGATTCTTTTGTTTTCATAAATAGCTCACAGGCTGTTTCTGATTTAAACTTCAACCTGAAATAAACATAGAAACAATAATCATGACAGGAGATATGAAACCAATAACTTATGTTGAGGAAAAAATATATATACAAACTACAAACTTTCAATATGATTTTACAAATTATATTTTAATATGTAGTGTTACCCTTATTTAGGGCCAGATTACAAGTGGAGCGCCATATATTGCTTTCAGGAAAGCAATATTAGAGCTCCACTGTGCAATAGCAGCGCACGCTAAGGTGCTCTGGTATCAATAGTTAAAAGCAATGCGAATGTGAGAGCGCTTTCATAGGCTCCAATAGGAGCTTGTTCTGATGCCGTCAGAGATGGCACAGAACCTAAGAGCAGTGAAGGAGCTAAGTAGCGATTGCAGCATTTATAAATATATATGCATATGACTATATAAACATATATTTATGTATTAATATGTGTATAAACAGCAAATAACTCCTGTATAGTAGTGAAAGAGTCCAAGTTGGACACAGCAGCGTGTTTGCCTGAAACGCGTCAGATGACGTATAAATCCTGCTGTTTGCTTACCGCTGTGAGTTTTCCATCTTTTAACTTTTTCAAATAAATTATGACATTTTAATCTTGATTGATAAGGCTGTGCATGGTATTTCTTTGCAAACTCGCTGCTGTGTCCAAGTTGGACTCTTTCACTACTATTCAGGAGTTATTTGCTGTTTATTCTTTTCACTCACAAATCCATCACCGCCACGGAGGAGACTGTGAGGACTGGAGGAGGTGAGTTTTGGCGTACAGGGACAAGACGCCAACTCCGACAAATCATGGTACTTCCCTTGCTTTTAAAAACCCTTTTTTGATATACTTGGTGCAAGTCGCTGCACAAACTTGTTATACATTTATATGTGTATATATACATATTAACATATAAATATATACAGTATGTATAAAAGCATAGACAAATATCATTACTGGGAACACACAGTTCCCATTGAATGCAATATAAAGGCACTTTTCAGTGCCGTTTTTTTTTCTAACACCCCACACCCGTCAACTTTACCCACAAAATGCAGCTTAGTGCAGCTTTTTTTATTTTTAAAAAATGCTACATTTCTTTTAAATTAAAAACTATAATACCAACTATTTTGAAGGCATTTGGGGCACTTTTAGAAAAGTAACCAGAGATCGGATCTCTGGTTAATTTACTGAGTGCTTATTGCTACCGTGAGCTTGTGGTAGTAATAACCAGCCACTAGTAATGGCTGGTTAATTATCATGCACCCACGAACAGGCAAATGTGCCTGTTTGCAGGCATGCAATAATTTAGCACTCCACTTGTAATCTAGCCCTTAATAAATAAATATTCAAAGTGTTTTACTCAGATTTGTGCACGCTACCAACTGAAAAGGAAATCATACCTGACATTTTTAATAGAGAAGATTTTCTAAAATAATTGCTTATTAAAAGAAAATTAAAAAGACAATTAAATGTACAAGAAACCCACATTGTTTTTGTTCATGATTTAGATAGGGCATACAAATAAGAAAAAACCCCAACTATTTTCCTATGTTATCAAATATACTTTATTCTCTGGGTATTTTTTTTTAAGCATACCTAGATACATTCTGTGCAAGGGTCTAAATCACTATATTGAAGTTTTGAAATAATGTTTTAAAAATTGTTCACACTAGTTTGTTTCTATGTTTTGAAGTGTGTCCTTTTCAATTAAAACTGCTACAACAGTTATTCTTATCAGCCAATTAAAGTTTGATTCTTGAGTATCAGTTATGCAGGAATATGCATTTCTGGTAGGGCTGAGCAAATGTTTCACAACATTCGAAAAATGAAACAAATTTTAATACATTTGTTTGTTTCAAATTTCGAATGTTTGTACAACATTCTAACATTCGTTTCATGTGTTCAAATTATGCAATATTCTAATTCGAAAAATTTAAATTTATATATTTGTAATAGTATTTCTAATGCTTTATTTAAATGTAATATTCAAATTATGCAATATTCGAATTAGAAAAATTCGAATTTATATACCGGTATATGTAATAGTTTTTATAATGTTCTTTTAAATGTAATTTCGAATTATGCAATATTTGAAATATAAACATTCAAATTGATATATTTGTATCTTTTATGTATCAATTTAATAAATTCCCTACCACATGAACTATTTGTTAAATCAAATGTTACATTAGAAATTTCAAATGTGGACAATCTATCTAATTATGAACATTCGAATTCGAAAGTGTCATTCAAAAACTGTAAATAGCATTCGATTATAGAATTTTCAAGAATAATCATTCTTATCAACATTCAATTATATAAATCGAATTTCTCCAACATTGGTGTGTCCGGTCCACGGCATCATCCTTACTTGTGGGATATTCTCTTCCCCAACAGGAAATGGCAAAGAGTCCCAGCAAAGCTGGTCACATGATCCCTCCTAGGCTCCGCCCACCCCAGTCATTCTCTTTGCCGTTGCACAGGCAACATCTCCACGGAGATGGTTAAGAGTTTTTTTGGTGTTTAAATGTAGTTTTTATTCTTCTATCAAGTGTTTGTTATTTTAAAATAGTGCTGGTATGTACTATTTACTCTGAAACAGAAAAAGGATGAAGATTTCTGTTTGTGAGAGGAAGATGATTTTAGCAGACAGTTACTAAAATCGATTGCTGTTTCCACACAGGACTGTTGAGATGAAGTAACTTCAGTTGGGGGAAACAGTTAGCAGACCTTTCTGCTCAAGGTATGACTAGCCATATTTCTAACAAGACCATGTAATGCTGGAAGGCTGTCATTTCCCCTCATGGGGACCGGTAAGCCATTTTCTTAGTTAAACATAAAAGAATAAAGGGCTTCAAAAAGGGCTTCAAAAACTGGTAGACATTTTTCTGGGCTAAAACGATTGCTTTACTAGGCATATTATGCAGATTCTAACTAATAATGGTTATTATAATCTTGGGGATTGTTTAGAAAAACGGCAGGCACTGTGTTGGACACCTTTTTCAGATGGGGGCCTTTTCTAGTTATAGACAGAGCCTCATTTTCGCGCCACTAATGCGCAGTTGTTTTTGGAGAGCAAGGCATGCAGATGCATGTGTGAGGAGCTAAGAATCACTGAAAAAGCTTATAGAAGGCATCATTTGGTATCGTATTCCCCTCTGGGCTTGGTTGGGTCTCAGCAAAGCATATAGCTGGGACTGTATAGGGGTTAAATGTAAAAACGGCTCCGCTTCCGTTATTTTAAGGGTTAAAGCTCTGAAATTTGGTGTGCAATACTTTTAATGCTTTAAGACACTGTGGTGAAATTTTGGTGAATTTTGAACAATTCCTTCATACTTTTTCACATATTCAGTAATAAAGTGTTTTCAGTTTGAAATTTAAAGTGACAGTAACGGTTTTATTTTAAAACATTTTTTGTGCTTTGTTGACAAGTTTAAGCCTGTTTAACATGTCTGTACCATCAAATAAGCTATGTTCTATATGTATGAAAGCCAATGTGTCTCCCCATTTAAATTTATGTGATAATTGTGCCATAGTGTCCAAACAAAGTAAGGACAGTAATGCCACAGATAATGATATTGCCCAAGATGATTCCTCAAATGAGGGGAGTAAACATGATACTACATCATCCCCTACTGTGTCTACACCAGTTATGCCCACACAGGAGGCCCCTAGTACATCTAGTGCGCCAATACTTATTACCATGCAACAATTAACGGCTGTAATGGATAACTCTATAGCAAATCTTTTATCCAAAATGCCTACTTATCAGAGAAAGCGCGATTGCTCTGTTTTAAACACTGAAGAGCAAGAGGACGCTGATGATAATTGTTCTGTCATACCCTCACACCAATCTGAAGGGGCCATGAGGGAGGTTTTGTCTGAGGGAGAAATTTCAGATTCAGGAAAGATTTCTCATCAAGCTGAACCTGATGTTGTGACATTTAAATTTAAATTAGAACATCTCCGCGCACTGCTTAAGGAGGTATTATCTACTCTGGATGATTGTGACAATTTGGTCATTCCAGAAAAGTTATGTAAGATGGACAAGTTCCTAGAGGTTCCGGTGCCCCCCGACGCTTTTCCTATACCCAAGCGGGTGGTGGACATAGTAAATAAAGAGTGGGAAAGGCCCGGCATACCTTTTGTCCCCCCCCCCCCTATATTTAAGAAATTATTTCCTATAGTCGACCCCAGAAAGGACTTATGGCAGACAGTCCCCAAGGTCGAGGGGGCGGTTTCTACTCTAAACAAACGCACTACTATTCCTATCGAAGATAGTTGTGCTTTCAAAGATCCTATGGATAAAAAATTAGAGGGTTTGCTTAAAAAGATTTTTGTTCAGCAAGGTTACCTTCTACAACCAATTTTATGCATTGTTCCTGTCACTACGGCAGCGTGTTTCTGGTTCGAGGAACTAGAAAAGTCGCTCAATAAAGAATCTTCGTATGAGGAGGTTATGGACAGAGTTCAAGCACTTAAATTGGCTAACTCTTTTATTTTAGATGCCGCTTTGCAATTAGCTAGATTAGCGGCGAAAAATTCAGGGTTTGCTATCGTGGCGCGCAGAGCGCTTTGGCTAAAGTCTTGGTCAGCGGATGTGTCTTCCAAGACAAAATTGCTTAACATTCCTTTCAAGGGTAAAACATTATTTGGACCTGATTTGAAAGAGATTATTTCAGACATCACTGGGGGAAAGGGCCACGCCCTCCCACAGGATAGGTTTTTTAAGGCTAAAAATAAGCCTAACTTTCGTCCCTTTCGCAGAAACGGACCAGCCTCTAATTCTACATCCTCTAAGCAAGAGGGTAATACTTCACAACCCAAACCAGCCTGGAAACCAATGCAAGGCTGGAACAAGGGTAAGCAGGCCAAGAAGCCTACCACTGCTACCAAAACAGCATGAAGGGATAGCCCCCGATCCGGGACCGGATCTGGTGGGGGGCAGACTTTCTCTCTTTGCTCATTGGGCAAGAGATGTTCAGGATCCTTTGGCGCTAGAAATAGTTTCTCAAGGTTATCTCCTGGAATTCAAGGAACTACCCCCAAGGGGAAGGTTCCACAGGTCTCAATTATCTTCAAACCAAATAAAAAGACAGGCATTCTTACATTGTGTAGAAGACCTGTTAAAGATGGGAGTGATTCATCCAGTTCCAATAAGAGAACAAGGGATGGGTTTTTATTCCAACCTGTTCATAGTTCCCAAAAAAGAGGGAACATTCAGACCAATTTTGGATCTCAAGATCCTAAACAAATTTCTCAGGGTACCATCGTTCAAAATGGAAACTATTCGAACGATCCTACCTACTATCCAGGAAAATCAATTTATGACTACCGTGGATTTAAAGGATGCGTACCTACATATTCCTATCCACAAGGAACATCATCAGTTCCTAAGGTTCGCTTTTCTGGACAAGCATTACCAGTTTGTGGCACTTCCATTCGGATTAGCCACTGCTCCAAGGATTTTCACAAAGGTACTAGGGTCCCTTCTAGCGGTTCTAAGACCAAGGGGCATTGCAGTAGTACCTTACTTGGACGACATCCTGATTCAAGCGTCGTCTCTGTCAAAAGCAAAGGCTCATACGGACATCGTCCTAGCCTTTCTCAGATCTCATGGATGGAAGGTGAACAAAGAAAAAAGTTCTCTGTCCCCGTCAACAAGAGTTCCCTTCTTGGGAACAATAATAGATTCCTTAGAAATGAGGATTTTTCTGACAAAGGTCAGAAAATCAAAAATTCTAAGCTCTTGTCAAGTACTTCATTCTGTTCTTCGTCCTTCCATAGCGCAGTGCATGGAAGTAATAGGATTGATGGTTGCAACAATGGACATAGTTCCTTTTGCACAAATTCATCTAAGACCATTACAACTGTGCATGCTCAGACAGTGGAATGGGGATTATACAGACTTGTCTCCGACGATTCAAGTAGATCAAAAGACCAGAGATTCACTCCGTTGGTGGCTGACCCTGGACAATCTGTCACAGGGAATGAGCTTCCGCAGACCAGAGTGGGTCATTGTCACGACCGACGCCAGCCTGGTGGGCTGGGGCGCGGTCTGGGAATCCCTGAAAGCTCAGGGTCTATGGTCTCGGGAAGAATCTCTTCTCCCGATAAACATTCTGGAACTGAGAGCGATATTCAATGCTCTCAAAGCTTGGCCTCAACTAGCAAAGGCCAAATTCATAAGGTTTCAATCAGACAACATGACGACTGTTGCATACATCAATCATCAGGGGGGAACAAGGAGTTCCCTGGCGATGGAAGAAGTGACCAAAATAATTCAATGGGCGGAGGATCACTCCTGCCACTTGTCTGCGATCCACATCCCAGGAGTGGAAAATTGGGAAGCGGATTTTCTGAGTCGTCAGACATTCCATCCGGGGGAGTGGGAACTCCATCCGGAAATCTTTGCCCAAATTACTCAATTATGGGGCATTCCAGACATGGATCTGATGGCATCTCGTCAGAACTTCAAGGTTCCTTGCTACGGGTCCAGATCCAGGGATCCCAAGGCGACTCTAGTAGATGCACTAGTAGCACCTTGGACCTTCAACCTAGCTTATGTATTCCCACCGTTTCCTCTCATTCCCAGGCTGGTAGCCAGGATCAATCAGGAGAGGGCTTCGGTGATCTTGATAGCTCCTGCGTGGCCACGCAGGACTTGGTATGCAGACCTGGTGAATATGTCATCGGCTCCACCATGGAAGCTACCTTTGAGACAGGACCTTCTTGTTCAAGGTCCATTCGAACATCCGAATCTGGTTTCTCTCCAGCTGACGGCTTGGAGATTGAACGCTTGATTTTATCAAAGCGTGGGTTTTCAGATTCTGTAATAGATACTCTGATTCAGGCTAGAAAGCCTGTAACTAGAAAAATTTACCATAAAATATGGAAAAAATATATCTGTTGGTGTGAATCCAAAGGATTGCCATGGAACAAGATAAAGATTCCTAAGATTCTATCCTTTCTATAAGAAGGTTTGGAGAAAGGATTATCTGCAAGTTCTCTAAAGGGACAGATTTCTGCTTTATCTGTCTTACTACACAAACGACTGGCAGCTATGCCAGATGTTCAAGCATTTGTTCAGGCTCTGGTTAGGATCAAGCCTGTTTACAGACCTTTGACTCCTCCCTGGAGTTTAAATCTAGTTCTTTCAGTTCTTCAAGGGGTTCCGTTTGAACCCTTACATTCCGTAGATATTAAGTTACTATCTTGGAAAGTTTTGTTTTTGGTTGCAATCTCTTCTGCTAGAAGAGTTTCAGAGTTATCTGCTCTGCAGTGTTCTCCTCCTTATCTGGTGTTCCATGCAGATAAGGTGGTTTTGCGTACTAAGCCTGGTTTTCTTCCTAAAGTTGTTTCTAACAAAAATATTAACCAGGAGATAGTTGTACCTTCTTTGTGTCCGAATCCAGTTTCAAAGAAGGAGCGTTTGTTACACAATTTGGACGTTGTCCGTGCTCTAAAATTCTATTTAGAGGCTACTAAAGATTTCAGACAAACATCATCCTTGTTTGTTGTTTATTCTGGTAAAAGGAGAGGTCAAAAAGCGACTTACACCTCTCTTTCCTTTTGGCTTAAAAACATTATCCGTTTGGCTTATGAGACTGCTGGACGGCAGCCTCATGAACGAATCACAGCTCACTCCACTAGGGCTGTGGCTTCCACATGGGCCTTCAAGAACGAGGCTTCTGTTGATCAGATATGTAAGGCAGCGACTTGGTCTTCACTGCACACTTCTGCCAAATTTTACAAATTTGATACTTTTGCTTCTTCGGAGGCTATTTTTGGGAGAAAGGTTTTGCAAGCTGTGGTGCCTTCCGTTTAGGTGACCTGATTTGCTCCCTCCCTTCATCCGTGTCCTAAAGCTTTGGTATTGGTTCCCACAAGTAAGGATGACGCCGTGGACCGGACACACCAATGTTGGAGAAAACAGAATTTATGCTTACCTGATAAATTACTTTCTCCAACGGTGTGTCCGGTCCACGGCCCGCCCTGGTTTTTTTAATCAGGTCTGATGAATTATTTTCTCTAACTACAGTCACCACGGTATCATATGATTTCTCCTATATATATTTCCTCCTGTCCGTCGGTCGAATGACTGGGGTGGGCGGAGCCTAGGAGGGATCATGTGACCAGCTTTGCTGGGACTCTTTGCCATTTCCTGTTGGGGAAGAGAATATCCCACAAGTAAGGATGACGCCGTGGACCGGACACACCGTTGGAGAAAGTAATTTATCAGGTAAGCATAAATTCTGTTTTCTACAATAAAATTGGTTCTAACATTCTAATTACAATATAAACACATTCGCCCCTTCCGTAATTTCTGGTTTGTTTTAGTGGCTTTTAAGCTGCTTTTTACTTAACATTTTTAATAAAAGTAAGTGCTGAGAAGCGGAGGCTTTGGTATATCAAAACACTCATCCTATCATGTGGAAACTATGGATACAATGAAACCAAAGATTTCACTGATGTCTTGGCAATTCAATGAAGATTTGAGTGTTTTGGAAACATCACATGTTGTCTAATGATGTCATGAGGAAGTAATGAGGAAGTGCCCAAAGATAAAGGTACTTGCTTGCTACATTATCACTTACCATATGGTCATATCTGTGAGGAGGTTAGGGTGCAGGAACAGAACCACTGAACAACAAAGGTCTTTTGAAAGCTTTACTGAATGATAAGTAAAATAACATTTGGTAGTTTAAACTGAAGATCACAGAAACAGCAAGTTTAAACATAGGACCAAGGCAGAACACAAAAGTCTTATTCAAATTTTAGGATACTTTAGTAGGTTATAGTAGCAAAGAACAGTACAAAGTACAGTATATAATGATACTTGAATATTGCAGTACACCCAACGGTATAGAGGTACAGCTAGTTTGAGGAATGGTGTCACTGGTATAGAAGAAACAAGATACTCAGCAGGCACAAGATACCCAGAGGGTACTGTTGGTGATATTGTAACGGTATACAAGGTAGGTAAAGCAGGGAAAACTGGTTTAAAGAAAGCTGTCACTGGTATAGCAGACATAGGATACTCAGCAGGCAAAGGATACCCAGCCGGTACTGTTGGTAAGACTGTAATGGTATACCAAGTAGGTACAGCAGGCACAGCTGGCTTAAGGAAAGCTGTTACTGGTATAGCAGACACATGATACTCACAGGCACAGGATACCGAGCAGGTAATTTTGGCGAGACACAGGATACCAGGTAGGTACAGCTTTAGGAACAAGATGAGCATATGCAGGTACAAGGTAAGTATGCTTGGTCTCTGGAACAAGGTGAGCACACCCAGGTATTAAGTAAGTATGCTTGGCTTTCAGGAACTAGGAGAGCATATGAAGGTACAAGGTAGATATGCTTGGTCTCTGGACAAGATGAGCATACCCAGGTATCAAGTAAGTATGCTTGGCTTTCAGGAACCAGGAGAGCTTATACAGGTACAAGGCAGATATGCTTGGTCTCTGGAACAAGGTGAACATACACAGGTATCAGGTAAGTATGCTTGTCTTTCAGGAACCAGGAGAGCATTTGCAGGTATAAGGTAGGTATGCTTATAATAACTCAGGCCATTAGTGATGGACTGAGTAAACTTTTGTAGGAGCTCCCACTCCTATTGGCTCCAGGTGGGAGTTCCAGTAATTAGGACTTGCAGTGTATGGCATATGACATATAAATGAAGCATAAAAATGATAAATTTCACATATTTTACATACCTAAAATATTATTTTCCTTCAAAAATCTAAATAATTGACAAATTAAAAACTTTAATGCGGTTTATATGCAAAAATACAAGCTTTTGTATGTTTTCACACAAATATACACAATTGTACTTGTTTTTTATGTGTAGCTCTAAGTTTCCAGTTAGAGTACAATATACTTCCATTTGCGTTAATTGTAGGTCGCTATTTTTGTGTTGCACTTCTTTTTGAGTAAGTATAAAATAAGTGCTTGGCTTAAGCCATATGAACAAAAATTGCAATCATACCACAGATAACTTTGTATCTAGCAGTTATTGTTTGGTGTGGATTTTTCTCTTCTGAAAAGAACTGAGAAATATATTTGGAATCTAATGTTGCTGTCCTATCCCTCTTTATGCACAGCAAAGGATATTGTATTGTTTGAATTTACTCTTTTTTGTATTGCTTTGATGATTACCATTCAGTAAAGAAATCATTTATAGGCTGTTTTATGAAAGGGAAGAAGAGGAGAGGAAAGAGTATGTATAGCAAAGGAATTAAAAGTAAAGAAGAAGGAAAGAGAAGAGGAAGGAAAAGAAAGAAAAAAGTTTCAATTAATTTCTGAGCCTTTGCCTTGATTTAAAGCTATTTAGTCCAGCTGATTTATTCATTTGAGCAATCAGCATCTTGAACAAAATGTATCTGAGGTCCTACAAATATTTTTAGATATTGCATTCTGTTTTAGTTACTGAAACTTAAACTAGAAGTCTTACAATCAATAGAATACCCATAGGAGCATATTTATCAAGCTCCGTACAGAGCTTGATGTCCCAGGCTCGCCGAAAACAGAAGTTATGAAGCAGCGGTCTAAAGACTGCTGCTCCATAACCTGTCAGCCTGCTATGAGGTGGCGGACAGAAATCAACTTGATCGAGTTGATTGACACCCCCTGTTAGCGGCCGCAAATCTGCAGGGGGCGGCATTGCACTAGCAGTTCCCAAGAATTGCTGGTGCAATGATAAATGCCAACAGCGTATGCTGCCGGCATTTATCGATGTGCAGCGGACAGGATCCACTATATCGGATCATGTCCACTCTCACCATAGTAGCCAGCAATTTGATTTAGGTACTTCAAATATCTTATATGGTTTGCCATATGTTTCATGTCCTGCAGACACATAAAAGGAGTTTAGAACCCTTCAGACTATTATGAATTATTTATAAACCATCAACAAAAACATCTGAGCAGAGGTTTACAATGAAACTATTTATGGGGAAAAAATAGATATAAACAATACAAACTTAACATAACAAATCAGTACAGGACAGGAGGAAGAGGGCTCCTTTGTCTAAATTTTATATCTCTTGTTATTAATCACAATACCTTGAAATGCAAGTAGTATTTTAAAAGTAGAAAAGAACATATCAATTTAAAAACAAACTATGGTTTAAAAAGGACTAGATTACCAGTGGAGCGATAATTACCACTCCCACTTGAAAATTAATTTCGCTAGAAGTAAACTTTTTGTGCACGTCGGGTAGCGCTGTTATTACAAGTTAAAAGTAAAAATTTTGCACTTGAGTGAAACCTGACGCATGCAAAAAGCTGATTAAAGAATATTGTGTTTGGGATATCACATTAACCCCATTGAATTAAATTGAGCAACACAGTTAAGATTAAAGGGACACTGAACCCAAATTTTTTTCTTTTGTGATTCAGATAGAGCATGCAATTTTAAGCAACTTTCTAATTTACTCCTATTATCAATTTTTCTTCGTTCACTTGCTATCTTTATTTGAAAAAGAAGGCATCTAAGGTTCCTTTTTTTGGTTCAGCACTATGGACAGCACTTTTTTATTGGTAGATGAATTTATCCACCGATCAGCAAGAATAACTCAGGTTATTCAACAAAAATGGGCCGGCATCTAAACTTACATTCTTGCATTTCAAATAAAGATACCAAGAGAATGAAGAAAATTTGATAATAGGAGTAAATTAGAAAGTTGCTTAAAATTGCATGCTCTGTCTGAATCACAAAAGAAAAAATTTGGGTTTAGTGTCCCTTTAATTGCAATTGCCCCCTTATATAGGGGTGCCCTTGCATTTTTATTGGCTGATTTTTAAATTTAAATCAGCCAACAGAAATGCAAGGGCACCCCTATATGAGGTGGAATCTTGCATTTAATCTTCAATGTGCTGCGGTGACTGCATGAAGAAGGATCGGGTGGAAGATAAGAAGAGGGCTGCCCAAGAGGCTCAAGGAACACCCCCAAGGGGACTGAGGAGCAGCGCCAGAGGACCACTCCAGAGGACCACCAACACTATGGACCCAACGGTTTAAAGAGGGTGAGTATAAATTTTAAGGTTCAGCCTTATTTTTTAATTTTTTTATGGAGTGGGGTTTTAGCATTGATTTTTTATAATCACTTCAACTTGGGCACTTACCGACAATTGCCCTTTTTAGTGCAATTTTTAGATTTGTTTTTTAAAGATAGTTTTTTTTTTTTGTGAAGTTATTTTAGTTTTAGTATAGGCTTTTGTTATGGTACTTTAGTTTTAGGACATTGCTTTTAATAGTATGTTTTTTTTTTATTTTTTTGTAAGTTCTTTTTTACTTGTAGTTTTTTTTTTTTTTTTGTAACTTAGGGGTGTTTAGTTAGGGGTCTTAGGGGGTTTGCTGTTGTTGGTTAATAGGGGGGGTTATTTGTGGTTTAGTGGTTAAGTAGTGTAGAGTGTTATTGCAGTAGTTTGCGATGGGAATGTGGTGGATTAGGGGTTAATAGTATGGTGGGGTAGTTTGCAATGGGGTTATGGTGGTTTAGCGATTAATAGTGTAGGAGATGGATAGTGTGGGTAAAAATACTTTCTTTTTTGTGTTTTTTCGTGCCATTTTATTATCATTCGAAACCCTTTAGGCGAGCATTGAAGTTGCAAAAAAAGTTTGAGCGTAAAATGCGATTGCATTACTTTCAATTTGTAATATGAGCGTAGGTTTACACTATTAAAACTATTGTAGTCGAGATAACACTATGCCCAAAATTTTTAATTTCACTGTTTTATTAAACCACCATCCATCTAAATTCCCAAGAGTGGAATAGGCACGTTGTTGCATGTGTCTTCCAGGTAGCCCAATTCTACTCAAAGTT
This sequence comes from Bombina bombina, assembly GCF_027579735.1. Lineage (NCBI taxonomy): Eukaryota > Metazoa > Chordata > Amphibia > Anura > Bombinatoridae > Bombina > Bombina bombina. Next base: position 911,103,768 of record NC_069501.1, on the reverse strand, counting down.
CTAAAATAACATTCTGAATAAGTTTGCAACAAAATTAATGCAAAGTCCAGTGAAGTATGTATTTCAAGACATCACTGACTTCAATGTATCATTCACATAGCTACAAAGTAAAGTAAAGAGAAAATGGCATTATCATATAATACTTTCGGCAACACAAGCTATATAAATCAAGAGTACACATTTCCTTGGAGACTTTTGCAATAAAAAAAGTTCCCATTATACAGATGTACGGTAGATTCCCTGGTCAGCAGTACTTTCCTGCACATGTTTCAGGCAACTAGTTCCTTGTTTGGTTCTCTCATTCTTGCCTCCTTCATCATCTTGTTGAATAAAATAGAAAAACATTCACACTATTATTACAAATGGTCAGAAAATTCAACAAATATGGGCTAGATTGGCGGGTTATTTAGCGCTTCCGCTCGAGCGCAAATTAAAGAAACCCGATGCACGCTAACCAAATATCATGACCGCGTTAACTTCTTCTCCCCATAAAAGTCAAAAACTAAAAAAACAACTAACGCCTATACTCACACTCTAACCCAACAGGAGTTATTAATAGTTCACATTCTAATGTTCTTTTATATGTAATATTGCATTGGAATTAGCAATTCTGCATGTGTGCTAACCAAACCACGTTAGTTCTAAATCGTGGACCCCGATGTGTTACACATATTTTACATTCCTATGTTCTTCACTTAGAAAATAATGTACTTTTTATTATGAAATATATATATATCTGATAATGTTAATATAAAATACATATCTATACCTATATATCTATAAGAATATATAGAGATAAGTATTTACAATAAAAAGTACATTGCTACAGTTAGCGCTACACTCATTGCATTCTTATTACAATCAGCCTATTAATAGATGACAGTTGTTTCCTATGATAGTCACAATGTAAAAGGTACTTTAAGTCCAAGCAGGCTTTCAAATGGTGTAACTTCTAAAAATCCTTTAAACAAAAAAAAAAAGAAAATACAAACAATAACACTGCAGTCATCTAGTTTTAATTTAAATTTTCTATTCTGTAAAAAGCTGACTCATGTTTGCATTTAATAGTCCACTGCTATGCAGCTGCATAGCCTCAGAATCCTCTGCATGTAGGTGCATTCTCCCTGTGCACTTGCAGAAAAAAGCAGCAAGCTCTGTTTCTGCTATATGTAAACAACTTACTAAAATAAATCATTAAATATAACTTACAATTAACACTCTATATGTCTGTAGGTTGTAATATTTTCAAATGCTCCAAAATGTTGCAGTCAGCAAACTAAGGCTAATAAGTTTCATACTTCATATTGCACTGAACATCTGTTAATTCATTAGATCATCTTACTTTATTGTAGCATTCATGCATGTAGCAGATAGCAAAATGTGGTGCAGCATATCAAACATATCCCACCATAACCCATTAGCGGAGATTGTGAAGCGTGATACATCTGTATATTGGCTAGAATTCCATATGTCCTTCTCAGGATGACCTTGATCATAATTTGCAGATACTTTGCATGAGCAGCTTCCTCAATCATGTTAATATATTTTCCGACAAAGATTCAATATTTATTTTTTTTCTTGCTGCTTTCTATTGTTCTCTTATGTTTGTTGGTAATTACTCTTACAGTGCTTTAGTTTAGAGACTATAAATAATTACTTGTTCATACCATACTACATATTGATTATTATAATTTTGTTATTGATTTCCTCTTCTTTGTTTTTCAGATAGCAGCTGCAGGTATGCATTAAAAGGTGTACATTGTGCCAGATTAGGTGAACATTTCATTTTGTTCTGCAGATAGAGGCTGAGTTTCTGTTAATGCAGTTAATGGCCATCCATTAGCTATTAAAATGGGTATCAATATAAAAGGCACTTCCTGCAGATTAAAAAGCTGTCAGATTTTCCATTTTCTACCCCCAAACTATGGCTACAGAAGGCCATTTTAAACTCTCATTCAAATTTGGAGTGGGGGGTGCGGTGGCAAATAAAACAATAATTTGAGCATAGTTTAGATTAATCTAATTTTAAGGCTTTTAGGTTGTTGCATACAGCAATGAATGGCTTAAAATATTTGTCAGTCTTTCTTAGGTTTAAAGCGTCAAAATGTACTTCATGACTAATATTTCAAAATGTTAAATAAATATGAAAACGTAAAATACACAGATATTCAATAAAAACATATGAATAATTAAGAGTTATGCTGACTAATATTTTGCATATAAAAATACTTTTTTTATATTGAAATATTATATATGATAATAATAATTCATAATTCATAAATATATAAATGTATTATTTAAAAGCATGAAGAAAATATCTTAAAGGATTACGAAACCCAACATTTTTATTTTGTGATTCAGATAGAGCATGCAATTTTAAATAACTTTCTAATTTATTTATGTTGTCTATTTTTATTTGTTCTCTTGGTATCTTTTGCTGAAAAGCATGGACGTATGCTTAGGAGCCAACCCATTTTTGGGGCACTATATTGCAGCAGTTTTGCACAAATGTTTTCCATGTGCAAGAGCACTAGATGGCAGGAAAAACTATTTCCTGCCATGTAGTGCTCCAGATATCTATCTAGGTATCTTTTCAACACAGAATTTCACAAAGCAAATTTGATAATAGAAGTAAATAGGATTTTTTTTTATATTGGTATGCTCTATCTGAATCACATTTTTTTTTGTGTGTGTTTTATATCCCTTTAACTAATCATAGGAGACTGACATAGGTGTAACTTAGGCCTAGTTTCCATTGAGGTGGTAAAGTGTGGAAACCAGTGGTAACATAAAAATTATCCATAGACTTTGGCCTAGTTTCCATTGAGGTGGTACAGTTTGGAAACTGGCGGTAAAAACATTTATCTCCATTAAAGACTTACTTTCCATTGAGGTGGTAAAGTTTGGAAACTGACGGTAACATGAAAATTCTCCATAGTCTTTAATAGAGATACATATTTTTACCAACAGTTTCCAAACTTTGCCACCTCAATGAAAACTAGGCCAAAGTCAATGTAGAATTTTTATGTTACCACCAGTTTCCAAACTTTATCACCTAAATGGAAACTAGTCCTTTAATGGAAATACATGTTTTTATCACCAGTTCCACAATTTACCACTTCAATGGAAACTAGGCCTAAGTAAGGCCTAGTTTCCTTTGAGGTGCTAAAGTTTGGAAACTGGTTTTAACATAAAAAGTCTCCATACATTTTAATGGAGATAAATTTTACCAACAGTTTCCAAACTATAACACATCAATGGAAAATAGGCCTAAGAGCTTTAGCAATTATGAATCTTATTTGAGCTGCTATTAATAGAGATACATAATTACTAGGGTGATCATATTGCCACTTTAAAAAGGGACACATATGAAAAATACGTATGTCAGGGTTCTTATACAAAACATTTCTTTAAACAGCCCTTAAAACAGCCCTGACATATGTATTTTTCATATGTGTCCCTTTTTAAAGCGGCGATATGGTCAGCCTAATAATTACAGACTGGCAACGGTATTGCTATCACACATAGCTTGTGTTCAATTAAACTCCAGTCAGACATTGAGAAGCTGACAAATTATTTTTGCCATCCTGTGACTATTATTTGTGATCTGTGGCAGTGCCCAGGCAACCTAATCAGAAGAGGGGAAGGTTCAGATTGTTCTAAATTACATATTCAATCACAATTTCTTTTAAAATTATATAAAGAGGGGTAAACACAAGCCTAGTTAACAGACCTATGGTAATTAAAATAAATGATGTTCCTGTAACTAGACAAGGTTATATATAGACCATGTTTGGGTAAATTGAGAGGTTTTGTGGCAATTTCACATGCTTTTATGGTATTTTTAATGGTGGATTTTATATAGGGTTGTGGATATTGCAATAAGTTGTGCAGGGGATTCAGTAGTGGACCTACTCAACAGAGGGCCCTGGCACAAACACAATTTGGGGCCACCAAATGGTAGTTACCAATAGTAATAATATACATGCTTTGTATTCTGATTTTAAGGAGATAGATAGATAGATGGACCTGCATTCTGCACTAATAGAAGGCTCCCCTGTACTAGGATTGTACACATTCTTAACACTCCCATGTATAAACTGACTGTTATGGGTCCCCCCAGCTCGAGCCCAGGTGCCACTGCAACTGCAGCACCAAGAGCTTCTTCACATAAAGTAACAATTAGGCACAATTGACTTATGGGTATAATTAATTAGGTGGGTCAGGGGGTGCATGTGTGGCATATGCAGCTACTTTATTGCAGAGAGTGGAGGTCATGGTTAGGGTTATAGGACAGTAAAACTGGTGCCTAAATTATACAAATACAAATAATTATTGCTTTAGTAGCAGGGCATGACAGACAACCACTGTTTTTAGTGACATGCAAAGTGAGCACTGTCATTATATACAGGGAGTGCAGAATTATTAGGCAAATGAGTATTTTGACCACATCATCCTTTTTGTGCATGTTGTCTTACTCCAAGCTGTATAGGCTCGAAAGCCTACTACCAAATAAGCATATTAGGTGATGTGCATCTCTGTAATGAGAAGGGGTGTGGTCTAATGACATCAACACCCTATATCAGGTGTGCATAATTATTAGGCAACTTCCTTTCCTTTGGCAAAATGGGTCAAAAGAAGGACTTGACAGGCTCAGAAAAGTCAAAAATAGTGAGATATCTTGCAGAGGGATGCAGCACTCTTAAAATTGCAAAGCTTCTGAAGCGTGATCATCGAACAATCAAGCATTTCATTCAAAATAGTCAACAGGGTCGCAAGAAGCGTATGGAAAAACCAAGGCGCAAAATAACTGCCCATGAACTGAGAAAAGTCAAGCGTGCAGCTGCCAAGATGCCACTTGCCACCAGTTTGGCCATATTTCAGAGCTGCAACATCACTGGAGTGCCCAAAAGCACAAGGTGTGCAATACTCAGAGACATGGCCAAGGTAAGAAAGGCTGAAAGACGACCACCACTGAACAAGACACACAAGCTGAAACGTCAAGACTGGGCCAAGAAATATCTCAAGACTGATTTTTCTAAGGTTTTATGGACTGATGAAATGAGAGTGAGTCTTGATGGGCCAGATGGATGGGCCCGTGGCTGGATTGGTAAAGGGCAGAGAGCTCCAGTCCGACTCAGACGCCAGCAAGGTGGAGGTGGAGTACTGGTTTGGGCTGGTATCATCAAAGATGAGCTTGTGGGGCCTTTTCGGGTTGAGTATGGAGTCAAGCGAAACTCCCAGTCCTACTGCCAGTTTCTGGAAGACACCTTTTTCAAGCAGTGGTACAGGAAGAAGTCTGCATCCTTCAAGAAAAACATGATTTTCAAGCAGAACAATGCTCCATCACACGCGTCCAAGTACTCCACAGCGTGGCTGGCAAGAAAGGGTATAAAAGAAGAAAATCTAATGACATGCCTCCTTGTTCACCTGATCTGAACCCCATTGAGAACCTGTGGTCCATCATCAAATGTGAGATTTACAAGGAGGGAAAACAGTACACCTCTCTGAACAGTGTCTGGGAGGCTGTGGTTGCTGCTGCACGCAATGTTGATGGTGAACAGATCAAAACACTGACAGAATCCATGGATGGCAGGCTTTTGAGTGTCCTTGCAAAGAAAGGTGGCTATATTGGTCACTGATTTGTTTTTGTTTTGTTTTTGAATGTCAGAAATGTATATTTGTGAATGTTGAGATATTATATTGGTTTCACTGGTAAAAATAAATAATTGAAATGGGTATATATTTGTTTTTTGTTAAGTTGCCTAATAATTATGCACAGTAATAGTCACCTGCACACACAGATATCCCCCTAAAATAGCTATAACTAAAAACAAACTAAAAACTACTTCCAAAACTATTCAGCTTTGATATTAATGAGTTTTTTGGGTTCATTGAGAACATGGTTGTTGTTCAATAATAAAATTAATCCTCAAAAATACAACTTGCCTAATAATTCTGCACTCCCTGTATAATGCTAACTATTTTACAGCTAGCATAAATATAAACAGAAGCATTTTAACAGAGGAAACAAGTTAGCCAAATTTTGAAGAAAGAAATATGTTATATGTATCACTGTGAATCTATGAACATACATATTATAACAATTACTTCTGTATCACAATCACCTTGACATGTATTTTTTACATCTAACGTAATAGTTTATTATTTGTTCTGTTTATTGAAAATTATCTTGACTCTTACTTATTGTGTTATAGTTTGTCATAAAGATGTTCTGAATATTTTATCCAGTTATATCATCTTTAAACATGTAGAAATGTTTTCCCTGAGAATTGCGTAGGTGTTTGTGGTTATGGCAATTCCAGTCCAAAAGAAGGCACATTTTATATAATTATATGACTTTTTTCCCTCTTTGTTTTGTGAAAAAATTCACTTATACTGAACATTTTGCCTCCATTATGCATCATTATAATTAAAGAAGGAGGAACTCAGGCCCTGCCCATCCATAGACACATAGGCCTCCATATAATAAACAGCATGCAGACAAGCTTCTCAACTTGAGAAGCTGTCCGCACACCTTTGCAGCATACGGCAGCGGATTCTGTTCACCTGATGCCGTATGTATCATTACACATTCAAGTCTGATTGCTTGTGCGAGAAAATGGTCTGTCAATCACCCAAGTGAGTTTGGGGTGATTCCTCTCTGCCACATCAAAGGCTTCTTAAATTGCAGGAAACAGGCTTCTTACATTGTGCGAACCTGCCTCGCAAGGACTTCGAAGCATTTTATGCTGCTAAGTACATGGAGCCAAAATCTAATAAATCAATTGCTAGGTGTCTATGGTTGGGCAAAGTCCCCAGTTCCTCCTTCTTTAATTACAAAACTCCATCCAAAGGATGCATAATACAGTTTCTTATGCAACTAATGTGGCATTTCATGCCACCCTCATTTGTAATTATCCCATCTAGTTACTGGGTAATTGCCATATAAATACTACTTATCTTTAACTAAATTATTTTGGGAGGCATCTAAGTTTTTAAATAGGACTTTAACTCCCCAATCCACTAAAAAAGGATATGTGAATCTCACTTGGAGAAAAGAGAGTCTCCATTTGTTATTATTTGTATAATTATTGTTTTTTCAGATAGTGGTCTTATCTACGAAGGTGACACAAAATGCTTTAATGCATGGACTCAAACTTAGTGAAAACTGATATAAGAAATTATTTGTTATTTTTAACAAACATATTAGAACTCATTTTATAAACATCTGCAAGTTAAAAGGCTGTGTGGTCCCTGCTTTGGTTAGGCTGTGATTTTTAAGAACTACAGGGAGTGCAGAATTATTAGGCAAGTTGTATTTTTGAGGATTAATTTTATTATTGAACAACAACCATGTTCTCAATGAACCCAAAAAACTCATTAATATCAAAGCTGAATAGTTTTGGAAGTAGTTTTTAGTTTGTTTTTAGTTATAGCTATTTTAGGGGGATATCTGTGTGTGCAGGTGACTATTACTGTGCATAATTATTAGGCAACTTAACAAAAAACAAATATATACCAATTTCAATTATTTATTTTTACCAGTGAAACCAATATAACATCTCAACATTCACAAATATACATTTCTGACATTCAAAAACAAAACAAAAACAAATCAGTGACCAATATAGCCACCTTTCTTTGCAAGGACACTCAAAAGCCTGCCATCCATGGATTCTGTCAGTGTTTTGATCTGTTCACCATCAACATTGCGTGCAGCAGCAACCACAGCCTCCCAGACACTGTTCAGAGAGGTGTACTGTTTTCCCTCCATGTAAATCTCACATTTGATGATGGACCACAGGTTCTCAATGGGGTTCAGATCAGGTGAACAAGGAGGCCATGTCATTAGATTTTCTTCTTTTATACCCTTTCTTGCCAGCCACGCTGTGGAGTACTTGGACGCGTGTGATGGAGCATTGTCCTGCATGAAAATCATGTTTTTCTTGAAGGATGCAGACTTCTTCCTGTACCACTGCTTGAAGAAGGTGTCTTCCAGAAACTGGCAGTAGGACTGGGAGTTGAGCTTGACTCCATCCTCAATCCAAAAAGGCCCCACAAGCTCATCTTTGATGATACCAGCCCAAACCAGTACTCCACCTCCACCTTGCTGGCGTCTGAGTCGGACTGGAGCTCTCTGCCCTTTACCAATCCAGCCACGGGCCCATCCATCTGGCCCATCAAGACTCACTCTCATTTCATCAGTCCATAAAACCTTAGAAAAATCAGTCTTGAGATATTTCTTGGCCCAGTCTTGACGTTTCAGCTTGTGTGTCTTGTTCAGTGGTGGTCGTCTTTCAGCCTTTCTTACCTTGGCCATGTCTCTTATTGTACACCTTGTGATTTTGGGCACTCCAGTGATGTTGCAGCTCTGAAATATGGCCAAACTGGTGGCAAGTGGCATCTTGGCAGCTGCACGCTTGACTTTTCTCAGTTCATGGGCAGTTATTTTGCGCCTTGGTTTTTCCACACGCTTCTTGCGACCCTCTTGACTATTTTGAATGAAACACTTGATTGTTCGATGATCACGCTTCAGAAGCTTTGCAATTTTAAGAGTGCTGCATCCCTCTGCAAGATATCTCACTATTTTTTACTTTTCTGAGCCTGTCAAGTCCTTCTTTTGACCCATTTTGCCAAAGGAAAGGAAGTTGCCTAATAATTATGCACACCTGATATAGGGTGTTGATGTCATTAGACCACACCCCTTCTCATTACAGAGATGCACATCACCTAATATGCTTAATTGGTAGTTGGCTTTCGAGCCTATACAGCTTGGAGTAAGACAACATGCATAAAGAAGATGATGTGGTCAAAATACTCATTTGCCTAATAATTCTGCACTCCCTGTAAATTTAAAAAAGTATCCAATAGTTTTTTCATGGTCAAGAGATAGCTCAGATAAAGTTCAGGCAATCTCAAGAGTTATGACAATAACTCAAAAGAGGCAAAATATATGATGTACCTGATATAATGTAATAATAATGTGATGTAAGGGAGCTCCTATCTTCCTCTTACACAACATGGGACGTCATGCAATCCTTTATTAAAATCATGGGAACTCTTGCTTTAAAATGGTCAATATTGTGTCTCTCAATGGGCCTGATAATCAAAGGAGTAAGAAGACTAGGCCACTACAGAGCGTGACGCTAGGAGGAGAGTCCGATGCTGCCCAGCTGATAGGGTAAGTTCAACACAGCCCCATGAGGTGCAAATCCAGCACGGCTAAGCGTAAGCCGCAAAAATCCATAGAAAAAAGAAAAATGCAGCACTCATGGGGCACTTGCAGTAAAAGTTCCAAATTTTATTTCATAATGTTAAAAGACACAGGTTAGGATCAGGAAATTAACCCCTTACGCGTTTCGTACTCCAACTGAGCACTTAGTCATAGGGATGTCTGCTAAGACCGGACATGGTCTATTTAAAGGCACAATGTCCAATCATGCAGACTGTTAATCAAAAACTTGTCAGCAGGGAGAAAAATATTTTTTTTAAATGATATGGTGATGTTAACCATTAAAAAGCTTCAGTATTAATTTGAGGATTTGAGAGACTCTAAGATATCTTTATTTCACCAATCATAGAAATAAAATAAGACTGTAAATTTAAAAGTGGAGCTTATTAATTTAAGGGTATTCCATCTTAATTTATCTCAATAGCCTTTGCAAATGGCAAACTAAATGACAAAACAATTTTTTTATATGTATATACCTGTATATATATATATATATATATATATATATATATACTTTTTATATATAAAATATTAAAAAGTTTCACATTTTGTAATACTAGATGTATAGAGCATTTTGACACTTTATTTCTAGCAGGAGATGTTATAACCTGATGATATTACTGACAAGTCATTAAAGGACCCAATATAAACTGAATAGAGAATATAAAAACAAATGCTTAGATTATGAGTTTTGCGTTATGAGCTGTGCGGTGCTAACGTGCAGTTTTTTCTCACCGCTCACTGACCTACAGCGCTGGTATTACGGGTTTTTACAAACCCGGCGTTAACAGGCAAGAAGTGAGCTCCATACCGCACTCCAATATCTTGCTTAAGTCAGCAGTGAGAGCCGGCTGAGAAAAGTCTAACACCTGCCAAAAAGCAGCGTAAATCTCAGTAACGCAGCCCCATTGATTTCTACGGGAAACAAAATTTATGTTTACACCTAACACCCTAACATGAACCCCGAGTCTAAACACCACTAATCTTACACTTATTAACCCCTAATCTGCCGCACCCAACATCGCCAACACCTGCATTATACTTATTAACCCCTAATCTGTCGCTCCGGACATCGCCGCCTCCTACATTAAACTTATGAACCCCTAATCTGCTGCCCCCAACATCGTCGACACCTACATTATATTTATTAACCCCTAATGTCACCGCAACCTACCTACATTTATTAACCCCTAATCTGCCACCCAAAACGTCGCCGCCACTATATTATATTTATTAACCCCTAAATCTAAGTCTAACCCTAACCCTAACACCCCCTAACTTAAATATAATTTAAATAAATCTAAATAAAATTCCTATCATTAACTAAATTATTCCGATTTAAGACTAAATATTTACCTGTAAAATAAACCCTAAGCTAACTACAATATAACTAATAGTTACACTGTAGCTAGCTTAGGGTTTATTTTTATTTTACAGGCAAGTTTGTATTTATTTTAACTATGTAGAATAGTTACTAAAAAGTTATTAACTATTTACTAGCTACTTAGCTAAAATAAATACAAACTTACCTGTAAAATAAAACCTAACCTTAGTTACAATAACACCTAACACTACACTACAATTAAATAAATTCCCTACATTAATTACAATTAAATAAATTAAATTAAATTAGCTAAATCACAGAAAATAAAAAGCAAATTACAGATCTTTAAACTAATTACACCTAATTTAATAGCCCTATCAAAATAAAAACAACCCCCCAACAGTAAAACCCACCACCCACACAACCAACCCCCCAAATAAAAGCCTAACTAAAAAAAACTAAGCTCCCCATTTCCCTGAAAAGGGCATTTGGATGGGCATTGCTCTTAAAAGGGCATTTAGCTCTATTGCTGCCCAAAGCCCTAACCTAAAAAATAAAACCACCCAATACACCCTTAAAAAATCTTAACACTAACCCCCGAAGATTCACTTACCGGGAGAAGTCTTCATCCAAGCAGCAAGATGTCCTCAACGAAGCCAGCAGAATTCTTCATCCAGACAGCATCTTCTATCTTCATTCTTCCGACGCGGAGCGGCTCCATCTTCAAAACATCCGGCGCAGAGCATCCTCTTCAAACGACGGCTTTTTTGGAATGAATGTTTCTTTAAGTGACGTCATCCAAGATGGCGTCCCTTCAATTCCGATTAGCTGATAGAATTCTATCAGCCAATCAGAATTAAGGTAGAAAAAATCCAATTGACTGATGCAATCAGCCAATAGGATTGAGCTGGCATTCTATTGGCTGTTCCAATCAGCCAATAGAATGCGAGCTCAATCCTATTGGCTGATTGGATCAGCCAATAGGATTGAAGTTCAATCCTATTGGCTGATTGCATCAGCCAATAGGATTTTTTCTACCTTAATTCCGATTGACTGATAGAATTCTATCAGCCAATCGGAATCTAAAGGACATCATCTTGGATGATGTCACTTAAGGGTACATTCATTCCAAAGAAGCCGTGGATTGAAGAGGATCCTCCGCGCTGGATGTCTTGAAGATGGAACCGCTCCGCGTCAGAAGGATGAAGATAGAAGATGCCATCTGAATGAAGACTTCTGCCCATCTGGTGGACCACTTCTGTATGTCTGGAGGCATCATTGAGGACATCTTGCCACTTGGATGAAGACTTCTCCCGGTAAGTGAATCTTCGGGGGTTAGTGTTAGGATTTTTTAAGGGTGTATTTATTTTTTAGGTTAGGGCTTTGGGCAGCAATAGAGCTAAATGCCTTTTTAAGGGCAATGCCCATCCAAATGCCCTTTTCAGGGCAATGGGGAGCTTAGGTTTTTTTAGGTAGGCTTTTATTTGGGGGGTTGGTTGTGTGGGTGGTGGGTTTTACTGTTGGGGGGTTGTTTTTATTTTGATAGGGCTATTAAATTAGGTGTAATTAGTTTAAAGATCTGTAATTTGTTTTTTAATTTCTGTAATTTAGTGGGGGTTTTTTGTGATTTAGCTAATGTAGGGAATTGATTTAATTGTAGTGTAGTGTTAGGTGTTATTGTAACTTAGGTAAGGTTTTATTTTACAGGTAAATTTGTATTTACTTCAGCTAGGTACTTATTAAATAGTTCTACCTAGTTAAAATAAATACAAACTTGCCTGTAAAATAAAAATAATACCTAAGCTAGATACAATGTAACAGTTATATTGTAGCTAGATTAGGGTTTATTTTATAGATAAGTATTTAGTTTTAAATAGGAATAAGTAGGGTTAGACTTAGGTTTAAAGGGTTAATAAATTTAGAATAGTGGTGGCGACGGCGATGGCAGATTAGGGGTTAATAAATATAATGTAGGTGGCAGCAATGTCCGGAGCGGAAGATTAGGGGTTAATAAATATAATGTAGGTGGCGGCGATGTCAGGGGTGGCAGATTAGGGGTTAATAATATTTAACTAGTGTTTGCGAGGCAGGAGTGTGGCGGTTTAGGGGTTAATATGTTTATTATTGTGGCGGCGATGTCCAGAGTGGCAGATTAGGGGTTAAAAATGTTATTATAGTGTTTGCAATGTGGGATGGCCTCGGTTTAGGGGTTAATAGGTAGTTTATGGGTGTTAGTGTACTTTTTAGCACTTTAGTTATGAGTTTTATGAAGCGTTGTGGTGTAAAACTCATAACTACTAACTTTAAAATGCGTTACGAATCTTGTCGGTAGAGGCTGTACCGCTCACTTTTTGGCCTCCCAGGACAAACTCGTAATACCAGCGCTATGGAAGTCCCATGGAAAAAAGGCTTAAGAAGTTTACGTAAGTAGGTTTGCGGTAAAGCCAAAAAAGTGTGTGGGACACCTATACCTGCAAGACTCGTAATAGCAGCGGGCGTAAAAAAGCAGCGTTAGGACCTGTTAATGCTGCTTTTTTACCTTAACGCACAACCCGTAATCTAGCTGAAAGAGACTTTATCATAAAACCCTATTATTTACACTATTATATTATAAATATATATTAAAGGGTATGGATGGATCCTCTGTATTAACCTCATGATTAATAAAAAAATATATATATATATACACTGTTACTGTTTGGTTTAAAATGTTTGGTTTAAAATGTTAACTGAGCATAAAATAACTTAGTACAAAGTATCTGCTGCTGTAATTTGGCTAGAGCAAAACCAAAATATTTATTAGCTGCCTTGTGTTAGCTGTTTTTTGCAGCCATTTTTATAGCTGTTAGCTAGACAAAAAAACGATTAATTCCATTAATGTAATCTAATAGGAAAATGTATAAAGATTGCAGGAGGACAAGTTCATAAGTAAGTTAGGTGGCGGCAATTTTGGGGGCAGCAGATTAAGGGTTAATAACATTAATGTAGGTTGCGGCGATGTTAGGGACAACAGATTAGGGGTTAATAAGTGTATGTAGGTGGCAACGACATTGGGGCAGCAGATTAGGGGTTAATAATATTTAACTAGTGTTTGTGATGCGGGAGTGCACCAGATTAGGGGTTAATAATTTTATTTTAGTATTTGTGATGTGGGAGGGCCTCGGTTTTGGGGTAAATAGGTAGTTTATAAGTTTTAGTGTACTTTGTAACACTTTAGTTATGAGTTTTATTGTACAGCTTTGTACTGTAAAACTACTGACTTTAGATGGCGGTACAGATCTTGTAGTTAAAGGCTGTACTGCTCACTTTTTGGCCTGCCAGGCAAACTCGTAATACCCGGCGCTGTGGAAGTCCCATTGAAAAATGATTTTATAAAAAGTGCAGTACTTACGTTGCGTGACAGCCAAAAGGTGTGCGTACACCTATACCTACAACACCTGTAATACCAGCGGTAGTGAAAAAGAGCCATAGCGATGCTTTTTCACTCATAACGCACAACTCGTAATCTAGCTGACTATATTTTAAGAATTTGTCTTTTATATTTTAAATGTGTTCATTGGCCCTACGTCAGATTTTTCATTTTGTGCGACCTACATAAAGTAGGCCACACCCACATTCAAGTAAATGAACCACATAAGTGGAGTCACAATTACTTTTGAATGTGATATTGAAGGTTTCTGTAGAATCTGAATTCGCAAAGTGGGGGACCTATTAACATGCTGGCACATATTACACCAAAATTTTCCACACTTTAAAGTGCCTTTTCACTCAGATAACCAGTTCCTCATCTGGTTGGCTTGGCTCTCTTTTTGTATTTTCTTTGCTAGGTTCTAATACATTCTTAAGGTTTCTTCTTTTTTTGTATGTAAATTCTGGTTTATCATTTAAATGAGATCCGAAAATGGGGTCTGCCTTCAGTAGCGGACAATGTATTTTAAAAATGCTTTCTAGGGTCCTAGTTCCTTTATTAAATGTTGTAATGAATCAAATAGAGTTTTCTTTTGTGGATTGAGATTTTATTAAATTATTATGAATGCTAGTGCCAAAAGGTTGTGTTCCCTGTTTCTCTTGTTCAAAAAAATGTATCCCTTGCCTTTGACGCTGCTTTTCTATATGACTCTTTTAGGATATCTAAACTGTACCCTTTTGCTAAAAATGTATTCTCAAGGATCTGTGCTTCCATTTCAAAATATTCTTGATGAGTACAGTTCCTCTTTAACCTGAGGAATTGACTATATGGAACAGTATTCATCCAGAATTTTTTGTGTGCAGTCTTTGACTGGATAAAACTATTTCTATTGGTTTGTTTTCTGAAGTTCCTTATTGCTATTTTTCCCTTCATTATATTAAATAAAATTAAGTATAGGAACTCTATATGGGTTTTAGAGGAAGTTTTCGTCAACTTTAAATTATAGTCATTATTGTTTATATATTTTATAAAATGTTCTATCCCATAAGGACCCCCCTTCCATGAAATGAAAATATAATCTATATACTGCCCAGTATTCTCAGTATAGTGTTTTTTTCCCAAATAAAATCATTCTCAAAGGCATTCATGAACAGATTTGCGTACGATGGGGCAAAGGTAGTCCCCATCGCCGTTCCTCGTACTTAAAGATAGTATTTATTTTCAAATAAAAATAGTTGTGCCTGAGGATAAAGTTAAAACTCTATATTATGAAGAGGATATGGTTAATTGGCATTAGACATTTTGACAATTCCTCCTTAATTTTATCTACAACTTTATTGTGTGGAATGCACATATAAAGTGCTGCTACGTCACAGGTAATCCAGTACATATCATCCTCCCATAGGAAGCCTTCAACATTCTGATGTATCTTTTAAGTATGCTCAAGTTCTTTTAACTACAGGCTGTAGGTAATAATCTACATATTTGGAAATATTATCACATATAGACCCCCCCGAGATTATCTGTCTCCATGGGGGATTCAAAGGGTCTTTATGTACTTTTGTTATTATGTATTAACTTAAAAGCACAGTTTACCCAATCTAAGAATACATTTTAAACTTTATTTTAAAACATTACATATATTATTGCTGGTCAATATTCTAACTTCGCTTACTATGTTTAAAAGTTTTGTTTGGAAAAGTCAGTTTTCAAATTGCCTTACCTATACCCCTTACTGTATTTTCTGGCTGTGTGGCCACTATGGTTGCAGTCCCTGCGGCGCATTACGCATGTTCCTGCTCCCACAATAACATCACTGCTAGTGTGAATATGTGTCTGTGCTCAGCAGTGATTAGATCCTTGTGCGTGCTGATGCCAGCTGGAGCACAAAAGCACTATGCCCTGGGTTATGACAATGTAAACTATGCATCCCTTGTTCTCCCAGCTTGCACCTGCACTGACTCCTCTGTATGCCCAAAATGTATTGCACAAGGGCATTTACCTATTGGCCATTATAAATCAGCTAATAAATTATTACTGATGCCTGCCTTACAGAGCGTTCCAGTCAGACCATAAATACGGCTGCCTTCAGTGCTCACAAGTTAACAGCACTATGCGCTGTGACCAGTAGGCAGGAGCGGACTTGCTACTACTGAGAATGGGAGTCAGGGCAGATGCGAGCTTAGAGAACAGGGGGTGCATAGTTTACTTGCAACAATGTTGTGAGTATAACCAAGTGCATAGTGCTTTTGTGGATTGGTTTATATTATGTTACACACATGCTATGCTCCTGCTAAGAAGGCAGCAAACTGAAGGGTGCCCTCATCATCGCACGCTCACTGACAATGGATGGGGCACATACCTGAAGTGAAATTGATAATTAATTGTGCAATTGTGATTGGTCAGGGGGTAGGCTAACATAGAGCTTTCACTGGGCGTTCCAGGATCATCAAGGACAGCGTATGTGAAATACTTCTATAAGTAAAAATAACTTTTAACAATTTACTTTGTAGTTTAATTACTGTAATTAAATGTGTTATTATGTGTTGTTGCTACTAGGTTAGAAAACTATTATGAGTGAACTGGTCCTTTAAGTATTTTATAAGCAGATGTGTCTAAGAAATTAGATGTACAAACTGGGATGAAAACTGCTTTTAAACTGTTACAATCTGAGAACAAGAGTTACAATGCTGAAAGAGATGTTTAACCAATCATACGAGCCGTAAAGGCAACACACCCCAGGAATGAGAGAGGTGTTTCTTAGACGGGCCTTTAAATTATGAGGGGGGCACGATCTTTTAAACATCCGTTTTTTTCCTCTTGAAAAATCCTGGCCGCTGACCAGGAGAAAGACGTAGAGGTGGAATCTTCATGGCATCCAGATTATAATTGGATCCTGACCGCTTCATGACTAAGACCACAGTATGTTTTCCAGAGACCCTGGGGTTGCTCTGGTTGTTTGGAAGGACTTAAACAACTGTCCCTAGTTGCGGTTATTTCTGAGAGTGACCATCACTTATATCTGGAGGCTTGCTTTTAGCTTGCAATGTGTGTTGCGTGTATGTTTATATAACACATCTTCACTTGAGTCTTGACTTGTGAGCACTTTTCTTCTTTTATATTCGTTATACATCGAGCCAAGGAGAGGATCACCTGGCTGGAAAAAGGCAGCACCAAAGGAGGCAATACTTCTACTGGGGGACGGAGTTTGGATCTAGAACCACTCCGGATACCGGAGAGATTTTCTTTTGGATTAAAATCAAGGTACTCTGTACATTCCCCTAATAGGATTAACATTATAAACCCTAACTAAACCCTACACTGACCTGGACATTAATTGTATTACATTAATTGTATTGTGTTACACGTTTTTTGGGGGATACAGACTTAGCGCAAATATCATCGGTTGTTTAGAGTTTGAACCAAGTTAAGCATGCTAGGGTAAAGTAGAGTAAAGTATCAGACACAGAGAAAAATCTCAAAGTCAGCTATCCTGTAAATAAAAGTCATACATAGCTCAACATTGTAAACAATGTATTCAAAAGTATATATATATATATATATATATATATATATATATATAAAAAGATATATAGATAGATAAATGATAGATAAATGATAGATATAGAGAGATAGATACAGTAGATAGATAGATAGATAGATAGATAGATAGATAGATAGATAGATAGATAGATAGATAGATTTTGTATATACAGGTATTTATAGAAATATATATTTAAACATTATATATTTTCTAAGTGAATAACAGGAATGTAAACTATTTCTATAAAAACATTTTAAAGCATATAAAATAATTAAAAATGATGTTGCATGTTTCAAGGTATTTAACTGGGAAGGGCTTAAAAGTATATATATAGGCGGACGAGAAATGTGACAAAGGAGCCTTGATTTATTACTCTCCATACACCTGAGGGGATAAAGATTCTCACCAACATATGAAAGAACAGCAGAGAGTTCAGGAGTTCCATTAAGTATAAAGACACCTTCCTACAAAAGGGTGGATCAAGAAAACTTCAAAGATACAATACTGAGGCCAAGATCATCTTTAATCACGCAGAGCAGATACCTTACCTCATACGATTGAGGTCTGATTTGGTAAGCAAGCATTCTTTACATCAGTATACTACTACAAGAGGTTCTTGACTAAAGAAGTAACAGTATACAGCTATTAGTTAAGATTTGTCTCATCTATGAAAGACTTTTTATGAAAGACTTTTTATTTTATTATTTTTTGGCATACAGAAAAGACTGTCTATATAGCTGAGTGCCTTTTTACTTTTATTGAATTGCTCTTTTCTAAATACCTTTAACAGTGTCAGTGGTACACTGTATCAGTAATAGGCAGTACACTCTTTTCTAATTCTTGGTGGGTCAAAATCCCTTATAAATGGTGTATTGCACAGTACACACTGAATACGATATATATTCAGTACAATCGGTCATACCAATACACATACTAAATAATATAGGGATTTGTTTAACTATATTTATATAGTAACATCTCTGGGCAGTACAAAGCCTTATACAAAATATGTGGAAACATGAAAACCACTACTAAGGTTGAGCGCTGGTGAATTTTTTCTTGACTTTCACATATATACTGTATATATATATAGCACAGTTCAAAAGGAAAATACCGGCATCCTCCAAAGCGGCTAAAACACTTCTTATTTATTGATTACATAAAAGAACACAAGGATACAACAGTCAGAGCATGCCTGACATGTTTCGGCTTAGTAGCCTTAATCATAGACATGTCATAGACACATCTATAATTAAGGCTACTAAGCCAAAACATGTCAGGCGTGCTCTGACTGTTGTATCCTTGTATTCTTTTATGTGATCAATAAATAATAACGGCTAGATTTAGAGTTCGGCGGTAGATGGGCTGTTAACGCCACGCGTGTTTTATGTCTAACGCACGTCATTGTTTGACTCCGGTATTTAGAGTTAATATAAGACCATCTAACGATGCTCCTAACGCGTGTATGTCACACGCGTAATCCTGCCCGCGTTAGACAGTCTCCCATAGAGATCAATGGGAAAGTCAAAAAATAGTTTTTTTTACCTAACACTCGATCTCGCGAGAATACGCACAGCTCGGTCATATGACGCATACCACATCATGCACAACAATAACACGCCGCAAATGTCACAACATCAATCAATCAACAAAGCACACAAGCATTACACATTCACAAGCGGGGGAAGTTTTAATACTATTTATACGGGGAATACGCATATACTTTAAGATGCGGAAAATCGCACAATAACAACAAGGAATAAAAAATATATACATACACTAAAAAAAAAATCGCATTCAATATCATTATATATTATGAAAAACATACATATACAACACTTCACGAAGAACACACCATCGCAAATTCACATTTAAAAAGAATACTATTGGACAATGTTAGAGAAAACGACCACTATGACATCATCGCATTCTACACATTCCACAAATACCAACTCAAAATGAGCATGCGCAAATTAACACACCTAATACACATTGCAATAATATTAATTGCTAATAAAGCACACCTGAACACTAATTACAATGGAAATTGGGACATCATTAAACATTTACACAGGGTATATAAGCACCACACAAGCAGGGCTTCTTTGACTGTGTTGCTGGTGGGTCTTTGGAGATTTAAGAATAGAGATTTTGCGAATTTTTGAGAGTGTGTTAGCGTGAGATAGTCAGTTGGTAGTGTTAGCGTGAGAGAGTCAGTTGGTAGTGTTAGCGTGAGATAGTCAGTTGGTAGTGTTAGCGTGAGAGAGTGAGTGAGTTAGTGGGAGTTAGCGGGAGTGGGAGAGAGTCTGTTAGTGGGAGCGTGAGTGAGTTAGTGGGAGTTATTAGTGATAGTTGTTAGTGTGAGCGTCAGTTAGTGGTAGTTAGTGAGCGTTAGTGGGAGTGTTTGTTATTGAGAATTAGAAGTAGTGTTAGTTAGCGAGCGAGTGATTTATCTGTACACTTAACACATTTACACGCAAACACATTCAATACATACATACACTTATCAATAACACTACATACACTCCATACCCCCTACCCCCTCATACTACACTCCATACCCCATTCCTTGTAGTCCCATTCCCTTTCATCCCATTTACTCTTATCCCATACCCCATACCCATCCCATACCCATCCCCTAGTTACATTTAGTTTACATATCCTCCTTTTAGTCTTATTCTTTTCGTTTATTTAAATACTCCTTACCCTCTTTTTTTTTTACATCCCTCACACTTTAAGCACCTTTTTTGTCTTTTTAGTTCTTTATTTTGACCCCCTTTCATTTCATCACACTCACTTTTTTTTGATTATTTGGGGTTTAGTTTAGGGAGGAGATGGAGGCCAGGCAGGGGACAGGTAGAGGGGGGAGTAGAGGGAGGGGGAGAGGAACAGGGCAGGAAGGGGGGCAGGAAGGGGGGCAGGAAGCGGGGGTGGAAGCGGTGGGTGGACCCAGCCACTTGGTTCAAGATGACCAAGTGGCTGGGCCCAGTGGCGGTCAGAGTAGGGCTTCACAGTCCGGGAAACAGAGGGCATCGTCACAGGGGAAGGCCAAGGCGACTAGGGAGGCGAGGTTTACGATGGAGGAGAAGGAGGCCCTCGTAGAGGCCTATATGGCCAGGTATAGGATGCTGCAGCACCAGAAGACTACCCCGACTGACAGGAGGAGGCTCTGGAACGAGATTCGGAATGCAGTCAATGCAGTGGGTGGCCGGAACCGGGATATGGATTCCATCAAACATCGGTACCGGGACTGTAAACTTGAACTTAAAAAAAAGTTAAGCCTGGAGGCCCGACATGCTGCAGGGACCGGTGGCGGCCCTGCCCTTGAAATGGAGTACTGCAGATGGGAGGAAATGTTGCGGCCCAGCATCTCCGAGGTGGAAGTAGTCGGTATCGGAGGAATCGATACCGGGAACCTGCCACTCTCATCTGACGGTAAGCTCATTGAACAATAATTTCACATACGAATGTATTTCAATGGACACTATACGCAAACATTTACTTTCATGATTGAGGTAGCGAATACAATTTGACAAAACATTCAAATGTACTTATATTACATAATTTGATTCATTCTTGAGATATATTTTAATGAAGAAATAGCCATGCACACGGTGAAACAATCACAGGAGGCAGCTATATTCAGCTAACAATCAGAATCTTATAAACATATTTAGATATGCTTTTCAGCAAAGAATATCCAGAGAATGAAGCTAATTAGATAACAAAAGTACATTCGAAAGTTTATACTAAATGTATGCTTATAAATCATGAAAGATAAAACATTGGGTTTCATGTGTTAAGGATCAGATTAATGCTATTACGCTGTTTACACGCATTCTATTACTTAGCGGTTACATCAGTATCTAGGCTATAGGTTAGGTGTGCATTTAAACAGACTGAAAACAAACGCAAAAACATTCACATTGACCAGATATCACAAACACTGTTTAGAAAAAGCGGAAATAGAATTGATTGTTTGTTAGATTTCAAAGTGGATTAATGATTCTGCATTTGTAATTGTATCGTAAGCTAAGTCATTTAAAACTTTATTTGCAAATATGCTAATATATACATTTCTTTTTTTCTTTTTTTTTTAATATACAGAGTCTGGGGACGAGGCAGCACAGCCTCCTGCATCTCCCCGGGATGAGAGTGGTGGTGAGGAATTCCCACTTCGGAGGGAAGAGGCCCCCCGTGACGAACAGCGCACGGGAGATGATCAAGAGGCCCCGGAAGCACAGGAGGATCCCGCTGAACCCGCGGAACCCGAGGTCCCTCAAAGACCCGCACTCCGCCGTGCACGGGCACCCCGCCGTGCACGGGTTCAACAGGCACAACAAGAAGAAATAGCGGAGGTGCGGGTTCTACTGGAGTACATAGACCAGATGCGTACCTCCCGGATAGAAAACATAGAAGGACGGCGCAGAATACTTGATGGGCAGAATCAAATAATTCAAGGCCAAAATGAAATAATCAGTATACTGAATACAATACAAGAAGGACAAACAAGAATGTTCAATCTTCATCAGGAAATGTTCACATTTTTCCGGGAGGCGCATGCTGGTCTACCTCCTGTTGCTGGGCCTCTTGTTGCTGGGCCTCTTGCTGCTGGGCCATCTCCTCCTGCCGGCCCATCTCATCATCCTCCTCCTCAGCCATCTACTCCTCCTCCTCCTCAGCCATCTACTCCTCCTCCTCCTCAGCCATCTTCTCCTCCTCATCCATCTTCTCCTCCTCCTCCTCAGCCATCTACTCCTCACCTTGGTCGTCCCAGTACTCTTCCTTCCACTCCTCCCACAACAGCTCCAAGGAGGACTCTTCGGAGTCGGCAGTTGCCTCTCCCAGAGCCTCAGCCCCGTGGGAAGAGGGGAAGGAAGAGGAAGTAAGTATTTTTTTCCATCTTAAATTATTTTTTTTGGGTAATGGATAGGTATGTGATGATGTGGTTTTCATACACTTGTGGACCACACTCTGTATATAATCGACTTCTATGGGACCGGGTCCATGGAGGAAGATTCTTTGCAGAGTGTGGGTTATAAGTGTGTGAAAACCACATCATCACATACCTATCCTTGTTCATGATATTGATTGGTTTCTGTGATGTGATGTCCAAACTGTTTCCCGAATCGCTAACTAAATTACCATAACAATTATCCATGATGGCATATTACTGTTTGAATGCCAATAACACAGCTTAAAGGGACAGTCAGAAAATTATTGATTACAAAGAAAACACTGTATTACGCATTATAAAGTTTGAAACAACAAAACATGGAGAAATACATGTGTGACTTATGTGCTTACCCTTGTATCTATGACTATGAAAAATGACCACTTATTTGTTGTTCTGACATAACAACATTTTAGATATCAATGATCAATACATGGTCAATAATATGCTGTATGAGCACAAGGTTTTACATATACAAATGCTATCCAAATGCCCTCTAGTGCTCAAATTGTATAATGATTACAAGCACTCTTCAAGATTTAAGAAATGAGCACACCAACCTCATAGGTTTAGATAGCAAATTTAAATAAACCCAGACAAATGTTCAATTGTTGAGAAACATTTGATATCCTTGTTATTACAGAATTTACTTTTCGAATAATGTTAAAAAAATTTTTTTCGAAACTGTCCCTTTAACAACATTACATATGCTAACACATTTTAAGCTTGTTGCTATATCTACATGTACTTTTTCCAAAAAAAAATTTGAAAATCACATTTATATTGACGTGTTAAATAAAGTCTATTTTCTTTAAGAGACATTATTGTGTTAATATTTTATTGTAACTATTTTTATTTTAACAATGAATATGGTTTAAATTCCTTTTAGGAGTGGGGGGGTGAAATATGCTAACAAAAATATATTTGAAGATTAAACTATGTGGATCTCATACATGATACAAAAAAACAACATTTGCATTCAAGGGACAGTATCCTATATTTTTTACATAACTGTATGTAATAGACACTACTACAAACAACAAGATTAACATATACTGATAGCAATATTAAAAAGCTTCAAACACTTGCAAATAAAATAGGGTTAGCTATATTTTAAATATAGATGAACCACCATTCCAACCGTAAAACACAATACCCCATCATTAACATATGAAAAGAACCTTTACACAAACTGGACAAAGCTGGAGATGGTACTCACATGAAACTCATTGGCTTTGCGAGGAGTAAGAAAATAACTTACATTTTCTTACAACACAAGACAAAATAAACCTATTGGTTAAACAATGGACTATCTAACTATAGACAAAATCAAAATTTTTTATTTATAATGTGAGTGTCTAATGAACCTTTCATAAAATATACAACGAAATTACATTTAGAAGAAGTCGGCATCATATATTTAGCATATGATAAATGCATATTGATTACTTTATTCAAACACAATAGCGCATATTTATTAATTAGATATGTTCAACATTAAACACAACATTAATTTTTAAGAAAAAGGAACATTGTTGACAAACATATTAAACATGGACTGTAGAGATTTGCACTTGCCTAGAAATATCCTATGCATGAAAACATTTTGCTTTCGTTCGTTGATTCAACCAGACATCCAGCAAAAGAGAATGTGTTGGTCTTTATCAGCTACGGGTCAACAATGTAACATGATGCAAATAATACATATTCGCAAGCTTTTTAAAATTGCATGCAGTCACAAACGTTTTTAACGTGCACAAATATTGCGGGACTACGCAATCCAATCACACGTTTTTTTAACTTTACATGTGCCGTCTTAACATGGCGCTTCCTTGATCACGTAAGAACGCCATCCAATGAAAGGCACATTATTGATCACGTAAGAACGCCCAAAAAAAAAAGGCGCATCCTTGATCGCGTCAAAACGCAATCCAATAAAAGGCATATTCCTGATCACGTAAGAACGTCAGTCAATACAAGGAATCATTGGACAGCCTGGCAGGTGACGTCTTAAGCAACATGGCGCATCCGAGATCGCTGAAAAACCGCAGACAATACAAGGACTCAGTGACATCTTGGCATATCATTAAGAAACGTATTTATATTTTATGAACTAGTATGTGTGTAGATTGCTATCTAGGAATGTCACCAAATCATGAATCATCTTTTCGGACTTGACTGTCCCTTGAACTATAGCTATGGTGTATATCTTTAACATTTAAAAGATACACATGAGAAATACATATGCCATTGATGTTTTAAGATATGTTTGGATTGTTGTTGAATAACAATAGTTATACATGTATTGATTAAACGTGTCATTTATTCAAGTTTAATTATGGTCAGCCTACCTATAGCCATATATGGGAGGAGATGTATTTTGTTAACATATTAGTTAACTAATATTCATCATCTACATTATTTGTATTACACACAGAGATTGATTTGGTTACACTTTGACAATAATATAGATTTGAAAATGAAATACAGGTGCTGTCAACATTACAATAAGATTGTTTATTAATAAAATTATATGTCCTTGTTCTTGTAAAAAGGACAAAAACGCTTTACAAATGGAAATACATTCATTTACAATAGTGATCAACATCACTTAAAGGGACATTATTTTGTTTTTAAAAAGAGCATACACATAGTCAATACTATTTAAATAAAATGAACACTTTACAGGGATTATATCATTGTATCAATACTCAGATCATTTTGTAAAGGTGCATCAATTCATGCAGAGTTTATAAATACACACATGGATATGAACATTTAAATATACATATATACACAAATACAAAAATATATATACATATATAAAGAAATTACTCTGCTAATCATAATCAGGCAATGATAGAGCTAAGAGAAAATAATATAAACACAAATAATAAGATTACATTGGAGATGTTAATCTTAAAGTCATTTACTATTGTCTTACATATATGATTTCATTATAACAAATAGATTTGTTAGGTCCCTTTAAGGAT
Organism: Bombina bombina; assembly: GCF_027579735.1. Classification (NCBI taxonomy): domain Eukaryota; kingdom Metazoa; phylum Chordata; class Amphibia; order Anura; family Bombinatoridae; genus Bombina; species Bombina bombina. The sequence continues at coordinate 911,078,309 of NC_069501.1, read as the reverse complement.
AAACAACATAAACTAGAGCTTGCAAAAAATAACAGGAAGAATGAGGACAAAGATTTGTGAAATAAAATTTATTTTATTAGTATGTAAGAAAACATACACAACGTTTATAAATAATCTTTTAAAAATAAGGAATATATGAGCCATATGACAAGGTAACACAGTGCATCACAGTCCATGAAGAGAGTTGCCAAGGGCCAGCATAGCCTCATTGGAGACACATGACAAGGTAACACAGTGCATCACAGTCCATGAAGAGAGTTGCCAAGGGCCAGCATAGCCTCATTGGAGACACATGACAAGGTAACACAGTGCATCACAGTCCATGAAGAGAGTTGCCAAGGGCCAGCATAGCCTCATTGGAGACACATGACAAGGTAACACAGTGCATCACAGTCCATGAAGAGAGTTGCCAAGGGCCAGCATAGCCCCATTGGAGACACATGACAAGGTAACACAGTGCATCACAGTCCATGAAGAGAGTTGCCAAGGGCCAGCATAGCCCCATTGGAGACACATGGCAAGGTAACACAGTGCATCACAGTCCATGAAGAGAGTTGCCAAGGGCCAGCATAGCCTCATTGGAGACACATGACAAGGTAACACAGTGCATCACAGTCCATGAAGAGAGTTGCCAAGGGCCAGCATAGCCTCATTGGAGACACATGACAAGGTAACACAGTGCATCACAGTCCATGAAGAGAGTTGCCAAGGGCCAGCATAGCCTCATTGGAGACACATGACAAGGTAACACAGTGCATCACAGTCCATGAAGAGAGTTGCCAAGGGCCAGCATAGCCCCATTGGAGACACATGGCAAGGTAACACAGTGCATCACAGTCCATGAAGAGAGTTGCCAAGGGCCAGCATAGCCTCATTGGAGACACATGACAAGGTAACACAGTGCATCACAGTCCATGAAGAGAGTTGCCAAGGGCCAGCATAGCCTCATTGGAGACACATGACAAGGTAACACAGTGCATCACAGTCCATGAAGAGAGTTGCCAAGGGCCAGCATAGCCTCATTGGAGACACATGACAAGGTAACACAGTGCATCACAGTCCATGAAGAGAGTTGCCAAGGGCCAGCATAGCCTCATTGGAGACACATGACAAGGTAAAAGAGTGCAACAGGCACAACAAAAAACTGATAAAAAGGCCAAAGGGCAACAATATAAATACTAATTCAACATGTGGACGGAGGATTATTATCTGCCACCATGGAGCATATCCAGATCCTCCACTTACTGGTCATCCTCTTCATTGTCCTGTGCATGTCCAGCTCCAGATTCAGGCCTTGAACGTAATTGCATAATTTCACGCAGAGTCAAGTCCTGAACCCGGAGCTGGGCCTGCATGGTGTCGTTCATCCCTCTCAGGACAGCTGCGTTCCTCAACACGGCCTGCTCTACTCTTGCTATCCCTTCTAGCATGAGCCATGCTGAGTCACAGCCTAAAATAAAATAAAAATTAATATTAAGGATAATTACACAACAGAATAAAAGATTTTAATACATACATTGTCATCATAAAGACAAATAATTATTTACATCAATTATTTTTCATATATTCTTTACACATGAATTAGGTTATTCAGACAGACAGAAATCATTAAAGGCTCATGTTACTCAAACATGTTGAACCCTTTAATTGGTTTTAGATGATCCACTTATACAGCTTGAGTGTATCAAATCTTGTTAAAGGATTTACATTGTACTTACATCAGCAATTTAAAAATTCAATTTAGACTGTGGTAGGCACACCTATCCTTAAACATTTTGGCATTGAGGACAAGCTGTGTAAACATAGCAACCAGAAGAAATTACATTCCCACTGGGTTAGACAAGAGATAATGTATCCACATTTGGACATAAAATTTTGGATCCAAGTAGTGGTGTTTGGTATATGTAGTGATATCCAATTAAAGGGACACTGAACCTAAATATTTAATGGACTGATTCAGATAGAGCATGACATGACAAATCTTTAGAAATTACACATATTCATTATATGTTTTAATTGTCAAGCTATATTTTGAATGCAAGAATGTTGGTTTTTATGGAAGCCAATATTTGTTGATGAACCTTGTTTGTGCATGCTGGTTGATGGATACATTCATCCAACAATAAAGAAATGATGGCCACATTTATTTTATTGTTTAAACTAATTATAGGAATAAGTTGTTTTCAATAAATATATCAAGAGAATGACGAATAATTCATAAGAGTATTCTATGATACATTGGCTTAACATTGCATGCTGGATTTGAATCACAATTTAACCAATTTAACTTCACTGTACCTTTAAGTATCTTATAAAGTGTATTTAGAATGATACTTACAGCTGTGCCTGGGAAGGACAATCTGACACCCAGGACAATGAAGGTTTAAACAGGGGGAAGGGATGGGATTGGCTCGGGGAGGGATGGGAATGGCTTGGGGAGTGGTGAGCTGCTGCTCCAGGGTAGGCCGTACAGCTGGGGAGTGGGGAGTTTGGGTCTGGGCAGCTGTACGGGCCAGAATACGGGGAGAGCGGCGAAGGGGGGTGTATGGGCGTTTTTTGGGAGGGACAGGATATGAAATATGGGAAGGGCTGGCAGTGGTCGGGGCATGGTCATGGGTTTGGTGATGGGAAGGGCTCTGGGTGTGTGCAGAGGTGTGGCCATGGTCAGGGGTGTGTGCACGGGGAGGGGTCTGTGACTGGGCAGGGGCGGAATCCAGATGACCAGAAGTGGTGGATCCATCTGAAAATGTAAAATAAATATATTAACATCTCATACATCCTGACATCAAATCAACGCATTTAAAATTGATTATGTTTTCAATATACCTCGAAGTGTGTTTGAATCTGTAAACTATTCTGAAATGAGGATATGGTATCTATATAGGCACTCAGATGAATCTCAATGACTGTCTGTACAATGTGAAACTTATTATTGTGTTTTGGCATGGAATATGCATGTGACATAATGATGGCATGAATTATATATTCTTAAAAAAATATATACAAGCAGATTTTCATGCTGCCTGATATAGAAAGGGGGCAGTAGTGTATTTGAACAGACAAATAATATTCCTTTTTAAAGGGAAAAAGCTGTAGACTTTGAATGTCTTCAATAAAATGATTTCAAAAAAAGAAACATGTTGGAAACATGATAGATATATTTCACATACCATCAGACTCCAAGGCAGCCTCTTCCTCCTCCATCCCACATGTGACATCAATCTCTGTAAAACATAACATGTTGTGTACACCTTAAGATCAGATATTATAACATATGTTACTGTTGCTCAAATACGCACATCAATGTTGCATTAAAGATATACACACACAAAGTTATGATTTACATCATTTTGATGGAGCATACAAATGACAATAGATTTGTTATTGTCAATAAATCAGAATCTTAATGTATTGTTTGTCTTAATGTTAAATTCATAAAAGCATAGTACATAGAACATTTAAGATTTCTCATGTGTGTATCACTTGATGACTGTTGTTAAAAAAATTAAAAAATGAAAAAAACATATGTTAGACATCTTATGAATAACAAATGTGTAGAATAATAAAGTAGAAATTATTAATCGCTCAATATAAAAAATAAATATATAATCAGAAGATAAATTCTATGATTTTTTATAATGTTATGCTTCATCGGAATCATGATCATAATATTGATTAGCAATACACCTTCAATTACATATAAATGAGTCAATGGACTTACCAGGAGCCCGCAAAGGCGGCTCTATGTCACTGCTGGATTCCTGTGGGCTCCCCACACCAACTCTCTCTATGAATGATATAGATATATATTATTAAACACATTTTGGATATCACTAAATCACATCTGTCTAGAATTTTAACATTAATCAACTTTAAAATGTGAATAATAGAGCAGTCATTACACCAGAAAATGCTTGATTGAATCAAGGGGATTCTGTAAACATATCTGTATTCAACATATGTTTAATGTCAGACTACATTAGACATCAAATTCATCTCAGATGCTGCTATTGCATATCTAAATATACCCAATGATCAATGTTCTTAACCCTTTAAGGACACAGCTTTCACTTAGCTCAATTGTTTTATGACGGAATAATTCCGTCATATGTCCTTAAGAAGTTACAAGAATACACACAAACCACATATTGAGGAGCATCTGTTGACAAATCTAAACAAACATGTGTCACATCGAGCCATTTTTTCAATGTACAGTAATCTTGTTTAGGACACAACACATATTTATCACAATACATAACAAACTTTATTATTACTAATATGTAATCATGGTGCTGTTAGAGTATGCAGATATATATAAAGTAACTCCAACAGATAATTAGATTTATATATCAATAGTTTTTAATAAAAATAATGTAATGATGAATGAATCTATTTTGTCTTAAAGGGACACTGACATGATTAATTTAAATAATTGATTTCTATGTTCAAACTGTAAAAAATGATTTAACATTGACTCCTATTATAATTCGAATGTTGTTCGATATTAATCTTAAAGGCAGATAAGGAATATTGGATTCAATAAATATTGTTTGTTGAAGGTATCCACCAATCATCAATATAAACCCAGGTTGGTCAACAAATATTTAGATGCACATAAACGTACTTTCTTTATTTTAAACTACATTTAGCAATAGAATATGTCACATATGATGATAGTATTATATTTTATGTTTATTAATATTGCATACTGTATGTGAAAGACAATATTAATAATTGTAGTTCAGTATCCCTTTAATCTAAAATTAAATAGATTCCACAATGTTGTTGTTTGTTAATGAATTATCTACTCCATATGTTGATGTAATGAATGGTATTGAGCATGCAATTAAAATCAAATATGTTATTTAAGTATATCCGAATAATTATATAATTTTCATCTATTAAATAGACATTACATATAAATATAGAACAATGTGTATTTAGTATGTAATGTTCATTCCATGTTTCTAAGACAAATGTCAATTAAAATGAGACATACCATACTGTGACAAGCCCTGGCTTGAGGATCCAGCAGCCACATCCATATCTGTAATATATTAAATGAGGATTGCATATCATTAATACTAATCATGCCATGTTTAAAATATTTACATTAATAACAAATCAATAGAAAAATATTAATCCTTTGGTAGTCCCATGAGTTAATAGTTTCCGCAATTAAATGAATGATAAATATATCCTGGACTCTTATTTTCAATCAGTTGTGTTGTTTACTGTATCTTTAAGAATATATGCTTGTTATTACATAATCATCAATTGATGGCCATATGTTATAATTTATTAGTATTATTCGTTTTTTATTAGATATAATATTTAAAATAAGAATACTGTATTCTTCACTAATCTAAGATTTTCCATTTAATTTTTAACAACATGTATAAAGCAATGCCACTTTCCGCAAACCCATGTTAACGTGGATGAGAAATGCCATTTTCGCGATCATTGCGCAATGATTCCAAGCGGAATTACGCATCCGTCATTTGACCAACATGTATAAAGCAATGCCACTTTCCGCAAACCCATGTTAACGTGGATGAGAAATGCCATTTTCGCGATCATTGCGCAATGATTCCAAGCGGAATTACGCATCCGTCATTTGACCAACATGTATAAAGCAATGCCACTTTCCGCAAACCCATGTTAACGTGGATGCGAAATTACATTTCCGCTCTGTGACGCATATTCTGTAGAGCGCAAGAAACATCATTCCAATTTCATGTATCACTAATGTAAAATCAGATATCTAAACATCATATGTAGTGTATGTTGTGAGATCTGTATAGGTTTAGTATCTGACTAAATACACATTTTGGATTTTTAACATTATAAATATTATATGAAGTTGGATAATTACCTGGTTCAGATTCTCTATCGGGTCCTCCCAGGCCACCGGACGGAGAAGCATCTGCCCTGTCCCCCGCGTCAGGACTTTCAGATCCCGCAGCTGGGAGGGAAGAAGAGGAGGCCGAGGATGGCGAGGATCTAAATCTTTTGGGGACCCGGAGATTGAGGAGCTCGCATAAAGTCACCTCATAAGGGAGTAGGTACAGTTTCCGCGGGGCCTTTCTTTGGCCCCCTCTTTTACGGGCTTGTACCCAGTCCCTTATGAGGTTGACTTTTTTCGATAAACGCAACCTCATATCTCCGAATCTCCTCATGATCTGATCCTGGGTCCTCTGGACGTCACACACCAATCTAACCGCATTGGTGATAGACTCCCAGAGGGCCTTCTTAACAGGCGCATCTGTCGAGCTCCTCTTGTTCCCAAACAGCTGGGGATAAAAGTCCTTGACGGCGTGGACCAGTGCAGCGCTCTCCTCCTTGGTGAACCTGGGAACTGACATGCCTGCTGGGTTGTATAATAATAATATATATTGCCTGCAGGCATTAGAGAACTGACAAAGATGGCAACGTGTAATGGACTTTTATATGGTGAAGTAAACATGAGATGCACCATGGGACAATTTATCTGTACATCTGATTGGATAAAAGTTTGAAATATTGTTATAATGTCTGTGAGACCATCCTGACTCAAGTTGTGTTTGTGTGATGAACTCTGATTGGCCGTTCCTTAATGTTTCATATCTTAGTAACTTCCTTACACATACCGCTTGGTGGTGCTGTAACTTCATTTTTCATGTAGACTTATTTGTAACTCATGGGCCTGTCATGCGGATATGTGTGACGCAGATTTAATATCCGTGATCCGTGAAATATTAATGATTAAATACTCTTTAAAATCTAATCCTGTCACATTATTAATGTTGTAGACATTTCTCGGTTTAATAACGGTCTGTTTCTTTAATACAAATACACATTTAATATTGTATGTCTTTATTGTTCTTTAAATAAATTTATTGTGAAGTATTGACATTGCTCTATTAAATGTATTTATAATGCACATTGATTGTGTGCTATTGCGTGACATTACACTAATGTTTAAATATGCTAATCTGGTGTTTGAAGATGCGTTTCCCACGCAATATTTATTAATGTTAAAATTCCGGGAAGAATGTCAGTAACTTTGATAATCTGTTTATAAATGTTAAACTACAGCTTTGTTATTCGCAAATAAACCTCGAGCTTGTATTTCTCTGAAGTGCTCATATATGTTATTGTGCAATGGCGTCTTTAGTTTTAAAGAGACATTACAAACAATTGTATCAAATGATCTGTAGAGATAGAAGATTGTTTAGACTTTAAAATGTAAATCATTTTCTCTTAGTATTTATATATCCTCAACATAAGAAATTTAAATGCACATGGTTGAGCCAATCACATAAGGCATCTCTGTGCATCCACCAATCTTCATCTACTGAGCCTATCTCGATATGCTTTTCAAGCAAAGTATGTAAAGATAGGAAGAGAAGTAAATACACTATTTCAAGCTCTTAAAGGGACACTGTCCAAATAAATTTACCATTGGTGATTGAGCATGAAATGTTAATCAACTTTATTATTTAATACGATTATCAAATGTTAAGTTATCTTGTTATGTTTCTTTGAAAAACAATAATGATATTTTATATTACGGACAATTGTTTAATAAAAACCTGGGTTGTCCTTGACGATTGTTGCATCAATTATTCCAAACAATCAAGTTCTGTCCAGAGTACTGAAGCAAATAAATTAGCTATTTACTGCCTTATTTCTAAAGTAATGATAGCAACATCACAATGAGCATTCATAATATGAGACAAGTTTTAAAGTTGATTAAAATAGAATACTCATTCAGAATGTATAAATCTTTGTTTTTTTAAATGGCTACCTTTAAGTATATTTTGAGTTCATGTCCCTTTAAATAAACATTTCACAATAATGCTTAATATATCATAAACCTAGGCACCTTCCTTTTGCTAAATGAGTCTAACATATGAGTAAAGCAAATTTAGATTAACTTCTAGATTGTTTTACACACTGACTGAAATATATTTATTAAATGAGGTCTTTTTTAGCCTTCAGCGTAGAGGGACATTAAGCTATATGTTATGTATGCATTTTGTATCATAATCTTATATTTGACCAACTTTATATGTTTTGTTATTCAATTATTATATTGTAATTATATATATTCGTGGATTAAATACATCTCTACATAGGCTATTTTGATGCTGATTGTTGTTTGCATATAGATGCCTTATATCATTGACTAAGATATGTGCATTTATTTTTATTTTAACAAGTATATTTAAAGACTGAATGTAATTCTATAGTACATTCTAAATATGTTTAAATTCTTGTATGATATTTGTAACAATGTATACAAAATATACATTTTGAATGACCCCTTTAAGGACCCAAACATATTGTATTTTGATTTAACATTGACAAAATAAACTAAAGGGGAAATTACATTCTATATAGATATTTGATGTCTAACCCAAGAGGTAAGATTGTAATAAATACATAATATTACTAAGTATAGTTAAATGACTCCACTAGAAAATTACATAGATTAACCTGGCATCCAATAACTAATTATTAAAAATTATAAAGTTAAATGACCTACCATTTATAAATGTAATAATTGTAAAATATTTTCTAATAATGTTTTGAGATACCTAAGGAAGATACATGATCTTATACAATTCTTTTTACATTCAACAACACTGTCACTTTCATGTAATTGAACCACTTCACCTTATTAAATGTTAAAACAATCATAATATTAATACATATCCTAAATATTTTTAATATATACTTTTTCAATATAAAAGCATTGAAGAATATGACTCCCCAATTAATGTTAAAATATATCTTTTAATATTCTCTGAAGAATTTTATTTTCTACTATTAATGCATTATTTTCTCTTATGCATGTGCTTGTCAAATAGCCAACTATCAGTCATGGGAGTCCAAGTTTTATTTATTTACAGATTATATTGATATATATTAGAATCTGCTAAAAAAAAAAAATATATATTTAATAGAAAATAATTAAATATTCCATGAAGTCATCAGATGCCAATCTGAAATGACAAATAATAAAAATGGAACAAAGTTAATACACACGTTGTAAAATATTCATAAAATACATTTAAAATCATATGGTGTCTATGCTCTAACTTTGATCAACATTTTTTACACATAATCATTACATTCATTTTAAATTAATGAAATACATACACCATTATATTGTTGATTAAAAATAATATTTAAATTTCAAAAATTAAATTTATACATAATAATGTATATCACATGTAAACAATATATGTATGCTGAACATAAATGTAATATTTCATGTCCATTCAAATACCTCTATATCAACTATAATATGTATTCCTTTTTCTGATTGTGATCCCTAAATATCTAATTAAGAACTAAATATGACTAATGTATGTAAGCTACTAATATTCTACAGTCTTCACTAGCATGCATTGGTACACCAACCTGGACAATGCATGGTCTTTGAATGTCAATTCAGGGGTAAACAGTTGATCTTCAATAGGTGTCTTATTCATCAGTTCATTAAATAGAGGACTGGGAAATACCATCTAAAAAGGAAATTCATCTAAGTGTCTGATTGTGATCCCTAAATATCTAATTAAGAACTAAATATGACTAATGTATGTAAGCTACTAATATTCTACAGTCTTCACTAGCATGCATTGGTACACCAACCTGGACAATGCATGGTCTTTGAATGTCAATTCAGGGGTAAACAGTTGATCTTCAATAGGTGTCTTATTCATCAGTTCATTAAATAGAGGACTGGGAAATACCATCTAAAAAGGAAAATCATCTAAGTGTCTGATTGTGATCCCTAAATATCTAATTAAGAACTAAATATGACTAATGTATGTAAGCTACTAATATTCTACAGTCTTCACTAGCATGCATTGGTACACCAACCTGGACAATGCATGGTCTTTGAATGTCAATTCAGGGGTAAACAGTTGATCTTCAATAGGTGTCTTATTCATCAGTTCATTAAATAGAGGACTGGGAAATACCATCTAAAAAGGAAAATCATCTAAGTGTCTGATTGTGATCCCTAAATATCTAATTAAGAACTAAATATGACTAATGTATGTAAGCTACTAATATTCTACAGTCTTCACTAGCATGCATTGGTACACCAACCTGGACAATGCATGGTCTTTGAATGTCAATTCAGGGGTAAACAGTTGATCTTCAATAGGTGTCTTATTCATCAGTTCATTAAATAGAGGACTGGGAAATACCATCTACAAAATAGAAAATCATCTAAGTGTCTCCAATAGGATGTCTCCACAGCCTTATTCTATCAAATAGTTTGCACTTACCATGTGAACATGTCTTTGTATGGTTTTCAAGGTCAGCAGAATTTAAATATGCCAGACATGATCCCATTGGTATACTTCAATTTCAATCTTGGCTTTTTCCCCACTGTCAGTCTTGGAAATCTTCACTGTCAGGCTTCAAATTGTTCCCTTTCAGTCTTTATATTAAGTCATCTCCCTAATGTAAGAAATTATATATAAAGATTTCATACAAGTGTGTGAATCAGTTCTGTACCCCTCTCCCACCCCCCATTTCATAATAAATATCTATCACTAGCTTACTAAGCCTGTGTATGAACCTGTGTTATTTTCTATCAAGTGTGAAGATGAGTCATATTGAGCAGAACAAACCTCTGTGTGACATTGAACCATAGTCATTCTAGAGTATCCCTTTCTGATTATGTACATAAGTAATGTGTAAACAAAGTTATATTTTTAAAAATGTATGCCATATTATGTATTTGTGTACAAATCATGCCAGCAACAGTCCATACATTTCTACTTACCATCTGATGTCCTCTATAAAAACCAGGTGGCAAAGACTCGCTATAGGACCCAATGCCCAGAGCATCACCTATATTATGAGAAATAAATATTATTCTAACATTTGATCAATACTAACATGTTTGCACAATTCTCTACTTGTCATTTCCCTAGAGTTCACATCTATTGAAAATACTCCAGTGTAACTTCTATTATTTACCGTCTAAAGTGGCGGTTGATGACGTCTGCTCTGACATCAAGTCCCTCGTCCTGGAATTCCCCCTCTAGAACAGGATCATCCTCCTCATCTCTGAGGAGGTCTCTGTCCACCGGGACGGCCTGCAGCATCCCAGCCCGCTGTGCAATATTATGCAGGACGCTACAGGCTACAACGATCTTAGCCACCTTCTTTGGGTTGTACTGGAGTGCTCCTCCAGAACGGTCCAGGCACCTGAATCTCATCTTCAGGAGCCCGAACATCCTTTCAACCACCGCCATGGTTCTCTTATGAGCCCTATTGTAGCGCTCCTCAGACACATCAGTTGGGCTACGCAAGGGGGTAATGAGCCAAGGCCGGCTCATGTACCCAGAATCACCTATAAATTTAGAACAGAACATAATTCAAACAGAATACTTAAACTAGTATATTGTTGTATAAATATATTTTTTAAAAACCATAATCCATATTAAAAGTTGTCAGAAACATAAAAAAATTAAAAACAATTATATATAAATCTGTATCTAGCCATTTCATCTAAGACATGCTACATATGCGTATTTCTCCTAAACCAAACCTTGTGTAAAATGCTAACTACATGTTTACATTGCATTCTCTATATGAACACTTAAGGTAAGACATGCTACATATCTGCATTTCAATAAAACTAGACATTAGCAGAAATAGACAATGACAGGGTTAAATTGCATGAGATAATATCTTGCTATTTCATCTAAGACATGCTACATATGCGTATTTCTCCTAAACCAAACCTTGTGTAAAATGCTAACTACATGTTTACATTGCATTCTCTATATGAACACTTAAGGTAAGACATGCTACATATCTGCATTTCAATAAAACTAGACATTAGCAGAAATAGACAATGACAGGGTTAAATTGCATGAGATAATATCTTGCTATTTCATCTAAGACATGCTACATATGCGTATTTCTCCTAAACCAAACCTTGTGTAAAATGCTAACTACATGTTTACATTGCATTCTCTATATGAACACTTAAGGTAAGACATGCTACATATCTGCATTTCAATAAAACTAGACATTAGCAGAAATAGACAATGACAGGGTTAAATTGCATGAGATAATATCTTGCTATTTCATCTAAGACATGCTACATATGCGTATTTCTCCTAAACCAAACCTTGTGTAAAATGCTAACTACATGTTTACATTGCATTCTCTATCTGAACACTTAAGGTAAGACATGCTACATATCTGCATTTCAATAAAAATAGACATTAGCGTCGGTAAATAACAAATGGTTAAATTTAATCCTATAGCTGAACATGACGCTAACAGTTAAAAAATACAGGGGCAATTGTCAAAATAATTAACCATGTTGTGCACTAATACTCACCAACGAGATAACCAGGGGGCATTTGTCTTTCCTCAAACTGTCTCCACAGGGACGACAGAGAGAGGATGCGGGCATCATGACAAGCACCTCCAAAATTCGCATACACATGCATAATCCTCATCCGTGCGTCACAAACATACTGCACGTTGAGGCTATGAAAATGTTTGCGATTTCTGAAGGGCAAGTCATCAATTGGAGCACGCAGCGCAATGTGGGTACAATCAATGGCTCCCAAGACATTGGGCAATTGAGCAATATCAAAGAATTCCCGCTTCAGGCGCCTCCAATCACCATCATTCTGTGGGAATCCTATGTATTGCTTACTGATACGTACCATGGCGTTCAGAAAGTTATCAAACACCCCAGAGAATGTACCTTGAGACAGGCCATGCATGTACAGTTCTCCGGATTGAAAACTCCCGGAGGCCAGGACGTATAGACAGCTTAGCATCTTACTCATGGGGGGAACAGCAGTCCTTATTTGTATACGTGGCTCCAAATGAGGTTTAAGAAGATCGTAAAGGCCAATGAGCTGTTCGCGATCGAGCCGATACTTATCAAAAACCTCAAAGTCGCTCATGTTTTCCAAGGTGGGTCTCACCCTGTAGACACGAGGACCTCGAACCAGACGACCCCTTCGTCTCGGTCTGAGCCGCCGAGGCTGCCTGATTCGACCAACAGCTAGTTCGCCAATAGCACCACCAGCAGCGTCTACCATGTCATCGTCATCCATCTTTCAAAACAGCGTAACAAGGTAAGCACTTGATCTGATGTGGATCACAAGTGATGCATTGGCCATGTTGTTTGGGGGATTTATAGTACAATTAGTCCAATGGTAGTGAGTTTGTAATGATTGCTGATTGTATTCAGCTGTTTGTATGTGAGCGGCGCGAATGCTTTGACAGTGGGCGTTTATTTGTTGTTTGCTGAAATGTTAGTTTCAAACAATGATTCTCAATGTGAAAGTGTCAAATATCACACATACAGTGCATGTTTGTAATGTTTGATCATATGCGTAATCAATATTTCCTAAACGCGATGTTATAGTAACAAGCACACGTCCAGGCTAACATGAATGAAAGTGCATAGTTGTGTATCATGTGCATCGAATGTGATCGATCAATGTTGCTGCAATATTGTTTGTAAATGATAAAGTAACATCTGTAGTATTGTATATATAAGTGATTTCAGAGCTGTCAATATTGTATGCGTCCCTTTAAAATCGCAATAATAATTCAGAACTTCCCGTCTGTCATCTGTAGTATTGTATATATAAGTGATTGCCGAGCTGTCAATATTGTACGCGTCCCTTTCAAATCGCAATAATAATTCCGAAATTCCCGTCTGCCATCTGTAGTATTGTATATATAAGTGATTGCCGAGATGTCAATATTGTACGCGTCCCTTTCAAATCGCAATAATAATTCCGAAATTCCCGTCTGCCATCTGTAGTATTGTATATATAAGTGATTGCCGAGCTGTCAATATTGTATGCGTCCCTTTCAAATCGCACTAATACTGAATAACTTCCCGTCTGCCATCTGTAGTATTGTGTATATATAAGTGATTGCTGAGATGTCAATATTGTATGCGTCCCTGTAAAATCGCAATAATACTGAAGAACTTCCGGCTGTCATCTGTAGTATTGTATATATATATAAGTGATTTCCGAGCAGTCAATATTGTATGCGTCCCTTTCAAATCGCACTAATACTGAATAACTTCCGGCTGTCATCTGTAGTATTGTATATATAAGTGATTGCCGAGCTGTCAATATTGTACGCGTCCCTTTCAAATCGCAATAATAATTCCGAAATTCCCGTCTGCCATCTGTAGTATTGTATATATAAGTGATTTCCGAGCAGTCAATATTGTATGCGTCCCTTTCAAATCGCACTAATACTGAATAACTTCCGGCTGTCATCTGTAGTATTGTATATATAAGTGATTGCCGAGCTGTCAATATTGTACGCGTCCCTTTCAAATCGCAATAATAATTCCGAAATTCCCGTCTGCCATCTGTAGTATTGTATATATAAGTGATTTCCGAGCAGTCAATATTGTATGCGTCCCTTTCAAATCGCACTAATACTGAATAACTTCCGGCTGTCATCTGTAGTATTGTATATATAAGTGATTGCCGAGATGTGAATATTGTACGCGTCCCTTTCAAATCGCACTAATACTGAATAACTTCCGGCTGTCATCTGTAGTATTATATATATAATTGATTTTCGATCTGACGATATTGTATGCGTCCCATAAAAATTGCACGAATACTGAATAACTTCCGGCTGTCATCTGTAGTATTATATATATAATTGATGTGCGATCTGACAATATTTCTGAATTGTCCCATTGAAATCTCCATAATAATGCTGTTCAAAAGTGTGTTTTACGTATATGTTGTATTGTAGTATTGAGTGTTAAAGTTCCTAAAGGGGCGGTACAGTGGTGAATCTGTGATGTGTATGGTTGAATCTTCTAATGACGTCATGATATTATTAACCTGCCTATGTAGTTGTGAAATCCTCATTGTGTTGTTGTATTGTGCTACATTGTTATTGTGTGCTGAATAAAATCTAAATGTGTGCTTTGTGGTTGCGTGATGGGTGATGCGTGTTATGTACATGTACGTATATATTGTGATTGTGTCCCACATATGCTGACTTCTATATAGCGGTCTGGCATTGTTGTTCCTTCCCATAAAGTGACATCTGTAATCTGGTGTAATGATGTTCTTGTTGTACGTAATTCCTAATGGTTTCTGGTGATGGAATCATGATGTTAAAAGTACAGTAAAATCCATATGTTGTGTTTTGTGATTCCTAGAGAGAATGTAATGTGTTTTTCCCCCATCATTTGAATGCACATGTATGAGTGAATGTTAAAAGTAATGTATGTGCATCCATGAGTGATCATGTGTTAAGCCTATGTAGATATGCAGTTGCTGCAAGCATATGAGTTGAATAACAGAAATGCAATAATAAAGGTAAATGAGAGATGTTTCCCATTGTGTAGTGTTTGTGAATCCAGAAATGTGTATTGATTTTTATTTTAATTGTAAATGTAATTTTATTGAAATAATAATGTGTTACTAGTGATGGGGATTTGTAGTTGATGTAATCTAAAAGTGTTAAAAATATTTATGGTGTGGTGAATATTTAATATTAAAAAACATAAGTCCACCATAGGGAAATAGTCATTTCTTTATCTATTTATCATAGCTGGGTCTAACGCATGAAATCATGTATTTTCTAGCGCTGGTATTTGGAGTTTTTCAGTCTACGCTATTTGCGTGCGTTAGGGAAATGAGGGTTTCGCGTGCACGAGCACGTCTTCCCAATAGAAGTCAATGGAGGCTCCAAAGATTTCTATATTTTTTTTTCTAAGACTGGTTTTCCTCGTAAAGTGAGTGACGTCATGAGCTTGTGTGAAAAAGTAACTAAATCGTGTTCTTTTTGTAATAAATAAATATTTTGTGTATGTAATGTGGTGTATATTGTTTGTATGCATCGATGAGTGTATGTTTGTGATAATGTTATTCGTTAGATGTAGGTATATGAGGGTCTTTTCCCGTATGTCCATGTAAGTCAATGGGAAAATGGATTTGTGTGGATTTTTTTCAAACACCCGAGATCTCGCAACTTTAATCCTTTGTATTTTAAAGAAAAAATAAAAAATACGAAAAATAAAGATAGTGTTGTGTTTGTATGAGTGTAAGTGTACTTTGTGTAATATTTTTTTTGTGATTCGTGGATGTTTTTTTGTGCGGTATATGTTTACTACTGGGTCTGAGGTGGCGGTAGAAAGTTGAGCGTTAGGTGTATTTTGAGTCGCGGTAAATAAACTCTAAATACCGGAGTGCGTAAAAAACCCGCGTTAGGAGCCTCTAACGCTGGTTTTGACGGCTACCGCCGAACTCTAAATCTAGGCCTAAGTGTTTTAACTGCTTTGGAGGGTGCCGGTATTTTTCTTTTGAACTGTGCTAATTTCTCCCTTACCTTGCACGTCCTGTGTACAACACCTTTTGGATTGTGTTCCTGTTTGTTATTGGCCCTCAAGGTCAGGTGTGGGTGATACACTTATCACAGCTCTTTCAAGCCATTGGTTTACAGAGCTACAAACAGAGAGCAATTCTTACCATACGCTGCTAACAGAGAGATCGGATTGAAGAAGAACGTCAGTTAAAGCTATCCAACGGACCCCAGAGGCATGTGGACAAAGAAACGGCTCACTTAAGTATAATCAGAGGATCGGTGTGGAGCTGGTCTTCCGATTGGTAAGCTGGGCTGAACAGTTTCAAGAAAACTCTGTAAGTGCTGAGTACTAGGGAGTCTGTGATTTTAGCGCTGTCTAAACATATGTGGTTCACCAAGTCTGGTCTACTGCCGATTTTCAAAACGGTGCTCTGAATGTCAGTTACTCGCTGAGATGGGCCACTGCATGAGCACACTTGAGAATTGTGTTTGATTGGGCTGGAGCGGTGATCAGCAGTGTTTGCCTTCTTTATTTTTAATATATATATATATATATATGTATATTTATGTGTTTATATGTGTATATGTATGTGTGCACATACATATGTACACACATAAACAGATAAATACATATGTATAAACACATATAGACATGTATACATACACACATTTAAATACATATATATATATATATATATATATATATATATATATATATATATATATATATATATATATATATATATACACACACTCATGTATATTGGAGCCCTTTCCAGTCATACACCTCGCCATGTACCATATCTTTTTTAATTATTTTAAAGTGTATATATGAGCGCAATATTTTATTTTAATATGTCTTTGATGTTTTTTGTAAAAACTAAATTTTAACCCTTATACTTTACTACAGTTCTCAAGTCGTGCTAAATGTTCTAGCTCACTTTTCAGCTTTCACCGAGCGCAGCCTATAGCTTTCGACTTGTAATACCAATGCTATGCAGAGCGGTCACAATATCCATTGAAAGTATAGGAAGCACTAGAGCAATTTACAGCTGTGCTAATCCTTCTCTGGTGAATGGGATTTACCATGAACTTTTAACACCAACTTGCGTGGTCCAACAATATTGCTATTTGTGACTCGCATTATCATTAGCTCCCCACTATAATCTGGTCGAGAGTGTTTAAAAGCAGCAGGACTGACTTAAAATGATAGGTTTGATAGTCAGTGGCACTATCAGTGGCACTGATCATTTATTACAACTATTTATTTATCTATTTTTAATAAAATTATATTCAAAGAGTTAGCACTATTCAGTTTGCAAATTGGTCAAACTTAACTGCTTAAATTCAGTAAAACGTGGTTTTGTTTTTCAGAGTAAGTCATACAAAACATTTCTGTTTAATACTCCTTTTAGTCATGTGTAATATTCTAAATCCAATCACAGAAGTTATTATCATTAAGTCATAGTTAGATCCCATCTGCATACTGGATATGAGTGCAATAAGAATAGAGATACAACAATAATAGACTCCAGCAAAAGACAATAAGGAAAAAAATACCTCTGCAATTATATTTGTGGTCTCTATATTACTCAGTGAATCCAATTACGCTAGACCCCTATGATGACCTATATTTCAGTCCTTGCTTCTAAATGCACCAGACTCAAATCTACCTAAGAGTCTCTTTTGACACATTACTTACAATGAGAATAAATGGAGCAAAGCTTTTTAGTCAGCAAATCAGCTCCTCAAAATCATTCTTTTAAAATTACTGTCTCCTCTGTAAAATTAAGGGGGGGGAAATGAAGCTTTTAGTATCAAAGGCATATGTCTTCACCTTGGGTACAATACTACAGAAATCTTTTTCTTATTTTCTTAGCAAAAATGTTGATTTTATTGTAGAGAGACATTCGATTATTTACCCCTGCAAGCAAAACTATGCACAACGTCAACTAAGTGTCTTCCCTTTCACGTTTATCTGATCTCATAGGTATTGAAAGTTTGTAAATCAAGCAGTTTATCTCATGAATCCTCTTTTTATTTTCTTTATTTTTTAGCCAATTTGTACTGGTCTTTTTTGCTGTTTGCCAACTTGTACAGGCGAAATCAATATCTGTGACTGAAAAAAAATACCTATATTGTAAGGATTTCTCTCTACCTTCCCAATTAATTTTCACTGACAGCTTCTACAAAATTCCCTGAAATAGTGAAGAAGGATAAACAACATGAAGGTTTTTTTTTTACTATGCTTAGAAAAAGAATAAAAATAGGGTACAGAGCAGAGGATATTGTGTATTTATTGATTTATATATTAATAGTCACATAATCACTTTCTTCAATGCATCTTTTAAGCCATTTATTGTGCTGTTTTATGTATTTACTATATGCATTTATACAAGTACATGCACACACACATCTGAAGAACATATATTATTTAGTTTTTTTGTCAGAGACATTTCAATGTGATGATAAAGATTGTGTTATTTTAAACACTATCTTCAAGGGACATTCACTAAAAAAGTGTAGAAGCTGTTAACATTCGAACATTTATATTGAAACTCAAGAAATGCATGTTTGTGCACAGGATACCAATAGTATTCTTGTTCCTTGGCTTATAAGTAGGGATGGGCGAATGTGTTTGTATTCAAATTCGAATGTTAGAACGAATGTTATTGTAGAAATTTGATTTACATAATCGAATGTTGATAAAAGTGAATATTCTTAAAAATTCTGTAATCGAATGCTATTTACAGTTTTCAAATGTCACTTTAGATTTTGAATGTTTATAATTAGATATAGGGACCGATTTATGAAAGTGCGAGCGGACATGATACAATGTAGCGTATCATGTCTGCCACACATTGATAAATGCCAACAGCGTACGCTGTTGGCATTTATCATTGCACAAACAGTTCTTGTGAACTGTTTGTGCAATGCCACCCCCTGCAAATTTGCAGCCAATCTAGCAGGGGGTGTCAATCAGCCCGATCGTATAGGATAGGGCGGATTGATGTCCGCAGTCTCATAGCAGGCAGACAAGTTATGGAGCAGCAGAAACAGGGGCATCAAGCTCCATTTAGAGCTTTGTAATTCGGCTATTCAGAAGTTCAATAGTTCATGTAGCAGGGAATTTAGTCAAATCAAACATAATAGATACAAATATATTAATTTGAATGTTTCTATTTCTAATATTGCATAATTTGAATATTACATTTTAAGAAAGCATTAGAAATACCATTACAAATATATAAATTTAAATTTTTCAAATTCGAATATTGCATAATTCAAATCAAATTATTACAAAAATTAGAATGGAATATTACATTTAAAGAAAGCATTAGAAACAATACTACATTAAACAATATTGTAAAAACATTCGAAATTCGATTCGAACTACTCAATGTGTAAAAATTTGTTTCATTTTTCGAATGTTGCGAAAAATTAGCCCATCCCTACTAATAAGGGTATCACTCTGCACTTTATTAGGAAGATACCATTACTAGCGTTTACATAAAAATAGAAAAAAGGACCAAACATTAAAAAATATCCTCTTAACGAACATTGTATATATGCATATGAGTGAATAGGTAAATTTAAAAAAAAGACGTTAAAACAATTGTTTTTGGGTGTTGTATTCATTGGGAAAATGATATATTATGGGCCAGATTATGAGTGGAGCGCTATCTTAACCTGTGCCCATAAAGTGGCAAATTTGGACGTTTACGTGCGTAGGTTAAATAACCAGCCATTACAAGTGGCTGGTTAATGCGATAGCAAGCTTGCGGTTTCACTTTGCGCAAGAAAATCATTAACCAGAGATCAGATCTCTGGTTAATTTAAGAAAAGTGGCCCCAATTGCCTACAAAATAAAGAGGATAGTAGAGTATCATTAAATAAACATATGAGCATTTTTAAAGGACCAGTCAACACTGTAGATTTGCATAATCAACAAATGCAAGATAACAAGACAATGCAATAGAACTTAGTCTGAACTTCAAATGAGTAGTAGTTTTTTTTTTTCTGACAATTTTAAAGTTATGTCTTTTCCACTCCCCCTGTACCATGTGACAGCCATCAGCCAATCACAAATGCATACACGTACCATGTGACAGCAATCAGCCAGCATACACACTTATTCTTGCACATGCTCAGTAGGAGCTGGTGACTCAAAAAGTTTAAATATAAAAAGACTGCACATTTTGTTAATGGAAGTAAATTAGAAAGTTGTTAAAATTGCATGCTCTAGTTGAATAATGAAAGTTTAATTTTGATTGAGTGTCCCTTTAAATTTGCTTTTTTAAAACTACACAAAGCAGTTATAAGGGTTTAAAGTGAGGGGATATGAGGTGTTAGAAAAAAAATGGCACTAAAGGTGCCTTTACATGGAGGTCAATGGGTGACTGTGTTTTCACTATAAATTAATATGTATATGGTTGTACATATATATTTATTTGTTAATATGTGTATATACGCTGCTCAATTTGCCCCCTGCAATATGTTAGGTGGTTTGTCGTGTCTATCGGCATGAGAACGAGGCTCCCATTGAAGCCTATGAAAGCACGTTCTCATGAGCGCACCACACTTGTAATACCAGTGCTACTGAGTGGAGCACAAATATTGTGCTTGCGTAAGCACAATATTGCGCTCCACTCTTTTTAAGTTCAATGTTTTTTATTGATTTAATAAAGATACAGGATCAGCATGAAATATATAATAATTATACATTCTTATACAAACATATATATAGATATACATGTCAAACTTTGACCGGAAACATGGCCAATAATAAACATTTATCCAAAATAAAAATCCGGACAGTCATAGTAGGTTTTAGAGACATATTTAGGAGATAGGGAGTGAGGGGAGAAAAGAGGGAAAGGAAATCACTGTTAGAAGGCAGTCTTGCCAAGAGGTGTTTTACTACATTTCTTTGTGAGAGGCAGTGCTTCTCTGCCACTTGTGGAATGTTAAAAACAGTATCATCATCTGCAGTGAAGGTGTAATGTAAATGATCCTTTTAGACAGTATTGAATGACAATATAATTTACATGTGTCAACTGAAGCTCAACTTCTTTTGTTACAATACAATAGTGAAACTAGTGCATGAATAATAAACCTATATGAGCTGGATGAAATTAGTTTTACACTAGCAAACCTATATTCTGCCTACCTCAGAGGCTCGGTAACACTCTACCCTGATTTCTCAGATGCTCACAAATGTATAATCTTGAAACCAGATAGAGTCTCAACCTTGCCTTCCTCTTACCAACCCATATGATGATAAAATAACGCTTACAAGTTTTTTACTGTAATAGTAGCAGATAAACTTGCAAGTGGTGGTTGACAGTGTCCACAGCAACAAAATGGTATTTATGCAGAATCATTTTTCAGCTGTGAATATTTAAAGAACACTTGCAGTAATCTTTTTTCTCCTCACGGTTAATACAAAGAAGGTGTTTGACAGAGTTGAATAAGACCACCTATTGACATCCTGTTGGCAATTTCATTAATCTTATTCAAACATTATATACAAACCTGAGTGCCTCTATCCTAGTTAATGGAGGGGTCTCACAACTTTTTTTCCTGGAGAGGGGTACACATTAGGGCTGCCCGCTCTCACTTCTCCTCTTTAGTTTTGCAATTGAGCTATTAGCAATATATAAGAAAGACTTTAGTAGGCATTAAAATTTGGAATTACTCACTTCATGTATCCCTATATGCAGACAACTTACTACTATACCTATAGAATACAGCTGGTATGGTTCCCAGCCTTGCTTCTTTATTTGAACAGTTTGTGAAAAACAAAATTTATGCTTACCTGATAAATTTATTTTTCTTGTGGTGTATCCAGTCTACGGATTCATCCATTACTTGTGGCATATTCTCCTTCCCAACAGGAAGCTGCAAGAGGATCACCCACAGCAGAGCTGTCTATATAGCTCCTCCCCTAACTGCCACTACCAGTCATTCGACCGAAGACAAGCAAGAGAAAGGAGAAACTATAGGGTGCAGTGGTGACTGTAGTTTAAAAATAAAAAACACCTGCCTTAAAATGACAGGGCGGGCCGTGGACTGGATACACCACAAGAGAAATAAATTTATCAGGTAAGCATAAATTTGGTTTTCTCTTGTAAGGTGTATCCAGTCCACGGATTCATCCATTACTTGTGGGATACCAATACCAAAGCTATAGGACACGGATGAAGGGAGGGACAAGGCAGACGCTTAAACGGAAGGCACCACTGCCTGTAAGACCTTTCTCCCAAAAATAGCCTCCGAAGAAGCAAAAGTATCAAATTTGTAGAATTTTGAAAAAGTATGAAGCGAAGACCAAGTCGCCGCCTTACAAATCTGTTCAACAGAAGCCTCATTTTTAAAAGCCCATGTGGAAGCCACCGCTCTAGTGGAATGAGCTGTAATTCTTTCAGGAGGCTGCTGGCCAGCAGTCTCATAAGCTAAGCGGATTATACTTCTTAACCAAAAAGAAAGAGAAGTTGCTGAAGCCTTTTGGCCTCTCCTCTGTCCAGAGTAGACAACAAACAATGCAGATGTTTGACGAAAATCCTTAGTAGCTTGTAAATAAAACTTTAAAGCACGAACCACGTCAAGATTGTGTAATAGACGTTCCTTCTTTGAAGAAGGATTAGGACACAGTGACGGAACAACAATCTCCTGACTGATATTCTTATTAGATACCACCTTAGGAAGAAACCCAGGTTTGGTACGCAAAACTATCTTATCTGCATGGAAGATCAGATAAGGAGAATCACACTGTAAGGCAAATAACTCTGAAACTCTTCAAGCCGAAGAGATAGCTACCAAAAACAGAACTTTCCAAGATAAAAGCTTGATATCTATGGAATGCAGAGGTTCAAACGGAACCCCTTGAAGAACTTTAAGAACTAAATTTAAACTCCATGGCGGAACAACAGGTTTAAACACAGGCTTAATTCTAACTAAAGCCTGACAAAATGCCTGAACGTCTGGAACATCCGCCAGACGCTTGTGCAAAAGAATAGACAGAGCAGAAATCTGTCCCTTTAAGGAACTAGCTGACAATCCCTTCTCCAATCCTTCTTGGAGAAAAGATAATATCCTAGGAATCCTGACTTTCCTCCATGAGTAACCCTTGGATTCACACCAATGAAGATATTTACACCATATCTTATGATAGATTTTCCTGGTGACAGGCTTTCGAGCCTGAATTAAGGTATCAATGACCGACTCGGAGAAACCATGTTTTGATAAAATCAAGCGTTCAGTCTCCAAGCAGTCAGACGCAGAGAAATTAGATTTGGATGGTTGAAAGGACCCTGAAGTAGAAGGTCCTGCCTCAGCGGCAGAGTCCATGGTGGAAGGGATGACATGTCCACCAGATCTGCATACCAAGTCCTGCGTGGCCACGCAGGTGCTATCAAAATCACTGAAGCTCTCTCTTGCTTGATCTTGGCAATCAGACGAAGGAGCAGAGGAAACGGTGGAAACACATAAAGGTTGAAGGACCAAGGCGCTGCTAGAGCATCTATCAGCACTGCCTTGGGATCCCTGGACCTGGATCCGTAAAAAGGAAGCTTGGCGTTCTGACGAGACGCCATGAGATCCAGTTCTGGTTTGCCCAAAGTTGAATCAACTGTGCAAACACCTCCAGGTGGAGTTCCCACACCCCCGGATGAAATGTCTGCCGACTTAGAAAATCTGCCTCCCAGTTCTCTACTCCTGGGATATGGATAGCTGATAGATGGCAAGAGTGAACCTCTGCCCATAGAATTATTTTTGAAACCTCCAACATTGCTAGAGAACTCCTTGTTCCCCCTTGATGGTTGATGTAGGCTACAGTCGTGATATTGTCCGACTGAAATCTGATGAACCTGACCGCAGCAAGCTGAGGCCAAGTCTGAAGAGCATTGAATATCGCTCTTAGTTCCAGAATGTTTATCGGAAGGAGTGCCTCCTCCTGAGTCCACGAGCCCTGAGCCTTCAGGGAGTTCCAGACTGCACCCCAGCCCAAAAGGCTGGCATCTGTGGTTACTATTGTCCAATCTGGCCTGCGGAAGGTCATACCTTTGGACAGATGGACCCGAGATAGCCACCAGAGAAGAGAATCCCTGGTCTCTTGATCCAGATTTAGTAGAGGGGACAAATCTGTGTAATCCCCATTCCACTGACTGAGCATGCAGAGTTGCAGCGGTCTGAGATGTAGGCGGGCAAACAGCACTATGTCCATTGCCACTACCATTAAGCCGATTACTTCCATACACTGAGTCACTGAAGGGCGAGAAGTAGAATAAAGAACACGGCAGGAATTTAGAAGTTTTGACAACCTGACCTCTGTCAGGTAAATCTTCATTTCTACAGAATCTATCAGAGTTCCTAGGAAGGAAACTCTTGTGAGAGGGGATAGAGAACTCTTTTCTTCATTCACCTTCCACCCATGAGACCTCAGGAATGCCAGAACAATGTCCATAAGGGACCTGATGATTTGAAAATTCGACGCCTGTATCAGAATGTCGTCTAGGTAAGGGGCTACTGCTATACCCCGCGGCCTTAGGACCACTAGGAATGACCCTAGAACCTTCGTAAAGATTCTTGGTGCCGTAGCTAACCCAAAGGGAAGAGCCACAAACTGGTAATGCCTGTCTAGGAAGGTGAACCTGAGAAACTGATGATGATCTCTGTGTATCGGAATGTGAAGATAAGCATCCTTTAAGTCCACGGTAGTCATATATTGACCCTCCTGGATCATAGGTAGGATGGTTCGAATAGTCTCCATCTTGAAGAATGGGACCCTGAGAAATTTGTTTAGGATCTTGAGATCTAAGATTGGTCTGAAGGTTCCCTCTTTCTTGGGAACTACAAACAGATTTGAATAGAAGCCTTGCCCCTGTTCCTCCTTTGGAACTGGGTGGATCACTCCCATAACTAGGAGGTCTTGAACACAATGTAAGAATGCCTCTCTCTTTATCTGGTTTGCAGATAATTGTGAGAGATGAAATCTCCCTTTTGGGAAGAAGCTTTGAAGTCCAGAAGATATCCCTGGGACACAATTTCCAACGCCCAGGGATCCTGGACATCTCTTGCCCAAGCCTGGGCGAAGCGAGAAAGTCTGCCCCCTACTAGATCCTTTTCCGGATCGGGGGCTGATCTTTCATGCTGTCTTAGAGGCAGCAGCAGGTTTTTTGGCCTGCTTTCCTTTGTTCCAAGCCAGGTTAGGTCTCCAGACCGGCTTGGACTGGTCAAAATTTCCCTCTGGTTTTGTATTAGAGGAAGTTGAAGCTGCGCCACTCTTGAAGTTTCGAAAGGAACGAAAATTAGTCTGTTTGGTCCTTTTGTTGGACCTATCCTGAGGAAGGGCGTGACCTTTTCCTCCAGTAATATCAGAAATGATCTCCTTCAGTCCAGGCCCGAATAGGGTCTGCCCCTTGAAGGGAATGTTGAGAAGCTTAGACTTTGAAGTAACGTCAGCTGACCAGGATTTAAGCCATAGCACCCTACGCGCCTGAATAGCAAAACCTGAGTTCTTAGCCGTTAGCTTGGTTAATTGAACAACGGTGTAAGAAACAAATGCATTGGCTAGCTTAAGAGCTTTAAGCTTGTCAAGGATATCATCCAATGGGGTTTCTACCTGTAGAGCCTCTTCTAGAGACTCAAACCAGAAGGCAGCAGCAGCAGTCACAGGGGCAATGCATGCAAGGGGCTGGAGAATAAAACCTTGTTGAATAAAAATTTTCTTAAGGCAACCCTCTAATTTTTTTGTCCATTGGATCTAGAAAAGCACAACTGTCCTCGACAGGGATAGTTGTATGCTTCGCTAGGGTAAAGACTGCTCCCTCCACCTTAGGGACCGTTTGCCACAAGTCCCGTGTAGCAGCATCTATAAGAAACATCTTTTTAAAAACAGGAGGGGGAGAGAACGGTACACCTGGTCTATCCCATTCCTTAGTAATACATTTCTGAAAACCTCTTAGGTATTGGAAAAACATCAGTGTAAACAGGCACTGCATAGTATTTATCCAATTTACACAATTACTCTGGGACTACAATGGCGTCACAGTCATCCAGAGTTGCTAAAACCTCCCTGAGCAACACGTGGAGGTGTTCAAGCTTAAATTTAAATGTAGACATATCAGAATCAGGTTGAAGTGTCTTCCCTGAGTCAGAAAAATCACCCACAGATAGAAGCTCTCCTGCTTCGGCTTCTGCACATTGTGAGGGTATATCAGAAATAGCTACTAAAGCGTCAGAGAGCTCTGTATTTGTTCGAGCCCCAGAGCTGTCTCGCTTTCCTTGTAACCCTGGCAGTTTGGACAATACCTCTGTGAGGGTATGATTCATAACTGCCGCCATGTCTTGTAAAGTATACGCAATGGGCGCGCTAGATGTACTTGGCGTCCCTTGAGCGGGAGTTATAGGCTCTGACACGTGGGGAGAGTTAGTCGGCATAACTTCCCCCTTGTCAATTTCCTCTGGTCATAAATCTTTTAAAGTCAGAATATGGTCTTTATAACTTATAGTAAGATCAGTGCATTTGGTACACATTCTAAGAGGGGGTTCCACAATGGCTTCTAAACATAATGAACAAGGAGTTTCCTCTATGTCAGACATGTTTAACAGACTAGTAATGAGACCAGCAAGCTTGGAAAACACTTAAAGGACCAGTCAACACTGTAGATTTCCATAATCAACAAATGCAAGATAACAAGACAATGCAATAGCACTTAGTTTGAACTTCAAATGAGTAGTAGATTTTTTTCTGACAATTTTAAAAGTTATGTCTTTTTCCACTCCCCCTGTACCATGTGACAGCCATCAGCCAATCACAAATGCATACACGTACCATGTGACAGCCATCAGCCATTCACAAATGCATACACACTTATTCTTGCACATGCTCAGTAGGAGCTGGTGACTCAAAAAGTTTAAATATAAAAAGACTGTGCACATTTAGTTAATGGAAGTAAATTAGAAAGTTGTTTAAAATTGTATGCTCTATCTGAATAATGAAAATTTAATTTTGATTGAGTGGCCCTTTAAGTTAATGCGAAAAAGCAGAATATAAAAAACGGTAATGTGCCTTTAAGGGAAAAAAACAAACACAAAAACTGCAAAACAGTGAAAAAAAGCAGTTAACTCTACGAAATTTTTACAGTGTGTATAATAGACTAAAATAGCATTGCAGCCACTTGCAAATGGATGATTAACCCCTCAGGCTCAAAAACGAAGCAGAAAAACAGTAAAACAGTTATAACAGTCACAAGCAAACTGCCACAGCTCTACTGTGGCTCCTACCTTCCCATAAAAACGACTTAGGCACAAAAACCCTTTACAGAGGTCCAATATGTCAGGGGACTCCTTCAGGGAAGCTGGATGTCTCAGAATATAAAAACTAATGCGCAATTTGAGCGCAAAAATAGGCCCTTCACACCATACACTCAAAGTGAAAGGGCCATAATAATTACTCCTAGGAGAAATCTAGTCAGCCATGTGGAAAACTAGGCCCCAAATAAATATTTATCACCCTTAGTAAAAATCGTTCTTTATATATCATGCAAACGTTTTACATACTAGGCCATAAGAGCAAGTAACATGAATATTACCCTTTACTGCAAGCATGATGCCAGTCGTTTGTTAAATCACTGCAATCAGGCTTACCTTAAATATATCAGGCACTGTCAGCATTTTCTAGACCTTATCATCTCTCTAGAAAAAACTATACTGAACATACCTCAGAGCAGTTAATTCTGCAGGCCGTTCCCCCATCTGAAGTTTTTCCCATACTCTTCAGTTATGTGTTAGAACAGCAGTGGACCTTAGTTACAACCTGCTAAGATCATCAAAAACCTCAGGCAAAATTCTTCTTCTAATTTCTGCCTGAGGTAAAAACAGTACAACGCCGGTACCATTTAAAAATAACAAACTTTTGATTGAAGATAAACTACACTAATTCACCACATCTCTCTTGATACTTCCTTTCTTGTCGAGAGCTGCAAGAGAATGACTGGTAGTGGCAGTTAAGGGAGGAGCTATATAGACAGCTCTGCTGTGGGTTATCCTCTTGCAGCTTCCTGTTGGGAAGGAGAATATCCCACAAGTAATGGATGAATCTGTGGACTGGATACACCTTACAAGAGAAATATCAGTATGCAAAGTTAACTTAGACAAATCCAAAGTAATTTACCTACATAACAATACTAACTCACCATTACCAGAACTGAATCTCAAAATTAATAAAGGCTTCTTCAAATATTTAGGCATCCATTTACATCCTAACCCAACTTTGATTTATCACCTTAATACCTCACCTATGATCATACAACTATGGTCCTTACTTGGCAGGATGGTCTAAACTGCCAGTTTCATTTTCAAGCAGGATTGTTCTGATAAATCTGGCCATGTACAAATTACTGTAATTACTGTTTTTCCAGCTTTGCCTGGAAAAACAAAACGTGGCATATAAACTGTCTCAAAATTGCAGTACCTACAGATAAAGGGGGTATTAAACTCTCAAATCTACGATGGTATAATTGGGCCACTCAGACTAAACTTATTCTTGACTGGCTAATGGACATTTTAGTCTTTAATAACCGCAACTTAGAGAAGTCCCTTTTACACTCGCTGCATCTAGCCATTTTTGACACTATGTTCCATTTCAGACTCTTCCACAGAAAATAAGAAATAATATATTGTTTTGAGATCCTTTATGGTCCAGAGCTAATTTATGCAAATGGTGAGGCTTATCAAAAAGAATCAGAAAATACTTACCTCAACGATGGAACATTACATTTCTTCAAGGCATAACTACTAGATTGTTTAGGGTCTGGGAGGAGTGTGGTCTGACCACAGTTGCCAGATACTAGACGCAAATGCTAATCAATCCTATTCCCTCTTGGACTTACACCTTAAATTTGACCACCCCTGTAATAGTATGTTTGCATATTTTTAAAGCATATACTACCTTCTTCAGCTTCAGACAGAAGGCCTAGAATGCACAATCACCACCAATGTTGACAGACTATGTTCGCTAACTAGGGATTCATTTTATTTCTCACATATACAATTTAATAATTGCAGAAATAATACCCACTACCATGCTAGACCTGTTTGAGAAATTGAATAACATCAATGGGTTGAACGTAACAGAAGAAACACTAATCACTAGCTTAGAGCTTGCATGCCAGTCAACACTCTCAGCGAATCACAGAGAGATGCACACTAAATTCCAGGTGTAATAAACAAATGCCTTAAATGCTCAGCAGCCAACCCTGACAATGTACATCTTTTTTGAAGTTGTCCCAAAATAAGACATTTCTGGAGAAAAATGCAACACTGGCTATTCAAAATCTGTTGAACGGAAACACCCATATCATTACAGGATGTGTACTTTTCATTTGGTCAGAGTCCCCCTTCTCCATATAATTGTTTCTTAAATGTCTCTATATTAATATCCAGAATACTCAAAGACTGGACATCTTCCACAGTTCCACCCTTGATGCATCTCATACGATTGATCCGCACCCAAAAAAGAGCAGGCTGATGTTAAGGGAGACATTGAGCACAGAATCAAGGCCTTCATAACAAAATGGGAACCTTATTTACTACATATTTCTGATGTAGTATGCACTCAACTGCTATCTCCATTTCTCAGTAGCATCTTTTTAATAACTGAACAACTTAAATGACCCTGGACTTTTGCAACCCATGACACTTGACAATACCCTTACCTTGAGACCTGCAGTGAGTTGACTTGCTAGTTAGACACATTGATAATAAAATTTACGTTAATATTGCTAGGAGGGTCATCATGCTTCTTCCTGGCGCTGAATCATTGGAACCTATCTAGTGAGTATGTTTATATTAATATTGTGGATGCGCCATAGCTTTAGTTAGTTCAACAATGATAATTTTAATTAGTTAGCTAACTTAGCTAGTCATTTGTTTTCCTTTTTATTAGTCAAACTTTTAACAACTTTAAAAACTCTCAAGTTGGACTGCTGGCCTGATTCTCAAAAACTCACTGGCATGGAGAGAAATCAACAGCCTATTTTACTGAGCACTGAATTGTAAAGTAAGTGTCTCTCCTTCACATAAAGAATATTAGTGAACTCCCCATTAATCAGATACAGTTCCCAAAGTAAAAATTGCCTTTAAAGCAATTCCTGAGCAGCCTCATAATACTGGCAAAGCATTTTATAGAATCTGACCCTTATACTGTAATCTGATGCTGATATGACACCTGCAAAGTGTATTTTTTCCTTTATATTGTGTTCATGCTGATTTTGTATTAATTTCTCATATTCAACCCTACTTGAGTCTTTATAACTTAGTTGGCGATCTATCTTTATATTTAAGTTACAGTTAAAAAATTGGAAAATTCTCAAATGGGAACGAGACTATTGTATGATTTTGCAATGCCATCTGCAAGATTTTTTCTTGTGTACTATACTCTTGCTGATATCATATTGTGTTTTGCAACACTTTCTCTTTTGTAATTCCATTTGAGCTTTGGTAAATAAAGAGATTTAAAAAAAAAAAAAAAGAATTAGTTGGTGTATTCGTTTGGATATTTGTTTTGTCTTTTTGTTACAAAATCACATTCTTAACTTAACAAATGCACAAGCCTGCAAATATAGCCTTTGAATTTTGCATTGGCAGAAGAAAAGCAAGCCATTATTTTGCTGTCCATCTATTCTTTAAGTATGGTATGTACATTAGCAGACCATGCAAACAAATGTACAATAAAAGCAGACAATCCTTTAGACGTTATGCTATTGTACTTTTCAGCCCATGCTACAACTGTATTGCAAATGTTCTCATACATGTTATAACTACTGGGTCTATGATTTAAAGTGGTCATATTATAAACATTATTTTATACATTCCCCTTGATTTCTTATGTTTGGAGTTTCCCTTGTTGACAGAATAATTTCTCTAGGCAATGCAGTATTTCAAGATATGTTCCATTGTCTTATAATCTTTATATGATTTCACTTTGTGTCCTTACTTGTTCATTTTCTTGTATATCAGCAATGCTATGATAGATTTGTTCTTTTGATCTAGTGCTGAAAAACAAAGAGGAATAGTTGTTCAAGTGTATCTTTGCTTTCTTACTGAGAAGCTCTGTTCTACTGCTCGTGATTGCATTTCTTTTTCAGATGCATTCTCATTGGCTTAATATTGCGGTTCAACTACTTAATAGAATTATGTTGCTTTAAAAGGTGATTTATTGGAAGTTCTAATTTTGATAAACTCAGTACACTTTTTTTGTAATAGTGATAACACAATAATACAAAGTATTTTCTTACTACTACATGTATAAAAATTGGATGCATACTTAAAGGGATATATAACCCAAAATATTTATTTCATTATTCAGATAGAGAATATAATTTAAAAAAAGTTTCCAATTTACGTCTATTATCAAATTTGCTTCCTTCTCATGATATTCTTTGTTGAACAGATACCTAGGTAGGTAGCGTGCACGTGCCTGAAGCACTACATGACAGGAAATAGTGCTGCCATCTAGTGCTCCTGCTAATTTATAACATTGCAAAACTGCTTCCATATAGTGCTGCAGACACGTGCACACTTCTGAGCCTACATCCTTGCTTTTCAATAAAGGATAACAAGAAAACAGAAAATTTGATAACAGAAATAAATTGGAAAGTTGTTTAAAATAGTGTGCTCTATCTAAGAACTATAATGGGTTTTATGTCCCTTTTACATTATCCCATTATCCCCATTGTAATATGTAGCCATAATTTTAGTTTAGAGACAACCTATTTTATAATTTTATTATTATTATTATTATTATTATTATTATTATTAATAATAATATTTTGAGAATCCCAAAAATAAATAAAAAAACAAATAAATAAATAAATACAAGGACCCTGCTCCTGAGTTAGATTGCAATTAAATAAAAGGTATTTATTAAATGAATATATTTGGAATAATCAGTTATTACATACATTTTACCTGTAAACTTGAGTTAAAAACAACTTTAAATGCTTAGCATAGCAATTATTAGCGCCTTTTCTGTCACAGACTGGTAAAACATATGTCTGTTAAGTATAAGTTTCTAAATTCTGTACTACATGTGACTCAAAGTAATATCACCACACTGTAGCTGTTGCAACACAAATTTTTCTATGAGTTAAAGGGATTTTTAGAACCTTTAATTGTAATAAAATTCTAAAATGATCAGTTTCTGTCCCTGTTTGCGGCTTAAAATCTCATTGTACCATTAAGATTTAACCCCCGATGCTTTACTGAAAACAGGAAGCCAATAAACCTAAGCAAAGCTGCAGGAGTGTATTATGCTATTCGGCAATTGAAATTGCAGTACAGCTTCTAATTGACAATTCCACCCTTGAATTGAGATATTAAAAAACAAACAAAAAGAAAAAAAAACATCAAGATTATTTTGGTGCAGTGCTGAACAAGGGGGGAAGGTAGTGGTAATGGGGGTTATATAATTATCATTTAGCATTTTGATACATTTATGGGGTTAGAACAGTTGGACTTTAGTGCCCTATTGTGCGTCTTTTCTCTTTTGCTGTCTTTTGCTAGTTATCTCTAGCAAAAAATAAGTTTAGGATCAATATGAAACTACTATATATATGTATATATATATATATATATATATATATATATATATATATATATACACAGAGAGAGAAGCACACTCACAGGAATGAACAACCGGCTCAATACCATTGTTAGCCTGTTCTATGGTGATTTACCACCTGGGTGCAGCTTCTTTTAGCCCAGTAATGCTTTTCACATAGTAGAATTCTCCTGTAGTATATCAGTTTGATCCCGCCTATTACGGTCAGTCCAGTACCGAAATACCAGGCAATTCCTCTCTGAACAACGAACACAGCAACCCCAGACGATCGTTTCGGCCTTCATTGGGCCTCATCAGTGAGGTGTAGCTTTATTCCTCTAAGCACACTGAGCAAGAAGTCCACGTCTGGTTTCCCCTTTTTCCCATAGGGAGACTAAATACACACAGAGAGAAGCACACTCAACATAACAAACAACCGGCTCAATACCATTGTTAGCCTGTTCTATTGCGATTTGCCATCTGGGTGCAGCTTCTTTTAGCCCAGTAACGCTTTTCACAGAGTAGAACTTTCCTGTAGTATATCAGTCTGATCCTGCCTATTACGGTCAGTCCAGTACCGAAATACCAGGCAATTGCTCTCTAAACAAGGAACACAGCAACCCCAGACAATCATTTCAGCCTTCATTGGGCCTCGTCAGTGAGGTGTAGCTATATTCCTCTAAGCACACTGAGCAAGGAGTCCATGTCTGGATGCCAAATGAAGGCCTAAGCGATCGTCTGGGGTTGCTGTGTTCCTTGTTCAGAGAGGAATTGCCTGGAATTTCGGTGCTGGACTGACCGTAATAGTCGGTATCTGACTGATATACTACAGGAAAATTCTTCTCTGTAAAAAGCATTACTGGGCTAAAAGAAGCTGCATCCAGGTGGTAAATCACCATAGAACAGGCTAACAAGAGTATTGAGCCAGTTGTTCATTCCTGTGAGTGTGCTTCTCGCTGTGTGTGTGTGTATATATATATATATATATATATACAGGGAGTGCAGAATTATTAGGCAAATGAGTATTTTGACCACATCATCCTCTTTATGCATGTTGTCTTACTCCAAGCTGTATAGGCTCGAAAGCCTATTACCAATTAAGCATATTAGGTGATGTGCATCTCTGTAATGAGAAGGGGTGTAGTCTAATGACATCAACACCCTATATCAGGTGTGCATAATTATTAGGCAACTTCCTTTCCTTTGGCAAAATGGGTCAAAAGAAGGACTTGACAGGCTCAGAAAAGTCAAAAATAGTGAGATATCTTGCAGAGGGATGCAGCACTCTTAAAATTGCAAAGCTTCTGAAGCGTGATCATCGAACAATCAAGCGTTTCATTCAAAATAGTCAACAGGGTCGCAAGAAGCGTGTGGAAAAACCAAGGCGCAAAATAGCTGCCCATGAACTGAGAAAAGTCAAGCGTGCAGCTGCCAAGATGCCACTTGCCACCAGTTTGGCCATATTTCAGAGCTGCAACATCACTGGAGTGCCCAAAAGCACAAGGTGTGCAATACTCAGAGACATGGCCAAGGTAAGAAAGGCTGAAAGACGAACACCACTGAACAAGACACACAAGCTGAAACGTCAAGACTGGGCCAAGAAATATCTCAAGACTGATTTTTCTAAGGTTTTATGGACTGATGAAATAAGAGTGAGTCTTGATGGGCCAGATGGATGGGCCCGTGGCTGGATTGGTAAAGGGCAGAGAGCTCCAGTCCGACTCAGACGCCAGCAAGGTGGAGGTGGAGTACTTGTTTGGGCTGGTATCATCAAAGATGAGCTTGTGGGGCCTTTTCGGGTTGAGGATGGAGTCAAGCTCAACTCCCAGTCCTGCTGCCAGTTTCTGGAAGACACCTTCTTCAAGCAGTGGTACAGGAAGAAGTCTGTATCCTTCAAGAAAAACATGATTTTCATGCAGGACAATGCTCCATCATACTCGTCCAAGTACTCCACAGCTTGGCTGGCAAGAAAGGGTATAAAAGAAGAAAATCTAATGACATGGCCTCCTTGTTCACCTGATCTGAACCCCATTGAGAACCTGTGGTCCATCATCAAATGTGAGATTTACAAGGAGGGAAAACAGTACACCTCTCTGAACAGTGTCTGGGAGGCTGTGGTTGCTGCTGCATGCAATGTTGATGGTGAACAGATCAAAACACTGACAGAATCCATGGATGGCAGGCTTTTGAGTGTCCTTGCAAAGAAAGGTGGCTATATTGGTCACTGATTTGTTTTTGTTTTGTTTTTGAATGTCAGAAATGTATATTTGTGAATGTTGAGATGTTATATTGGTTTCACTGGTAAAAATAAATAATTGAAATGGGTATATATTTGTTTTTTGTTAAGTTGCCTAATAATTATGCACAGTAATAGTCACCTGCACACACAGATATCCCCCTAAAATAGCTAAAACTAAAAACAAACTAAAAACTACTTCCAAAAATATTCAGCTTTGATATTAATGAGTTTTTTGGGTTCATTGAGAACATGGTTGTTGTTCAATAATAAAATTAATCCTCAAAAATACAACTTGCCTAATAATTCTGCACTCCCTGTATATATATATATATATATATATATATATATATATATATATATATATATATATATATATATATATATATATATTTATATATATATTTATATATCCTACATTACTTAAATAAAATAACAATGAGTAGTGATTCCAGGAAAATGTTACCATAGCAACAACAATGGATATTTTAGCAGACAAACCATATTTGTGGTCTCTTATGTATACTGTAGAGCAAGGCAATATAACCTTCTATAATTAGACAGTCAAACTACACAACAATTTTGAGCAAAAGGTCGCACAGAAAGCACCACATGAGAAAGCTAATTTGCAAATCTCAAAATATGCAACTTAATTTTGTTTATGATTGGCATGTTTTTTTTTTTTTAAAGGGCACAATTTAAACTTTGTATGAAGTTTTATTTTAAGTAAATGGTAAAAGTCTACACAGAATTTAGCTACAAAATGCTGTTTAAATGGTATTTAATGGTTGAAGGGAAATTAAACAGTATTATATTGTTATCTAAAATGTTGTAGTTAAAAAACAACTTTGCAATATACATTCATTATTTATTTTGTCCCCTATTCATGTAATTTACTTTTGAAAAGTGTTACTTTTCTACATTTCCATTGAGTTTTGTTAAAAGTAACGGGTGCCGCCATGTTTTAACTTCCGTTTCCCCTTATCTATCTTCCCTCTTCTGAAAAATTAGGGACAGATATTAAACAGGCAATAAAAAAGACTAGATATAAGATAATTAAAGGATTACTAGATTTTCCATCTGGAAAAAAAGATGCAGAGACTAGGCAGCAGGTATCAGTCAGTACAGAAGAGCAGTAAGAGATGTACAAGCCAGAGGTCAGATTCATTAGAGCCATCCAAAACCAACCATCAAAGCAGAAGGACAAGGTAAGTGCAGAGGTCAGGGCACAGTTTCAAAGTTCAAAAACTAGTAAATCAATCATGAGGTAGTGAATCTTGGTAGAAGGGTCAAACAGGTAGAATAATCCATAAACTTTACCATGATCAAGACCAAGGAAACAGGCAAGGAGCTAGAGTGCCTTAGTCTCCATATAAATAACCAAACTCTAAATGGGAGTATTAGATGACCTTTTAACACCTCCCATTCAGGCTTGGCCCCATGATCAAAGCCTAGGCCATTTCCAGGTAAAGAGATATAAAAAGCTCTAAAGATAGCGCGTAGACAATAGAAGAAAGCATGATGCAGATATCAGGTCATTCAGAAAGCTGGCTGTGCCCCTGGATCTAATCCTCCTTCAGTAGTGTGTCTCCTGGCTCAAGCTTTAAAGGCAGAGTGGCACCCAGCAGCAGTAAGTACAGCTCTTGAGAGTCTGACACTAGAACACAGGATTATATAAAACTGTTGCCACTAAGCCTTGTTTGCACAAACAGAGATAAATAGAAAACTAGTTCAAACCTGGTGGTTCCCATTACTTTAGAAATCAAACCTTTATACTTATATTTTCAATATTTAAACAGCTAATACAATTGTAAAAATACATCTACACATTATTCTAAGGTTAATCTTTGCTTTGAATATATTATTATGTCTAGCATGTATTTACTCTTTTTCCCTTTTAATATGTATTCATCATATAATTGAATGTGTGTTGTTGCTTTTGCAACCTTATGTTTTTCCACTTTATTTGAACTTGACTTTGCATCTCTAGATTTGCTTTAAATAAATAGTCAATAAATTGCAACAACACACTTCAAAACCTTACAAATAAATTAAAAATAGTCAGATTAAAACCTTAAATGGACCATCTGCCCCTTAGTCATCTTAAAGTCTTACCTTAGATTAAGCTGCAAATAGCCTCCTGCACCCCTTTCTTTTTTTTTTTTTTTTTTTTTTTTTAAATATTTTATTTTCAGTTTTCAACATAAACAAAAACCAAAACAAACAAAAGATTACATATTTTGCATCCCTGCATTACATTTCAATTGTCTCATATTGCTATTACCCTTCCCAGAGGGGGAGAGGCATTTTAAGATATGATTATTACATTGATGGTCCTGGCAAAATTGAATAACACATATTAGATATATCCTTAAGTTGAGCAAGTCTCACCCGAACCAGGAATGCCTTCTATACATAGGTCGCATGTGCACAAGTCCAATGTTGGAGTTGTATTTGCCTCAGCTATACTTCCAATGAGGTTTTACATAGCAAAGTAAGGGAGCAGTCATGCAACAAAAATAAAATAAAATACAATACAGACAGACAAGACATACAGGAAAACAAAAAGTCTCCAAAAATTATCTTATGAGTGTGGGCGAATCACAAATGTTTTACTACGAACCATATAAAAGGACCTAACAGCTTCCAGAATATGCCCCTGAGATATGAAAACCAGACTGGATGGGGTTTGCCAGTGTTCTGAACTTAATACCGTGTATCTATTAGTGTTCACTTCCTGCTTCTATATTTGTATGAGTCCCAGATGAACAATATGTCTTCGTATAGATCTAGTTTTCCCTCCCTAAGGAAATAAAATCTCTCGAGGAGAAGGTCAGAATCCACCTGACTCTTCCAATCCTCTATACTGGGGATGGTGGATGATTTCCAATGTCTAGGTATATTTTGCTTTGCTACATTTATCATTATTGAAAATAATTGCCTTCTAATCTTGCATGGGATTTGAGGGGTTTGAGATAAAAGAATTAGTTCTAGACTAGGCGCTAATTGTGTGTGCAGTATCGAGTTTATTTCCTCGAAAATATTCCTCCAAAAAGCATTGATTGGGATGCAATCCCACCAAATGTGCCTCATGTTACCGATTTGGCCCCCACATCTCCAACAAGTATTAGAGCATTTTTTGAATATATATTTAAGTTTTGCTGGTGTTAAATACCAACGCATAAATATTTTAATGTTCGTTTCTTTAGCCTTAGCGGAGTGGGCTGATTTTGACAAATTTTTAAACCTATTGCTCCATTCCTTAGGAGGTGTAGTTTCTATTAATTCCCTGTCCCAGCTCTTAGTGTATGTTGGGAGATCCGGAAATCTGTTGTCTAGGACTAATTTGTACATTGTTGAAATAGATCTTTGGGATTTCCTACCATGTATGCAAGCTTGTTCAAATTGAGTTGGGATCCTTGTTAGGTCTGATTTGCATCTATGGGAGTAAATGAAGTGTCTAATTTGATGGTACCTAAACCACAAGGACAAAAAAGGAATATCCATGTCATTGAGCTGTTGTTTTGATTTTAATTTGCCTTTATCCATAATTGTATGTATAGGGATCTGCGAAAGGAAGTCAGGTTTGACATGTGCAGGCTCATCCAATCCTGGGGGGAATTCCTGGTTTGATAATAATGTTGTGAGTGGGGAGTATTGTGTGGAGATTCTTTTAAATGATTTTAATATGAGTTGCCAGTCTCTCCAGGTCTCATTGGTCATTGAAAGATGGGAGATAGCTACTCGTTTTACTGCTGGGAGGTTCCAGCAACTCGTGCCCAAATGTGTCACCCCTGCTGCAGAATTTTCTATTTGAACCCATCCCTTTGGGGAAGTTGCGGAGTGGTTACACCACTCTACAATCCTTTGTAGTGATACTGCCAATTTATACGAGTGGAGGTGGGGTACTCCCAGTCCTCCCCTATCTGGCACTCTGTACATTGTCCCTTTGTTGATGCGGGGTGGTCTACGGCCCCACACGTAGTCATTTATAACCTTTTGTAGTATATCAATGTCTTTGGATGTATTCTGTATGGGGGTTGTCTGGAGTAGATATAGAGCTTTGGGTAGTAACACCATTTTAGACGCCTGTATTCGGCCCAACCAGGAAATATTCTTAAGGAGCCAGGAAGAAGTCAGAGATTGAAATTCATTAATCAAGGCTCCATAATTGAGTTTACGTGTAAGCTGTGGGTCAGATGAGAGGTATATACCTAAATACTTTAAACAAATTGGTTGGGCTTTCAAGGGGCATTGAGATCTAATGGATTCCAGGGATTGTGGGGTGAGATTGACCGGGAGGAACTCTGATTTTGCCATATTTACCAAAAAGTTTGAGACTTCTCCATAACATGTGAACTCGTTCATGACATGTGATATAGAATTTAGTGGGTCTGATAGAGTTAGCAGTAAGTCATCCGCAAAAATCGCTAATTTATGAGAACTGTCTCCTAAGTTGATTCCTTTTATATTGGGGTTTGCCCTTAATTTGGCAGCAAGGGGTTCTAAAGATAGAATAAATAGAAGAGGGGATAAGGGACAGCCCTGTCTGGACCCATTTCTGATTTCAAACATATCTGAAAGGGACCCATTCACCCTGACTTGAGCAGATGGGTTGGAATATAGGGCCATGATTTTCTGTATAAAATGAGTTGGGAAATCAAACCGTCTTAGTGTCCTGTCTAGGTAAGTCCAGTCCAGTCTGTCAAATGCCTTTTCGGCGTCGGTAGAGAGAAAGATAGCAGGGGAGTTTGTTTTAGAAATATGATCAATTAAATTGAGGACTTTGACAGTATTGTCTTTCGCCTCCCTGTTCGGTACAAAGCCCGCTTGGTCTTGGTGGATAAGATGGGGTAGTAAACTGTTTACCCGGGAGGCTAAAATTTTTGCATAAATTTTTAAATCTACGTTCAGTAGGGAAATTGGTCGGAAATTGGCCGGTGTGTCTGGTATCTTGCCTGGTTTTTCCAGTACCGTAATATGGGCTTTGAGCATGGAATCTGGGAAGGGAGACGAATCTGAAATGGAGTTGAAAAGATTAGTTAAATGTGGGGCTAATTGCTTCGCAAATGTTTTATAATAAAGGCCTGAAAAGCCATCTGGGCCCGGGGCTTTATTGGGTTTTAAAAGTTTAATGGCGGATAGTACCTCTGCAGAAGAAATAGGCTTGTCTAGTGCTTCTTTTTGGTCTGGTTTAACCTGTGGTAAGTCTATTTGGTCTAAGTACTGATCACATTTTTGGGAATGAAGTTTTGCGTCTCTGTCAGGGAACAGATTGTATAATTTGTGATAGAATGCTTTGAAAACAGATGCTATAGTTAATGTGTCCTCAGTGTTTTTTCCCGTCTTGTCTTTGATCGAGTGTATGTAAGTGGACCTTTGTTTTTTCTTTAGGGCTCTAGCCAGCCATCGGCCTGACTTATTGCCCTCCCTATAAAATGTCTGATTAAAAGATAGCAACTGTTGTTGGGTGACAATCTGTAAGGCCTTATTAAATTGATTCCTTTTAGAGGAAAGAAGTTCAAGAATTTGGGCATCCCCCGGGGAAGATTTATGTCTAAAATCTAATTCTGCTATTTCTCTTGCTAGTTTTGTGTGTTCCTCACGTCTCTGTTTAACTAAGTGAGCTTTAATTTTGAGGAATTCCCCTCTGATGGTACATTTGTGAGCTTCCCAAAGGGTTTTAATATTTACGTCCGGGGTGTTGTTTATTGAGAAATAAGCTTTAATTTGTTTAGTCAGATTTTTAACCCTTTTTTGTCCTTGGAGGAGAGAATCATCTAACCTCCATTGGTAGGTTCTTAGCGGGGCGGATGGCCACACTAGTCTGCACGAGACCAGTGAGTGATCCGACCAAGTGGAATGTGAGATCTTAGCCTCTGTTAAGTGAGAGAGTACTAAGTGGTCAACAAAAATATAGTCCAGTCTAGAGTAACATTTCTTGGGGTTAGAAAAGAAGGTAAAATCTTTTTTATGTGTATTGAGATATCGCCATGTATCGTGCAAACCAAGTAGCTTAAGATTCTGCCAAATTGAATCCAGGTGGGGAGTTTTTGCTCTGGTGTCTGGGTTGGTACAATCTACTCTGGGGTCTAAAGGAACATTCAAATCCCCTGCCATTATTAAAGGGCTTGTGGGTTTCCCCAAAATGGAATCGGTAATTGTCTTAATAAAACTATGTTGGTTTCTATTTGGGGCATAGAAATTGACCATAGTTACTGGCCTGCCATATAGCAAGCCCGTAAGGCACAGGTATCTCCCTTCATTGTCTTTGTCTATATGGGTTTTCTTAAATGGGATAGATTTGTGTATGAGGATACACACACCGTTAATTTTTTTTGATGAGTGAGTGCTGTGAAAATGTTGAGTGTAGTGCGGTGATAAAAAGCTAGGGATATTTTTGCCCTTATAGTGTGTTTCCTGGAGCATGATGATGTGCCCCCCCCCTCCTGTGCAAGTCAAGAAGAGCCATCCTACGTTTTTTGGGGCAGTTTAACCCTTTGGTATTTTGGGTAAAGATGTTCAGTACCTGTGAGTTATGTTGATCTTTATTGGTCATGTGTATTGTGCCCTTCCTCCCACCTTCTACCTGAGTTATCCTGGTTCTTCATTAAACATTCTAAGCATCCGGTCCTGTAGCTATATGGAGACAAATAAAACAAATAATAACAAAAACAGAAACATACAAAACATTTAACAGTCTCCTCTAACAAAAGGAGAGTATACATCCTAACACTCAGTATATTGGGGATAAGAAATTATCCCAACTGGCTAGAACTTCTTTAGCAACTTAAGTGGAAACAGAAAAAGAAAAAGGAAAGTTTAAACTAGGTAAACACATTCAAGAAACACCCTGTTTAGGTTACTATAACAAGACTGATATGGTACTCAAGTGGACTCTCATTAGTGTCTTTTAAGATGGGTCCATGTGCCTAGGGACAGACAAGCCCCAGGATCCTTGCAAACAAGCTCAAGTTCTGTCCATAAATACAACAGTTCTGAGGAGTCTGCAACCCCTTGGAGGTTGGGAAATTAGTATATCTTCCATCCAGTGTTAATCACCCTTTTTCTGGCACTGTGGTATTGTTGGTCGGCTGGTTTCTCCCAGTCCTCTTCTTCTGGACTTGCAACCATTCTCTTCTTTGTGGGAGGGGGTTAATGTCCAATCTGTGGTTTTTGCTGTTGTGAGCATTTGGATTGCCATCTTCCTCCGGTATTTGAATGTCCAGTTCTTTGCATACTCTGGGAATATCCTTTGGTGATTGACAGAGGTATCGTCTGCTTTTCCATAAGATTATGAGTTGGAATGGAAAGCCCCACCTGTATGGGATGTGATGCCTTTGCAGACTCATGGTCAAGGATTTCATCTCTCTTCTTTTAGTGAGGGTTCTCTGAGAGAGGTCTGCATATAGCTGTAGGTCTGAGTTCTCAAACTTAACCGGTTGCTGTTCCCTCGCAAGTTTCATTATGCTTTCTTTCATTTGGTAGCTTGAAATACGGACAATGACGTCTCTGGGAGGCTGTGCATCTGTCGGCTTGGGGCGAAGCGCTCTATGTGCTCTATCAATTTCTATTTTGATCGGTGTCTCTGTTTTTTTTAGAAAATTGAATAAATCTTGCAGGTATTGATCTAAATCAGGTGCATTGATGCTTTCTGGGATACCTCTGATTCTTATATTCTGCCTCCTAGATCTATTTTCCATATCGTCGATTTTTTCTTCCAGATCTTGAATTGCAGAGTTTTGCTCAGTAATAATATTGTGCATGTCTGTAATTGTAGCAGAATGTGTATCTTGAGTGTTTTCTACAGCTTCTACCCTATGACCCAAATCAGACATTTCTTTCTTTAAATCATTAAGTTCTTCCTTAATGCAGTCCTTAACTTGGGCAACCAAACTAAGAAAATCTTTCTTTGAGGGAAGTGCTTCAAATAAGGCTTTAGGGATTGTGATAGTATCTGTTGTGGCTTCATGGTCAGAATCTGATGAGGAAGATGCCTCTGCAAAATCTTGTTCCTCTGCAGCCGCCATGGCTGAGGATTTAGCCTCAAGAGTTTTAAAAAAGCTATTTACAGAAGGAGTTTTGTGTGCTTTTTGTTTGGTGCTGTTGCCTCTTTTAGGTTGTCTTTTTGGAGACATATTGGTATGGCAGGTGACTAAGGCTCCTTAGTTGCTGCACTGCGTGCTCTTAAATCCAAATGTAATTATTCCTCCCTTGCTGGGTTTTGCAGTATTGAAAGGGGAGAGTGGAGCTTTATACAGTGTGTTTATGCTTAACTGATCATTTGATCTGTGCTTTTGGTGATTCTCCTTATCGTGTATCTAGGTGTAGTAACATGAGTAACTGTTCAGGGCTAGATTATAACATTATGTCCACACATGGATGCATTTTTTTAAAATCATTGGTGTAGGGAGGCATGTACCTTGAAGCAGGCTAGACACAGATATGATCCCTTCACTGTCTCTGCTCCCGGACTGCCACGTGGGAGCCGTTTATTCCTCGGCGCACCGGGTAAAATGTGCGTTATACATATAGGAAACAAAAAAGGAATGCAGCTTAGCGCTTTTACACCTATACTTCACCTCATCCTGGGGTTGCTGGCTGCCCTTCAGTTTTGCGATGCCCCTGAGGCTAGGGTTATCCTCCGTTGCTAGGCCGCAGGTCGTATCTGTTTAGTAGAGGCCTAGACGTAATAGCACCGGCCGGAGCTTCTAAGATTCACCGCTCCTTCCGGTTTGCTATGTGGCAGGTAAATGTCCCGTAGCTTAGCTACTGCTGCTGGCTGTCTCCCGAGCTGATTAATAAGGGCATGAACTGCGTCCTAGCCAGTTTGGGTGCGGGAGCTCCATCACACCGCGTCCATCTTCATGACCGGCTAGCTCCGC
This sequence comes from Bombina bombina, assembly GCF_027579735.1. Classification (NCBI taxonomy): domain Eukaryota; kingdom Metazoa; phylum Chordata; class Amphibia; order Anura; family Bombinatoridae; genus Bombina; species Bombina bombina. The sequence goes on along the minus strand of NC_069501.1, from coordinate 911,034,241 downwards.
CCCCCCTGCACCCCTTTCTATATCATGTACCACTTTGAAATGGCCACAAAACTCCACCAACTGATGACACCATGATCCAAGCTGCATATAGCGTCCAATCACAAAAGCCTCACTAGTTAGATTCAGCAGACTGTCAATGCTGTTCAGCAGAGGGCCCAGATACAGCTCAGATCATTTTGTTATCAGTGGGCAGAGTTTGTCTGTCATTTCAAAGTGGCCCGAAACAATATTTTTGTTAAAAAACTTGTTCACTGCTCCTGCTACATGATACAGAAAGTGATGCAGGAGGCTATTTGCAGCTTAATCCAATGTAAGACTTTAAGATGACTAAGATCTAGACTGTCCCTTTAAAGGACACTCAGGTTAAATTAAATTTTCATGATTCAGATAAAGCATGTAATTTTAAACAACTTTCCAATTTACTTCCATTAAAAACAATGTGCACAGTCTTTTATATTTACAATTTTTGAGTCACCAGATCCTACTGAGCATGTGCAAGAATTCACAGACTATACGTATATGCATTTGTGATTGGCTGATTTCTATCACATGGTACAAGGGGAGTGGAAATATACATAACTGAAATTTGTTATATAAAAAATCTACTACTCATTTGAATTTCAGACTAAGTGCTATTGCATTGTCTTGTTATCTTGCATTTGTTGATTATGCAAATCTAATGTGTTGACTGGTCCTTTAAGCAATTAAATCTGCTTGAGAAGTCTTCATTATTTGTTGCATTATTGAGTAAATTACATATCAAACATATATGTACCTCATCATAATGTTACTTTGTGAAGTTGTGGCCCAAAAAGAATAGATAAATGAGAAGACAGGCACAATATGGTAGAAACAACAAGTAAATTAGACGAAAGTAAAGAGAAATTATTCACTTACGCTCTCTAGATACTTATATTACCTAGGACACAGGTGCACAAATTAGTAACAATCTAAACTAAATATCTCATAAGCAGTATGGAGCAAGTAGTGGGCAGCATATTGGTAGCTCAGGGTCAGCAAACCTTGTTGTGTTCCATCAATTTTTTTTTTGCATGCCCCACCATGTGTAATTGCACAAACGTTTACTACCACTTTCCTATGAACTAATAGTTCATAGATATATCACAGAAACATTTAGGGTCAACAACTTGAGTATTACAGGAAAAGCACACACCTAGTTAGAAATTATCTGGGTTAACAACTTGAAATGAAGCAAAAAGCAGAAGTAAGCTAGTCTAGTGAAGAGCTGTGTAATTAGAAGTTATTTAATATAGCTAGGGTAATTAGAAGATATTTAATATAGCTAGGGTAATTAGAAGTTATTTAATATGTGAAATTCATTAAAAAAATAATTATAAAAATAATGTCAATAGATTAAAAAGTCACACAGTTAAATCACCAAGATGTTTGCACAATAAAACACAAAAGTTTACAATCAGAAACTCTGCTGAAGACAGACAATAGAGTTTCAGTTAATTTTGTTTGATGGAGAAGTACCGGTAGAGTAATCCAACAGAAATTTGCACTAAGGCTATGTGCATGAGAAAGGACAGTTTGTATCTTAGGACAACTCCAGAGCTCCGGGTTACTTGTATCCATTATGTATTTGCAGCAGTGTGCTCAGCTCTGGGAATCCCTGTCATAATAGTGATGTCTTAAAAACATCTTTGCAGACTCCCATCTCAGTATAGAGTAAGTGTGTAAGTGAAGGAGCGCCTCAAACAGAGGCTTAAGTATACTTAAAGTGAAGGTCCATTTTGATGAATTAGTGCCCGGTTTTTAATAAACCTATTAAAAACAAGGTAACTTTAATTCATCAAAATTGACATTTCACTGTTTTCTTCAAAAACGTACCTTTAATCCTGAATGCCGCTCCAGCGATTCCCCCGACTGTCGGAAGCCTCTGCAGACGTCAGTAATGATGAATCAGGCTTCCTCCAATCACAGCTTCCCCCTGGGGGAATCTTGGCCTGATGCAACGCAGTGATTGGAGGAAGCCAGATTCATCATTTTAGACCCACAAAGATGGTTTGCGACGGGCGGAGGAAGTGCTGGAGCAGCTGCCAGGATTAAAAGGTAAGTTTTTGAAGAAAACAGTGAAATGTCAATTTTGATGAATTAAAGTGCCCTTTTTTTTTAACAGGTTTATTAAAAACCGGGCACTAATTCATCAAAATGGACCTTCACTTTAAATAAAGGATTCAACCCTGTTATTGGGTGTTGCGTTATATTACAATAGTAGTTAAAAATAAATAAATTGAACAGTTTCCTAGTATAAGAGAAAATGTGAAAAACAATAGTGCTGATAAAAAATGACTATATTTAAAATAATTGTCTTGGTTGAGCGGTTTAGCAAATATTGCTAACGTGTGTATCAATATAGCCAATGTTGCTAAAAATGTCGCTAAAATATATAGCAATATAGCAGATATTGCTAGAGTTTATAGAAATGCGTGTTGTGAAGTGATTACAAAGTTACAACTTTAACTGCAATTGGGTTATACACAATGGTAGAACAGCTTAGGCATTAAAAAATATTTAATAAAATTTGATTTTTGGGGGCGGAGCTAACCGCCAAAGCTGCAAGGCGCACTATGCAGGAGCTCCTGACTTAAGCTTTATAAAATGGAATTTATAATAGTTATATTCCCTTTCCTCTACTAGTGCCTGAGGGGCAATAACATAGATAGAATCCTGAGACACACCCGGATAAAGAACCGGTGACTATTTAAGCATTTTTTGAGTTGCGGAATTGTAGTGCAGCTCCCTACCACACGCTGATCCGCCATTTTGGAGAAGGGTGCGCTGCTACCCGGCATGGAGGCCCAAGACCTGTATGCCTGCATTAAAGGCCTGTTAGAAGAACATGGGAGGAGAATTTGTGACAGACTAGACGCTTTTACGCTCAAAATTCAAACGGCGCGAATGTGCAGCGCTTCCCCTGATGTGGAGCACGGAGCGGAACTGGAGCCACAAGGTACTACGACACTCATGGATTCCTGGCCGGGTGCTCCATCATTGATGCCGGTGGGGGCGGACTCAGGAGAGGGACTTCGCTCCCCCTTTACAAGTTTAAGTGGCCTATATGTACCCTGCCAGGAACACCACCAAAGTCTCTGGATGCTCCGGTCTGGGAGCCATTACCCTCCTGCGGTCATCCGGACAGTCTGGTCCCGCTTGAAGGCTGATGGGTTTTCTCGCACGCATTATCTTGGCGACTCATCTGTGACTCACATTGCTCAGCTTTCCCGGGGCAGCACAGCCCTCCCAGGTGTCCAGACTGTGCGCAAAAGATGGCGAGCTGGAGTGGGTTAGTTTGACGAGTTCACTGTGGGTTCAAGGATACTTGACTACCCGGCCCCTACAGACATTTATACACTAAGGCAACTATGGCTCTGTGAACAATACCCATTGATTTAAACAACAGAATTATCCTTTATTTTTTTGTGATGTGTTCCCATCCTAGCAGCCTATGGAGACACAAGAGGGATTTAACTTTTGTTATGCGTATTATATCTCTTATCATCTCCTGTATAATGCTCTGAGTCCATTTAAGCTTAAAACTATTGTGATAATATCCCATAGATAGGCAATATGTACTACAGTTTGTTTATATTTTCTTGAAATTTCTGCAGTTGAACACATATCACGCAAAATACCTCTTGTATACCTAAATACTTTAAAACTAATGGTTAGATAGATTAGAGCTGTAACTGCTGAATTCTAGGTTTTTTATTGATAGCTGTTGAGAAGCTCTGCTCGTATGTACACATATGGGATCAGATGACCCCTTATGAATCTGATATAGGATTCTAACAAGAACATACTATGGGCTCTATTAACTTAGTATAGGGACTGTCTGGACCTCTTAACTGAACATAGCGCTAGCTATTATTACTATATCGCTGTAGTAGGAAGAGGGACATTTTAACCCATGTTCATTTTGCGCATTCAGCCTGCTTTGCTTCCATGCGGCCATATCTTACAACATGTCGGATCATGTGATTATAGGGTTAGCATGGCTGGCATGCACCTTAAGTAATCGCGACCATTTTGCATTATATCTTATTCGTGTACAGTCACCTAAAGAGAGTTGTGGCCCCCTGCATAAGCTGTGGTCCGGTTTTGATATGTCCAGAAGCCCTGTAGACTTATACATTTTTTATTCCTAGGTGACATAAAAGGAATGAGTTACTCCTCCTGGTATTATTGAGCCCCTATTCATCTCTCTAGTAAGTATTTTCTGTAGTAGCTTCCAACATTACTGCTGTATCCCACTCTTTCAAAATTTATTAGAGATTAAGAGTTTAGTTATTCATAGCCCTAGTGCGGTAAAGAACAAATAAGCCATCCCCCGCATTATCCCCCCCCATTGCTCTTTTGGCAGAGTTACGTAGCCTCTGCCCTGTCCAAAGAGCCCTGGTTGCTCTTTGGGCCCTAATACAGAATATTCAGTTGTGTTGGCATATATTCTCGCTGTTACATACAGTTTATCAGTTGCATTTTTCTCTTTTTTTTTTCTCTTTAAGTTTTATTACTATAATTGTTACTACAAATGTTTTATGATAATATCAACTAGACTCATATTGGCAGCTGAGGATTCTTCTGGCACAGTGTATGTCTCAGTCCACTGTGTTGGTGGCGATTGTCATTAACCTATTCTGGTGCCCTCTTTGTACTTTACATTTGACAGTGTATGTGGAATCTAAAGCCTGCCTCTACTTAACACATACTGAAGTTGGACTTTTACTATGAACTGTGTTAACATATCCTCAACGGTCCATTGCTGTTACTGGTCCCTCGTGTGGGCCTGTTGTTTGAGGATACTGTGAACTCATCGAAAAAACTTGAGGTATCCGGATTAACCTGTCAGGTCGTTCTCTGGTATACTGATGTCTTTGTAGGATGCTTCACATTGTCCTTTTCCTATTTTTATGCAATAGTGAATTGTAACTGTATGACCTGACTGTTTGTATATGTTATTCTCTCCTCAACAAAAATAAAAAATTAAAAAAAAAAAAAATATATGATTTTCGAAAAATGATACTAATAACATATAACATTGATGGAGTTAAACACTGATAATAAACAGATATGAACAAAAGTGCTAAGATCGTATATTAGAACCTAGGGCAGAAAAGATTGGCCAATCTTAAAAAGTATATTAAAAATATATGTGCACAGAGGATATGTGAATATCCAAGGAGAAAAGCTAAAAAAAATGTGCTGAAAAAATAATAATGGAGTGTCCCAAAGTTAATAAAGAAGTGTCCCAAAGTTAATGAGAAATAAAAAGGTCCAAAAAAAGGTCCGAATATGGTGTCCCAGATGAGGCAAGTGTAGTCGGATCCTAAGTGCAGTGTGAATTCACGGACAAAAAAATGGAGATAAGTGGGTAAAAGAGTAAATAGGATATCCAAAGTGCAATGGATGGTGCTCAGTATAGGTCCAATTGAAAGGTAACCGGTAAAGAAAAGGAACAAAGGGCTGCACAAAACAAAAGCAATAATGAAAATAAAATTAGAAATGTGCTCACAGTTTTAAAACAAAACGTGGGCTGGTATGGCATTCTCAAGAGCGGTCTACGTGTTTCAGCCTGCAATGAGGCCTTTATCAAGACTATACCAGGTAAGAGTGTTCTCAAAATGTAAACGATTGTTTAACCTATACAGTGTAAGGGGGTGTGTCATCATCCCGTGTCATTACGCATCATAAAGTACCTGGCGTGTTTATGACTTATACAGGTATTTTGAGTTTATTCAAATATGAATACAGGTTTATAACAGGCATTTGTATACCGGATATAAAATTATTAAGAAGCAAAATATTTATATATTGATATGGCTTGTTGTGCCATTTTGGAATTGGGCAATTTTTTTAAACTATGGTCTTATATTCCCTACGTCCAATCTCAGTATAGCAACAAACAGTATTATTTAAATTTACATTATATTGACATCTATATAGATAGAAATTAAGTACAAAGTTAAAGAAGAACAATTATTTACTTTAAGATTTCATTCATTTTACATTCATTGCAAAACACACACATTATTTGATTTGGATAAATATATACATAAAGGGGGATAGATCAGGCAGTTATTTATAATTCAGCTAATCATTATAATTAAAATGAAGTTAAAATTTTAGTTAAAATAGCAATTAAAATCTAACTGGTCATTATCCGGAGATAGTAAATTTAGAGATAATCAATATCAAGAATAGAGATATCACTCATCAGTGATCTATAGGGATACTTGAAAATATAAATAGTAAATAATAAATGCATTTTCTAGAATAAATATATAATGATAATGGAAAATGATAATGAAAAAATTAATACCTTATAATTTATATGTAAAAATTTTTTTTATTTACTTTCAGCTAGATTACGAGTTGTGTGTTACGAGTGAAAAAGCATCGTTATGGTTCTTTTTCACTACCGCTGGTATTACAGGTGTTGTAGGTATAGCTGTACCGCACAGCTTTTTGGCCATCACGCAAGGTAAGTACCACACTTTTTAAAAAGTCCTTTTTCAATGGGACTTCCACAGCATCAATATTATGAGTTTGGATTGGCTCGGTGGGTGGTGATTTTTACTGTTGGGGGGGTGTTTGTATTTTTATTTGCCAGGTAAAAGAGCTGATATCTGTGGGGCAATGCCCCGCAAAAGGCCCTTTTAAAGATATTGGCAGTTTAGTTTAGGCTAGGGGTTTTATTATTTTGGGGGGGCTTTTTTATTTTGATAGGGCTATCAGATTAGGAGTAATTAGTTTAAATATCTGATAATTTCTTTTTTATTTTGTGTAATTTAGTGTTTATTTTTTTTTTGTGATTTAGTTAATTGTATTTGATTAATATAATTGATTTAATTTTAGTGTAATGTTAGGTGTTACTGTAAGACAGGTTAGGTTTTATTTTACAAGTAAATTTGTATTTATTTTAACTAGGTAGTTAATAAATAGTTAATAACTATTTACTAACTAGTCTACCTAGTTAAAATAAATACAAACTTACCTGTGAAATAAAAATAAAACATAAGCTAGATACAATATAACTATTAGTTATATTGTAGCTAGCTTAGGTTTCATTTTACAGGTAAGTATTAATTTAATGTAGGTTTCATTTTGGATGTGCGCTAATACTTTGTTGTTTGTTTGTATTTACACTGGTCATTTTGGCAGCACTCCCACAATATGTGCATTAATATATAATATGTTTTGTAAGGTGTGCTTAACCAAACCCCTATGTTTTATTTGCTGTATTTCTTACAGGGAGATTGACCAAATCCCTTTGGTTATAGCACACCACTAAACATCTGCTCAGGTGTGTTCCAGGCAGTGTCATTAAGGCTATATAAAGCCAGGCAGCCTCATTCAATGAGGCATAGAACCACAGAGTTGGAATTCTATATTAGAATCAAAGGATTCAGCCGAGTAAGGTTAAAATTTATAGTGTCCAGGACCTGATGGGTTTGGACTCAAATACTATAAAAACTATGCTGAGATTCTAGTCCCCGAGTTGACGGACTTATTCGCCTCCTTGTCGAGCACACCTAGGCTTCCTAGATCCATGCTTGAAGCTCACATAGCGGTCATCCCCAAACCCAGGAAGCCCACTGATAGAACCGAGAATTACAGACCGATATCTCTGCTGAATTCGGACGTAAAGATTCTGGCAAACGTTATAGCAGCGCGTTTGAATAGGCTACTTCCTGATCTGGTTTTTGTTGATCAGGTGGGCTTTATACCGGCCCGAGAGGCTAGAGACAATACTCTTAAAATACAGCAGATGATAACGTATGCACACCTCCACAACCTGCCGCTTTCTCTGGTCACTACAGACGCAGAGAAGGCTTTTGATCGGGTTAGTTGGACGTTTATCCGATTAACTTTGGAGAAGTTCGGATTTGGCCCAGGCATTATTAACACCATAATGTCTCTGTACTCTGCACCAAACGCGCGTGTAAGGGTGAACGGCACTCTCTCAGACACTTTCATGATTAACAATGGGACGAGACAGGGGTGCCCTTTGTCGCCTCTTCTTTTTGCTCTTACCATTGAGGTATTAGCGACCAAAATCAGGCATAATCCATCGGTGAAAGGGCTTCTAATTGGCAAGATTGAACATAAATTATCGATGTACGCCGATGATATCCTATTGACGCTCTCAGACTCCGCGACTTCCCTTAAAGAGGCACTCCTAGAAATCAAAGCTTACGGAACTGTCTCGAACTTCCTTTTGAACACCTCGAAATCCGAAATTATTAATATCTCGGAACCCCCGGATCGCTTTGATACATCCACAGTGGATTGCCCCTTAAAGATAGCCAGGCAAAGTATAAAATACTTAGGCATCGCTATTACATCCCATGCTCCTGAGATAGTTGACCTTAACTACAAATGAATACGCGACGACATCTTAAGAGATCTGGCTAATTGGAAAAAAAAGTCGATCTCTTGGCTAGGTCGTATTGGAGTAGTCAAAATGAATCGACTACCAAGAATACTGTATGTTATGCAGACAGTCTTGTCAATTGCGGCATCTCCTTATCTCCAAAGTATCCAACTGGGTCTTGAGGCATATATTTGGAATGGGATAAAACCCAGAGTAAGAAGATCCACACTGTATTTACCTAGGGAAAGAGGGGGTCTCGGAGTCCCACTCTTGGTAGAATATCAGACCGCTATCTTCCTCCAGAGAGTAGTGGAGTGGAGCCGTAACTCTAGTAACAAACTCTGGATTCAAATTGACAATGAGATTCTGCAGAGAGGAAACGTGGGTGCACTGGCTTGGATATCTAGCAAGAACCGCCCGATTTCTGTGGCCCAGTATCCAATGATCTCCAACACTCTTAAGACCTGAGACAGAGTGCTGAGTAGAGATGCCTACATCTCAACTCCCATCTCGCCAAATGTACGTATACGGGAAAACCCTGACTTGGCGCTGGAACTCCCAAAACGCGCTGAAGGAGAGGCTTACGCTCTAGTAGAGACAGCTTTCTCTAATATTCTTCAACACAATAAGATTAAAACCCAAGCAGAACTGCTCAAATGGGACCGGACCATCTTCGCATCCTGGTTTAGAGTGGCTCAAGTCACTCACTCCCTTGACACCAGTAGGGATCGTGGGGCACTGACAAGACACAGGACGCCCTTTGAAACCCTAGGCATGGCACAGCAGGCACCGGGCCACTTAATCTCCCAAATCTATCAACACCTACTGAGCAAAGGGGGCACTGCCCTCCCGGCATTTGCCTCTGCGTGGCAAACGGAACTTGGATTAGAAATATCTGCCAGGGACTGGTTAAAGATCTTTCGGAAGACAAAGAAAGCGTCTATATCAGCACGCATTCAAGAATCGCACTATAAACTAGTAAGCAGATGGTACCTGACACCCCAAAGACTGCTTTACCCTAACACAAACGGGTGCTGCTGGAGGGGCTGTGGAGGGGAGGGGTCCCTCCTGCACATATGGTGGACATGTCCACATATTCAGCCTTTTTGGGAGGGGGTGCTGGGGGAAATGAGTAGAGTTCTAAAGATCATTGTCCCCCCTAAGCCAACATACTTGATATACCATGAGTTACCTAAAATTCTTGGAGTGGACAAACATCTACTTTTCATGGTAATGCTAAATGGTGCCAAAGGGCTTATCCCGGCGCATTGGAGGAGCCCTCAAGCTCCCACAGTCTCGGAGTGGAAGCACAGAGTGGGGGACTTGCTTAGATTGGAGCGTTACCACTTCTTGAATACTGGAAGATTAGCTACACATGAGATGATGACACTGACATGGGAGGGAAAGGAATTTTGACCACTTTGATCCTTTCACGTCATAATGAGACCCGTCTCTGCCCCCCCTTCCCTCTTTGTTCTTCCCTTTACCTCTGCCCTTCACCTTCCTCCCCCCCTCTCTTTTTTTTATTTTTTTTATTTTATTCTGACTACTTTCTCTATTCTTACTCTACTCTGATATCTTCAACTCCCGTCACTCTGGACGGGTGGAGACTTCAGGTCTTATGCTACCTTCAGTGGTATGAAGCAAGCCTACTGAGGAAAAATTTATCTTTATATGTTTTAAGAACCTGTTGTCAAGCTCCTAAGCTTATGAACTGTTTGATCATATAGATTTTTCAGCTTAGTATGAAGACACAAGCTCAAGACACATAGACTAAGTTGGTAGAGGACTCACCTATACTAGGCATGTATGACTGATACAAATGCTTGTTTCCTACTGCTGACATATGAATCATATTGTATAACTATATCAGATTCTGTTTGCCAATGTTTATCTCTGTATACCAACCATATTGACATTCAATAAAGCTTGTTTGAAAAGTAAAACATGCAATGAAATATAAAAATACAAATAAAAATGAATAAGTAATAAAAAAATAAAAAAATTTATAGTGTTAGGACCAGTCTATTTTGGGACACCTTGTAAGTGGTGATTGGCTGAGCAGAATATGGCCATATTGTGTGACTAAGATCCCAATATTATTTAAGAGTATAGAGTTTTAAACAGGCATATTTTGCAGACTTTATATCAAAATAAGTGTGGTTTCATTTTGGATGTGCGCTAATACTTTGTTGTTTGTAAGTATTTATTTAGTTTTAAATAGGAATAATTTAGGTATTAATTGTAATTTTTATTTGGAATTATTTTAATTATGTTAAAGTGAGTGGGTGTTAGGGTTAGGGTTATGTTAGGGTTAGGGTTAGACTTAGGGTTAGGTTTAGGGGTTAATAACTTTGGTATAGTGGCAGCGACATTGGGGGCAGCAGATTAGGGGCTAATAACAGTAATGTAGGTTTCAGCAATGTTGATGGTAGCAGATTAGGGGTGTTTAGACTCGGGGTTTATGTTAGGGTGTTAGGTTTAAACATAAAAAAAATTCCCCATAGACAACAACAGGGAGAGCCGGCTAAAAAAAAGCCTAACACCTGCAATCACGGAGCGTAAAGCTCCGTAATGCTGCCCTATTGATGTCTAACAGCAGCTCAAAGCAGAGCTGGTATTTGTGTGCTGTATGGAGCTCAACGCTGCCATATCGCCCACAAACGCCAGCTTTTTTTACCAGCACTATAGGGAGTGAAATACCGCTGAAAATGCTGCGGTCGATAATTTCCCTATAGCGCTCAAAACTCGTAATCTGGTTGTTGTTTTTTTATTATCTCAGAAAACATGCTAAATCCATTTCTAGTTTTAAGCCGTTGTGGCTCAGTGTATCTAAACTGAATATCGATTTTGTTTCTAGGTGTAGGAGGCATTTCTCATTATCACCTCCCCTACCCTTATCCATCAATTTGGATATACCTATAGGATTAAAATATTTGAGATTGCCACCGTTGCAAGTTTTAAAATGTTTTGGAACTGGTAAATCTTTATTCCTGTCTTTATCTGCATTTTCAATAGATGAAATATGTTCTCGAATACGGTCCCTGAGGGATCTAGTTGACTCTCCTATATACTGGATCCAACATTTACATTGTATGAGAAAGACCACATTTTTATCAGTACATCTGATTTCTTTGTTGATTTTAAAAGATCTCCCATTACAGGTTGAGTCAAACTGTAAAGTTTTTTTGGAGTGTCTACTGTCTACATGATTTGCAACAGTTGCAGGGGAAAAAAACTTTCAGGCTATTTCCTAATACATTCTAACCCTCTATTAGTCTTAGATACAGTAGGTGCAAGGACATTTTTTAAATTATTAGTTTTTTATATACAAAAAATGGTCACTCTCCGATAATTGGCCCCCAATCAAATTATCTTGTTTTAAAATATGCCAGTGTTTGTGAAAGATTTTTTCTACCAATTTATGATTAGCATTATATTTGTTGACAAATGGAACTCTTAGATTGTTTTCTACCATATTTCTCTTTGTTTTAGATTGTATCAGTGCAGTTTGTTCTACTATGGATGTTTGTTGCCTTACTTCTTTAATGTTCTCACAATTATACCCCCTCTCTAAGAATTTATTTTTTTAAATCTCTGATTGCACATTAAAGTCTTCCTCCTTACTACAATTGTTTTTTATTCTAAGCATCTGTCTTTTTGGAATGTTGTCCTTCCATTTGGTGTGATGAAAACTTGTGGAGTGTATGAAATTGTTACAATCCACAGGCTTAAAAAAAAGTTATTGTATGTACTTTATTATCTTCAATAAAAATATCTAAATCTAAGAATGTTAAATGTTGTTTACTCATTTATTTAGTGAATTTTATGTTTAGGTCATTTGTATTCATCCTTTCAAAAGTGTCTGCAAAAGATGTGTCAGAACCTCGCCATATAATTAATACATCATCTATGTATCTTTTATAGAGGACCAGACTTGCCCCCACACCTGTTTCTGCCCAGAAGTTTTTTCCCAAGACCCCATGAACATATTAGCGTAGCTGGGGGCAAACCTGGTCCCCATTGCAGTGCCACAAAGTTGTTTGTAGTAAAAACAGTAAAATAGAAAATAATTGTGTGTAAGGATAAATTTAATTCATTCTACTATAAATTACCTCTGAACTGGTTTAATATCATTATCCTCTTTCCAGATTATTTCTTCCATTAATTTTAAAACTTTTGTTGAGTCTTTTAGATATGAATATAATTGTAATACATATTTTTGTTAAAAAATAGCTATATACTGTGACATGTTGGATGTTCTAGATTCAATCCCTGATACTTTTGGGCGTACTGGAGGGTCTTGAATATATTTGTGTATTTTAGGGTGGGCATAAAATGCTCTAATTCTGGGATGTTCAATCAGAAGGAATGAATATTCTATCTCATTCCATACTCCTACCTGTTCATATTTATCCAATAACATTTTGTCATTTATATATTGTGGTTGGGTTGATTTTTCTTTTTATATGTGTTAGTATCCTCTAACAGGTAGTTACAAATCTTCATATAATTTTCTTTATCCAGAATTACTATGCCCCCCCCCCCTTGTCGGCATCCTTAAACACCAATTTCCTACTGTTTTCTAATTCCGTAATTATTATTTTTTTTGTTTTTTGGATAAGTTAAATTGGACTTTGTCCAGTTTCTTTTCGGGTATATTTTTTATGTCTTTTAATACCATTCTTTCAAATGTCTCTAAAATAGGGCCTTTCTCATGGTTTGCATAAAAGAGTGATTTTTTTTTAGGTTGGAGTGAATCAAGCCATTTACATCTTTATTACAGCTTATTTTTAGTTCTTGTATTTCTCTTTCTACTGCACTTTTAGTCAAGTAGCATTTTAGAGTTAGGGAGCGAATAAATTTGGATGCATCAATATATTCTTCAAATGTATTCAATTTCTTTGTGGGTGTAAAAGATAACCCTTTTGAAAGTATTTTAGTTTGTTCCTCTGTTCATTTGTATTTACTCAAGTTATAAATGCCACTGCATTTATTCAAAGAACTTATCTCATTCTTTTGTCCTTTGGTTTTGTGTAACCCCCTCCCTCGTGTTCTTCTCTTTCTGAAAATCTTCTTTTTCTTTGCCTTAAATCCTCGCCCTCTTTTTGTCTTCTCCAATTTATGAGTGATTTTTCCTGGTCCCTGTCTAAAAAATGATGTTTGTTGTCAGTATATCTATTGGAGTAGTTTGTTGCCTATCTTCCCAGTTGTTTTGGTTTAAAACTGAGTATCTATTTGAAATAGGTACAATTGGTGTCCTAGCAGTTACTTCAGAATATAATGCTCTGTTGTTTTCCTCATATCTTCTAGATGTGTAGGACCTATTGTTATTTGGATAATATCTAGCCTGGTAGTTCCTATCCTCTCTATGATACCTATTTTCTTGATAAATTCTAGCTTGATAATTTCTATCTTCTCTCTGATAACTGTTGGATTCATAGTTATTTCCCCCCTCTTTTTGTGTATCTTTCACATCTTGATTATTATTTCTGTTATCTACTCTATATATATTATATCTCCATTTATGTGTTATATAGACCTCTGTGTTAATCCCCTTATCAAAATTTTTATAGTAATTTTCATCTCTCTCAAATTTGTCTAATTTAACTTTTAGAAGTTCATTTTTAAGGAGTTTTTTCAACCCTTTTTCTTTCTCTTTAAAAGCCTGTAATGTTTTGTAATTCTTTAATTTAACTTCCAGTTCATTAATTTCATTAGCCAATTTTATAAGGATATCAGCCCTATAATCTTTGATAAGTGTCATGAATTTTCTTGACGCTTCTTCAAGGATTTCACACCATTTTGCTTTAAAAATCAAGTCATCTGTTTTGAATGAACATTCTTTCTTTATTCTTAAGCTCATAGGCACTCTTTTTACTTATTATTATTATTATTTATGTAAAAATAGATATTCAGTTCTATATTTGAGTTCCATTCTCATTTTATCTTCTAATAATGTCATTAGTTCATCCATATTTACATTATTTTCATTTAGAATATCAACTATATCTGATTTACCTTTATTAATAATACTCTGTAAATTCTTATACATATCAGACCTCAAATCTTATATGCTAGTATTATCACTCATCATATCAGCTGCAAGTGGTAGTTATAGGGAAAAGATGACTATTGAAACAAAAGCAACACCACTTGCGCTAAATGTTGTTTTTTTTTTTTTAACAACTTGAATAACATAGAACAGTAATCAGTAACAGTCAGGCTCAGTCTTGGAATTAGCTAGAACAGGGCTTAGTAATGACAGGAATTCAGGAAAAAGAGCCACTTGCAGGATAACAAACAGGTGTTTTTCAAGAACAACTTCTACAGTGCTTGGAGGATTGCATATAATGTAATGTGTCCTTGATTGGTGCTGCTGTACCTTTAAAAAAATATATTAGTCTAGCACATGCAGGTTAGTGAGAATCCAGTTTAACGTGGTAGTATTTGTCTCAGAACTCAGATGATACAAAGCACTGCATACACCAAAAACACAGCTTCTCATTCACAATAATGTTTAATGACACATAGTATGTCCCCAGACTCTGGCAAACAGTATGTCCCTATATTGTGGGCTTTGCACCATTATACTTTATATGCAAAATGGTCAGTGAATGATTTTTTAGAAACACACACGTTGATTTTTTTACTTAAATTTATAAAAATTTTAAAAAAATAATTAGAATAAAATCAGTTTAAGGA
The DNA here is from genome assembly GCF_027579735.1 of Bombina bombina. Taxonomy (NCBI): domain Eukaryota; kingdom Metazoa; phylum Chordata; class Amphibia; order Anura; family Bombinatoridae; genus Bombina; species Bombina bombina. The sequence continues at coordinate 911,019,138 of NC_069501.1, read as the reverse complement.
TTTTTTTATATTCTTATAGGCAGATCAAAATTTGACTCAGTGTGTAAGATGAACAATTTAGACTTGAATGAATGAACATCACATCAACATTTTTTAAACATTTACCGCATACTTCTATATGCATTCTTCTGCACTAAAGAGTATAAATAGCTGATTAATATTCAGATTCTGTTTCAGTGAGTAAAGAGTTTCATTTCTTGTAATAGAGAATTAGAGATACAGTCAATATGCTATCAAGAAAGAAATGGATAGTGTCAAATAAACTATTACAGTTTACTACCATCTGCTGGTAACAGGGAAACAATAGACTGTACTGGTTAAACAGAATGGTTCCTCTGTGGTTCTGAGACTGTTATTTGATTACTTTTTAATGATGTCTGCCTCTAAGTTTAGTGTTTTAACAATATACTGTAAAAAAAGTAACAATTCAACTTTTCTTAAAGTTTAGTTTGGCAATTCCAGTAGAATGCTTATATTAACCATTTAGGGCCAAATTACAAGTCAAGTGCTAAATATTGCTTTCATAAAAGCGATATTTGCACTGCACTTTGAAATACCAGTGCACGCGAATGTGCGCTGGTATTGCAAGTTGTGAACTCGATTGAGAGCGTGCTTCTGTAGGCTCCTATGGGAACTTCAGAGCGGGGAAGGGGGTAAGTCACGCAGCATGTTTAAATATATATGTATATTATTATATACATATATATTTATGTGTTAATATATGTGTATATGATTATATACATATATACTGTATATATGTGTTAATATAGGCATATACATATATATTTATGTGTTAATATATGTGTATATGATTATATACATATATACTGTATATATGTGTTAATATAGGCATATACATATATATTTATGTGTTAATATATGTGTATATGATTATATACATATATACTGTATATATGTGTTAATATAGGCATATACATATATATTTACTGGGAACACACAGTTCCCGTAGACTGCAATGTAAAGGCCCTTTTCAGTCCTGTTTTTTTTAACACCCTACTCCTATCAACTTTAACCCGAAAATACTGCCTAGTGCAGTAATTTTATTAAAAAATAAAGATGCTGCCATCTTTATTTTTTTAATAAAATACACTACACAATATTTTGGGGCCATTTGGGGCAGGATTTATAAAATCAACCAGGGATCTGATCTCTGGGTAATTTTCTAAGTGCTAATTGTTACTGCAAGCTTGCGGTAGCAATAACCAGCCACTTGGAATGGCTGATTAATTATTGTGCGTCCGCAAACGGGCACATTTAACCATTTGTGCGAGCACAATCATTTAGCGCTCCACTTGCAATCTAGTCATTAGTGTATCATAATTGCAGAGAATAATTGAAACTAATTTAATTAGCAATTTCTAGTTGCTTTGCCTTGTTCAGTATAAAGCATTTTGTGCTAAAGGTCATGCATAAGCAGCTGATTGTTATTTTTTTATAAGTGCATAAATAGCAATCATTTGTTCTCTCCTTTATACCATATTGTCTAAATATTCCACTTATCTGATCATTTTAAACATTAATTAGTTTAATACTTTAATATTTAATAAAATTTAAACAGGTGAATATTTGGTAATTATGTTTTTGGCACAGCAGTAATTTAATCATTCAAATTTGATATAAGAGTGACAGATAAAAGATGAAAGATAACAAACAACAAATCCCCTTTTTACAGAGTGGAGAAATGAAAGTTATTAAAAGAACAGGATACAGTAAAAATATTCTTAAAGGGACATGAAACCCAAAATATTTATTTCAAGATTCAGATAGAGAATACAATTTTAAACAACATTCCAATGTACTTCTATTATCTAATGTGCTTCATTCTTTAGATATCCTTTGTTGAATAAATAGCAATGCATATTGGTGAACCAATCACATGAGCCAATCACACAGCCACCAAAAAGCATCTACTGAGCTATTTATATACGCTTTCCAACAAAGGATTGCAAGAGAAGGAAGCAAATTAGATAATATAAGTAAATTGGTTGTTTAAAATCGCATGTTCTTTCTAAACCATGAAAGAAAAAAAAATGCCTGTATTACGAGTCTGCCAAAAAGTGAGCGGTAGACCCTCTCCTGTCAAGACTGGTATCGCATATTAAAGTCAGTAGTTAAGAGTTTTACACTACAACACCGTAGCATAAAACTCTTAACTAAAGTGCTAAAAAGTACACTAACACCCATAAACTACCTATTAACCCCTAAACTGAGGCCCTCCCGAACCGGACATCACCGCCACTATAATAAATATATTAACCCCTAAACCGCCGCACTCCCGCCTCACAAACATGAGTTAAATATTATTAACCCCAAATCTGATGTCCCTAACATCGCCGCCACCTACCTACATTTATTAACCCCTATAATCTTCCGCCCCCAACGTCTCCATCACTATATTAAAGTTATTAACCCCTAAATCTAAGTATAACCCTAACACCCCCTAACTTAAATATAATTAAAAGAAATCTAACTAAAAATTCCTATCATTAACTAAATTATTCATATTTAAAACTAAATACTTACCTGTAAAATTAACCCTAAAATAGCTACAATATAACTAATAGTTACATTGTAGCTATCTTAGGATTTATTTTTATTTTACAGGCAAGTTTGTATTTATTTTAACTATTTAATAACTACCTAGCTAAAATAAATACAAAAGTACCTGTAAAATAAAACCTAATTTACAATTACACCTAACACTACACTATAATTAAATAAATTAACTAAATTAAATACAATTAAATAAATTACATACAATTACCTAAATTAGATTAAATTAGCAACAGTACAAAAAACCCCACTAAATTACAGAAAATAATCAACAGATACAGAAATTTAAACTAATCACACCTAATCTAATAGCCTTATTAAAATTAAAAAGCCCCCCCAAATTAAAAAAAAAACCTAGCCTAAACTAAACTACCAATAGCCCTTAAAAGGGCCTTTGTGGGGCATTGTCCCAAAGTAATCAGATGTTTTACCTGTAAAACAAATACAAACAACCCCCCCAAAAGTAAAACCCACCACCCACACAACCAAGCCCCCCAAATAAAATACTAGCTAAAAAAAACCTAAGCTCCCCATTGCCCTGAAAAGGGCATTTGGATGGGCATTGCCCTTAAAAGGGCAGTTAGCTCTTTTGCAAGCCCAAACCCCTAATCTAAAAAATAAACCCACCCAATACACCCTTAAAAAAACCTGAGCTTGCATGATTGGAACAGCCAATAGAATGTGAGCTCAATCCTATTGGCTGATTGGATCAGCCAATAGGATTGAACTTCAATCCTATTGGCTGATTGCATCAGCCAATAGGAATTTTTCTACCTTAATTCCGATTGGCTGATAGAATTATATCAGCAAATCGGAATCTAAGGGATGACATCTTGGATGACATCACTTAAAGGTACCTTCATTCTGTGTTAGTTGTCGGATGAAGAGGAAGCTCCACATCGGATGTCTTGAAGATGGACCCGCTCCGCGCCGAATGGATGAAGATAGAAAATGCCGTCTGGATGAAGACTTCTGCCCGTCTGGAGGACCACTTTGCCGGACTTGGATGAAGACTTCTCCCGTTAAGTCAATTTTCAATGGGTTAGTGTTAGGTTTTTTTAAGGGTGTATTGGGTGGGTTTATTTTTTTAGAATAGGGGTTTGGGCTTACAAAAGAGCTAACTGCCCTTTTAAGGGCAATGCCCATCCAAATGCCCTTTTCAGAGCAATGGGGAGCTTTGTTTTTTTAGCTAGTATTTTATTTGGGGGGTTGGTTGTGTGGGTGGTGGGTTTTACTGTTGGGGGGTTGTTTGCAATTTTTGTTATAGGTAAAAGAGCTGATTACTTTGGACAATGCCCCGCAAAAGGCCCTTTTAACGGCTATTGGTAGTTTAGTTTAGGATAAGGTTTTTTTATTTTGGGGGGGGGGCATTTTTATTTTAATAGGGCTATTAGATTAGGTGTAATTAGTTTAAATATCTGTAATTTGTTTATTACTTTCTGTATTTTAGTAAGGTTTTTTTTGTACTTTAGCTAATTTAATTTAATTTAGGTAATTATATTTAATTTAGTTAATTTATTTCATTATAGTGTAATGTTAGGTGTTAGTGTAACTTAGGTTAGGTTTTATTTTACAGGTAAATTTGTCTTTAATTGTCTTTATTTTAACTAAGTAGCTATTAAATAGTTAATAACTATTTAATAACTATTCTACCAAGTTAAAATACCAGCGCTGCAGTTAAGTGAGCGGTGAGGGAAAACTGCTCGTTAGCACCGCACAGCCTCTAACAAAAAACTTGTTATCTGGGCCATTGTAATTACAATACTTTTCTGCTGTGAAAGTGTTTAGAACTGATTAACACCTTGTGTCTGCAATTGGTTTTCAATTGATTTTCAATAGCAAACTAAATTATTACATGCAGTAATGAAGAATACTGCAATCATTTTAGCACTTATTATTATATTTTTAAAGTGTTTACTTTGTTGTGATTTTTGTCCTTCAAAAAGGTTGTGAGAAGATTTGCTTTAAATTTCAAAGTTTGTTGCAAATTATATTTTTTCTTGGAAATTCAAGGCTTGGCCAATTTTCTTCTTTAACAATTAAAGGGAGAGTCAACACCAGAATTTTTGTTTTTTAAAAAGATAGATAATCCCTTTGTTACCCATTCCCCAGTGTTGCATAACCAATACATTTATAATAATTCATATTTTACCTCTGTAATTACCTTGTATCTATGCTTCTGCAAACTTCCCCCTTATTTCAGTTATTTTGACAGATTTGTATTTTAGCCAATTAGGGCTGATTCCTAGGTAACTTCACGTGCGTGAGCTCAATGTTATCTATATGACACACATGAACTAATGCCCTCTAGTGGTAAAAAAAAATTCAGATAAGAGGGGGCCTTCAAGGTCTAAGAAATTAGCATACAAGACTATCTAGGTTTAGCTTTCAACTAAGAATACCAAGAGAACAAAGCAAAATTGGTGATAAAAGTAAATTGGAAACAATGGAAAGTTGTTTAAGATTTCTTACCCTATTTGAATCATGAAAGTTTATTTTGGACTTGACTGTCCCTTTTTTTTATATACTGTATATAATTATATATGTATATATTTGTTGTACAAAAAAAATAAGTATTTTAAAAGGTGTTTCAAATTTCAAATAAACTTATTTTCTGAATAAATGTTGTCATGCTTTCATTCTTGTTTTCTTTTTTGTTTGTTTTTTACCAGTAAAAATAAATAAACATTAAGGGCTATATTACAAGTGCGGTGCAAACGTTTTTGCACAAGCGATATTGTGTTTTCACAATCCAATTTAATTGTGCTTATATTACAAGTTGAGTGATTAACGCTACAATTCATTGTGCGATCTCAGAGCTATTGTTAACTGTTTTCCAAAAATAAAAAGTTGCACAAAACACTTCAAAAATATATTATAAAGTACAGTTACACTCATAATAACACCATCTTATAAAAAAAAAGTTACAAAACATACTTCACAAAAAAGTTATAAGGGTTCAAAGATATGAGATCTCGGGTGTTAAAAGGAAAAAAAAGGAGCCAAAGTACTTCAATATAGAGATACATACATATACATTGCTAAAGATGTCAACTAGTACGATAGTGACAATAAGCGTCACCAGGGTACTTGTAAGAGGCGCCTAGGGGCAAATGAATGCAGTGCTGGAGAATATGAATAATAAAACAATATGCTAATATATCTAGATTTTTCAATAGAACAACATTATACAAAGGTATAAGGGTATACAGACTAATAGTCCAGTGGATGATATATGGTGATGTGACAGTCCTGCTTATGCAGTTCCAGGTGGTTTCAAATAATGCACATCCAAAGCAATAGGCGCTCCTCCAGGGTTCCGGACTGCTGGTATTGCTCATCAGTGCTTTACATCTTGTGAGTAGGATTCTTCAGCTCTTTTCGCTACCTGTTTTGAAGTTGTTTGTGATCTGCACTATGTGGCGCCCTCTATTTTGCTTTCCATTGCTAAAGATGTATTTGTATATATATATATATATATATATATATATATATATATATATATATATTGTATATATGTTTTACCGTGTAGTTACTGTAAATATGTCACATTCCAATGTTCTGCACATAGAGGAATATGTTCTAAGTATTTTTAAATAGATATTCCTATATATATATATATATATATATATATATATATATATATATATATATATATATTATACTGTATATATATGCAGAAATATTTAATTATGAATAAATAGAACCTATTCTGTTATGTTAAAAACATTTGAAAAATAAATATTCATATTTTCCTGTTATTTACCAAAATTTGCGAAAATGCGATTATTTTTTTTCCCACTTTTTTTTCTCCATTAACTCCTAGAATCCTGGTAATCGATCCAATCCTCTGTGTGCACCAGAAGTGATATAATGATATTGCTTTATAATTGAATATGTTTTTTTAAGCATTTATTGTACCATTGATGTATATGGCCATGAACTTTTACTTTTAACTTTAACCGGAAAAAAATCAAAGTAACAATCCTCTTCTGGTGCACACAGAGGATTGGATCAATTACCAGGATTCTAATCCACCACTGGCTATAATTACCTCATAACATATTGAGGGTGCTGAATGTGAGCATAACATCATTTGGGCACTATGTGGGGTTGAAATTGTGTTTTATTAAACAGACAGCATTGCACTATTATTCTGTTTCTGTTTTTATATTATATACTGTATACCCTTATCGACTGGAGGAAAGTTTTCTGTCTCTCTACTGTACTACAGGAAACACTAAAGGCACTTCACTGAAAATTACACAGATCTGGTCAGCACTGCGGAATCTGTTGGCGCTCTACAAATACCTGATAATAATAATAATAATAATAATAATCTGGTGGCAGATTTCGTATTTGCTATGCCAAGGCTCTCCTGAATTGCTCTTCACTTACCTCTAACAATTGAGGCAGCAGTCTGTAAGTAGACATCGCATCTACTGGAATTGTTTTTGATTGTGTTGTACAGAAATATGTTATAATTTGCTACAGAGACCTGTACAACTACACACAGAAAATAATCTTTTGTTTCAAGTGACTCTTTTACATTTATACATTCTCCCTATGGGTTTCTAAATATACTGTACATGTTGTTTGTTCTATGGACTGTAACTTGTATTTGATGGATTTATGACAGCACTCACTTACAAGCTCTCAGCTAAGATTAAAAGCAAAAATGGAAGGGTTAGTTACCGCATTTGGCCAAATGAGACAAGCCCAGGTACCATGTCAAGGTCCCTTCCAAAAACCTGGGACCATTTTTTCTTTTAACCCTTCCATTTTTGCTTTTAATCTTAGCTGAGAGCTTGTAAGTGAGTGCTGGACTTTCTCTGTGTGTTGTATAAATTTGTTTTGTAATTTTCCCTAAGGTTCTTGCACCCAGACCAGTCTGGAGTTTACTGCCTGTGACTCTGGGGACAGCACAGCTTCCTGTGAGTGCCATTGAGCACCCAGGGATGAGCATGTTGCAGGGTCATAGGATGTGTACCCGGTCTGGTCTGGGAGTGCAGTCCCCTTCTGTGTTTTGTATATGTCTGGGGTGATTACATAAGCCGGTGTACCCTTCACTTGTCCCAGGTTGTTGGATTGAGAGCTTGCATTGTGTGGCTGCTTTAGGGTCCCAGGTTTTTGGAAGGGACCATGACGTGGTACCTGGGCTTGTCCCATTTGGCCAAATGCAGTAACTAACCCTTCCATTTTTGCTTTTAATCTTAGCTGAGAGCTTGTAAGTGAGTGCTGTACTTTCTATATATATATATATATATATATATATATATATATATATATATATATATATATATGTGTGTGTGTGTGTGTGTGTGTGAATTGGAGCCTTTAGCAGTCATGTAGCTGAAAACATGAAAAAACAAACATATTTATTCAATATTCATATGCATTAAATTGTTTAACTGGGTATTTACTGTAAATATTTCACAATCCAATGTTCTTTGCATAAGGAAATATGTTCTATGTACAGAACAGTTCATTGCAAGAAAAAGAGATAGTCACCCATTTAAGAACATTTCGTGGACAGGGCTATTGCCCACACATATCCCTATAAGCTAGCGGGAGGGGAGACATGCAGGAACAAAGATTCTCTAGAGGGAGTGGGGTTCCTTTTTTAGCACAGAGAAGCGGCCGCACAAGAGAAGAGGCAGCCACCATTTGCCGAACCCCCTGCCTCTTAGCTAACATCGAATGTATTCAAAATCAGTGCTCGACAGCTCACTGAGGTAGAATCGAGGATCCTCAATAAAAGATTGTCATTTGTACTGACTAACCACATGAGAGAATTTGACACTTTTATTGAATTAAAGAAGCTTGGAAGAACTCTACGGATTAAGGAATTCTTGTGACAAGGGTCACAATGTCAATCACTTTGTGAAAAAGAGCACCTTTGATCCTACCTCTAATAATTCATCAATTACTATGTATACAAGATTACTAATACAGCAGGTACAACAACATGAGGACACAATAAGGTACAAAATGAATATCACTCGTGATGGAAAAGAGGCCATAAAATGTCTACAGGATGATAAATCTACTATCATGCATCCAGCTGATAAGGGCGGAGCTATAGTCATCATGGATTACTCTTATTATACAGAGGAGGTTTTACAGCAACTATCTGATGCTGATACATATCAACTTCTGAAACATCATCCCACCATACATTTCAAGTCAAGGATTGATGAAACTCTGATGGAGATATACACATATATGATCTTGAGATTCTTACGAACTGAATATCCAATCTGTCCTCTACTATATACTCTACCTAAAATCTGTAAGAACTCTGTTGAACCCCCAGGAAGACCAATATTGTCAGCAAGGGCATCATTGTTGCAACCCTTTGCATTGTTTGTGGACTTTTTCTTAAAACCAATGGCGATGAACATAAAATCAATCCTCCTGGATTCAACAATGTTCATCAAGTGTGTGACTTAGTTCAAGGATCTACTGGTAAAAGATGTTTTAGTTACGATGGCTCTATCAAGTTTTTATACATTGATACCACAAAAGAGGACTTGGAGGCTGTTTTGAAGTATCTCAACCATACACCCTATGTTGGTCTATAATCAGACACACTGTTGAGTCTGTTGAGGATATGCCTAACTATGAAATACTTCAGATTTGAGAAGAAATGTTATCTGTAGGCGGCCGTCACCACTATTGGGGCGAACATGGCCCCGTCTTTTGCCAACCTATATATGGCAGAAAATGGGACCAGAGTGATGGATATCTTTGAACATCCATCATTATTGCTCTATTATCCTGATACTGATGACCTCTTCCTTATCTGGAGGGATAGTAAGAAACAAAAAAGAAACAATGGGTTGAAGCACTGAATAGTTTCCCAAGGAAGATACATTTTAAGCACACTTATAGAAAAGAATCAATAGACTTCCGGGATGTGAGGGTCTTTGTGAATGCAGGTGCTTTGGGTACCACTCTCTTTTGGAAAGAGACTGATTGGAACATGCTCTTACATGCAACTAGTTGTCACCCCCCCCACACCTTGATCTCAAATATTGCAAAAGCCCAATTCCAGTGGGTTATTCACAATAACTCTGATGTGGATAAACAATCTGCTCAATTAAGTGAAATGAAGGAGAGGTTTTTGGAAAGGGGTTACAAGAAAAAGAAACTGGAGGAGGCACTACAGAAGGCTATTCTGAGTGTAACTAACAAGGGTGCATCAACTACACCAAATAAAGAGAGGTTGACATTTATCACAGAGTTTGCCCCCAACAAAAGAAGATTGGTACATGAGATGAGAAGAGAGTTGCCACTCATTCAGACTGACCAACTATTACCACTTTGTAAATTTGACTCCTCAAGGGTAGACTATAAGAGATGAAGAAATCTTAAAGATCTCTTGGTGGATACAGACCCAGTGGGTAGTTATGACCCAGCAAGTGTGAAGGCTAAAAAGACAGGTTGTTTTAGGTGCTTGAGTTGCGCTACTTGGAACAGTATGAGACTGGGCACCTCGTTCAAACATCCTACCAGAATGAATAAATACAGAATTAAACATTTTGTCACCTGTACAACTCAGTATATTATCTACTTATTGAACTGTTCATGTGGCCTGCTCTATGTCAGAAAGACGATTGATGACGCGAGAACTCACCTGGCAAATAATCATTTAGAAATTTGTTGAGCTATTAAATCAGCCAAGTCAGAGCAACCCATGGCACAACATTTTGCCAATGCTGGCTAGTAGGTGTTACCTGTCAGGTGTTACTAGTAGATGATTGGTGGAACAGTGAAGACGCCAGTTATGGGCATTGTATACACTGTGACAAGTAGATGGTTTTGTAATGTGATAGGCTTAAGCTTGGGGATGTGTTGGTGTTTACCTCATCACAAGCATATGATTGGTAGGACACCGGCAGTGGGCATTCGGCACAGCATGATACGGAGGCGACAATGTAGGAGAATAGGATAGGGTACACTGACCACATTATTATGAAATGTTTGTGGTTACACAAGATGGTATTTGAAAGGTATGTGAGTTGACCATTTTGAGCAGTGTGTGCATTGTGATAATCGCAATAAGAGCACTGCATGTGAGTTTATACTGCAAGATATATATGGTGGATTTGTCTTTAGTATCAACTAATGGAATATTGTAGGTTGTATTTAAACTGACATTGAGATCTTTATGTAGGAATGGAGGATTGATTATTGCAATTTGTGTATATGATACTGTGGCCTTTACAGGTTGAGTTAATTGGTGGGAGCAAAGCTGTAGATCCACTTTTTGTTTTTAACTTTTATCTCTTTGTTTTTTTTTGTTTTGTTTTTTTTTTGATGCTCAAAGATTACTGGATATTGATATTGGAGTGTCAATAGGTGGGTGTACACAGGTGTGTGGAATAATTGGTGCATTTGTGGGTGGGGTGTATGGGTATAAGCCTGTAGACAGTATAAACAAAACAGCACAACACCGTATATCCATAAGTAAAATCAGTGAAAGTTTTAGTATAGTGACATGGACGTATCTTGGTCAAAAGTATAGAGCAGTACAATTACTTATTACCAAAGTTCTGACCAGAATGAGATCCGCTCACAGATGCGAGAAGGGAAGGGGATATATATCCAAGATACTTGCAGGCAAATTGTGACCCTGACCAGGTCCACTGTCTCAAACAGGCTTCTATGATAGGCTCTGTGGACACAGCTCTCTATATCCAGACCAGTGGAAAACTCCAATGTTGTGTCAAATGTTGGTGTGTCCAATAGAGGCTCATATAGCTCAACCTGGTAGAACAGCCAGAGGATACAATGTAGAAAAAGGAGCCAGGGAGCAGAAAAAACATAACTTTTATTAGCACTTGCTGTGCATATTAAAACAGGCAAACAGTGAACAGAAGTGATAGCTGATTACGGCCAAAGCTGAAACATGTTAGCTTTTATCCTTTTCTACAATATAAGGTTTATAAGCCTGCAGTATATACAGTACAGGTTAGTCTGAGGAAGGGGCACTGTGCTGTCCAAAAACATCACACATAAAATGAATATTTGAAGATATCTGAAGTCCAGTGAGTGCTTATTTTGGAAGTTGGATTTTTTGCTACAGCACCCTGGCAGCTATTGGAGGTTGGTAAAAGTGCATCTTCATCTCTGACATATATATACACATATAAACACACATATTTTTATATATATATATATATATATATATATATATATATATATATATATATATACACACACAGTATCTCACAAAATTGTGTACTCCCCTCACATTTTTGTAAACATTTTATTATATCTTTTCATGGGACAACAGTGCCTCTTCAGCAATGCTGGCAGCACTTATACATACATACATATTTCCCAAAGACAACCTCTGGATATGACGCTGAGCACGTGCGTTCAACTTCTTTGATCGACCATGGCGAGGCCTGTTCTGAGTGAAACCTGTCCTGTGAAACCGCTGTATGGTCTTGCCCACCATTCTGCAGCTCAGTTTCAGGGTCTTGGCAATCTTCTTCTAGCCTAAGCCATCTTTATGTAGAGCAACAATTCTTGTTTTCAGATCCTCAGAGAGTTCTTTGCCATTAAGTGCCATGTTGAACTCCACCTGCTCCCCATTCGGCCTAATTTGGACATTTCCAAATCGGGGTGTACTCACTTGTGTTGCCAATGGTTTAGACATTAATGGCTATGGGTGGAGTTATTTTGAGGGGACAGCAAATGTACACTGTTATACAGACTGTACATTAACTACTTTAGATTGTAGCAAAGTGTAATTTCTTCAGTGTTGTCACATGAAAAGATATAATAAAATATTTACAAAAATACTTACTTTTGTGTATATATATATATATATATATATATATATATATATATATATATATATATATATATATGTACTGTATATTTTACCATGTACATATTCTGGTATATGAAGAACAATGGAATGTGAAATATTTCATATTTTCATGTCAGGTTAGTACACTTGAGAAAATGCGATTGGGTTTTGCGTGTTAGTAAGTTGTCAGGGCTTTTTTTCACTTTTTTTCTGCATTGACTTCTATGCTGAATACGTTATTGTGCGTGTGATATTGTAAGTTTGGCTTTTCGAAGACTCTTTACTTTCAGCTAAAAATACGAGCGCTACCTAACGTGCATAAAAAGCTTACTTCTAGCAGAGTTAGCACACGAGCGGGACAGTTAAGTACCACTCCATTTGTAATCTGACCCTAAATGTTGTATGGTAAGGGAGTGTGGGAGAAAAAGAAAAATTAATCTGTAATTTACATATTGTCCTTATAGCACTTTAAAACCAACGGCTAGATTACTAGTTTTGCGTTAGAAAAATGCGGTGCTAACGAGCAGTTTATGCTCACCGCTCACTTACAGACAGCACTGGTATTGCAGGTTTTTACAAACCCAGCGTTAACCGCAAAAAAGTGACCGCAGAGCAAAATTTTGCTCCACATCTCACCTCAATACCTGCGCTGCGTACGTTAGCGGCGAGCTGGCTGAACTTGCTCATGCACGATTTCCCCATAGGAATCAATGGGGGAGAGCCGTCTGAAAAAAAAACCTAAGAGGTACATTTTAACTGGCGCTAAAGCAAACACCTGCAAAAAAGCAGCGTAAATCTCCTAACGCAGACCCATTGATTCCTATGGGGAAAATACATTTATGTCTACACCTAACACCCTAATATGATCCCCGAGTTTAAACACCCCTAATCTTACACTTATTAACCCCTAATCTGCTGCCCCCGACATCGCAGACACATACATTATATTATTAACCCCTAATCTGCCGCTCCAGACACCGCCGCCACCTACATTATACTTATGAACCCCTAATCTACTGCCCCCAACTTCGCCGACACCTACATTATATTTATTAACCCCTAATCTACCTCCCCCAATGTTGCGGCAACCTACCTACACTTATTAACCCCTAATCTGCCACCCCCAACGTCGCCGCCACTATATTAAAGTTATTAACCCCTAAACCTAAGTCTAACCCTAAAACCCACTCACCTAAATATAATTTAAATAAATCTAAATAAAATTCCTATCATTAACTAAATTATTCCTATTTAAAACTAAATACTTGAAGTGCTCCAATTTTCAAAAATCATTCAAAATCTCCTCCCTTATACTTCCACTATAATCTGCCCTGATCTCACTACAGCCCACTATAACAAAACTCTCTCCTCTGCACTAGACACACTTGCCTCTCCCCAGCTGTGCAAAACACCACGCAGTCAGTTACAGCCCTGGCATGCTCAGCATACACGCTATTTGCAAAAATGCTCTCGTACTGCTGAGCGTGTCTGGAGGAAAACTCACTCTGAACCTGATTTCATACACTATTAGTTTATTCTTCGCTCATACACTTCTGCCCTTCACTTAGCCAAGCAAACCTACTTCTCTTCTCTCATATCTACTCTTTCCTCAAACCCTAAATGACTCTTTTCCACCTTTAACTCTCTCCTCTAACCCCCTGCTCCACCACCCCCGTCTGTCTTTAGTACTCAATCCCTGGCAGACTAATTTTTAAACAAAACATGTACTATCCGAAGCAACATCTCAACACCAACCTGCAATATTCCAACAGGCCCAATTACTCCCTCTGCCACCCTCTCTATCTTCCATCCAGCCACTGAGAATGAAGTTTCTTCCTTAATATCTTCCTCACGCCTCACTACCTGCTCACTCGACCCTATCCCTTCCCATCTAATACCCTCCCTATCTTCCACCCTCACTCCTGCTCTTACCCACATCTTCAACCTATCTCTCTCTACCGGCTCATTCCCATCTTCTTTCAAACACGCAAAAGTCACTCCCATACTCAAAAAACCCTCCCTCGACCCTAATTCTCCCGAAAGCTACCGCCCCATATCACTGCTTCCACTAACATCAAAACTCCTTGAAAAACTAGTTTACAATCGCCTAACCCACTTCCTGTCCACCAACTCCTTGCTTGACCCACTGCAATCCGGATTCCGCCCAAAACATTCAGCCCTTACCAAGGTTACAAACAATCTTCTCTCTGCCAAAAATATTGGCCACTACTCTATACTCATCTTACTCGACCTCTCAGCTGCCTTCGACACAGTTGACCACCCTCTCCTCCTACAGACCCTTGGCTCTTTTGGCCTCTGTGACATTGCTCTTTCTTGGATTCACTCCTATCTTTCTCACAGGTCTTTTTCTGTGTCATTTACCGGCAACTCCTCCTCTCCTATGCCTCTGTCTGTTGGAGTACCTCAAGGATCTGTTTTGGGTCCTCTACTCTTATCCATCTATACTTCTTCACTTGGTAAACTTATCAACAGTTATGGCTTCAAATATCACCTCTATGCTGATGACACTCAGATCTACCTCTCCACCCCTGCTCTCTCTCTCTCTGTCCTTTCTCATGTCAGTGACTGCTTATCTGGTATTTCTTCCTGGATGGCCTCTCACCACCACCTCCTTCATATCCCCCCTCAAGTTCTACGCCGATTTCAGACTTCTCTATCCCTGTTGACGGCATCACCATTTCCCCATCGCCCCAAGTTCGCTGCCTCAGAGTCACACTTGACTAAAATCTATCCTTCTTCCTCCATATCCAATCGCTTTCTACACTAAATTACAAATAGCCCTTAAAAGGGCCTTTTGAGGGGCCCCAAAGTAATCAGCTCTTGTACCTGTAAAAAAAAAAGTACAAATACCCCACACAACCAACCCTACTCTAAAACCCACCCAATCCCCCTTTAAAAAAAACTAACACCAACCCCTGAAGATCACCCTACCGGGAGACATCTTCACCCAACCGGGCAGAAGTGGTCCTCCAGATGGGCAGAAGTCTTCATCCAAGCTGAGAAGAAGTGATCCTCCAGACGGGCAGAAGTCTTCATCCAGACAGCATCTTCTATCTTCATCCATACGGCGCGGAGCGGGTCCATCTTCAAGACATCCAAAGCAGAGCATCCTCTTCTTTCCCCGGCTACGACTGAATGAAGGTTCCTTTAAATGATGTCATCCAAGATGGCGTCCCTTCAATTCCAATTGGCTGATTGCAATTCTATCAGCCAATCGGAATTAAGGTAGGAAAAATCCTATTGGCCACTTCTGCCCGGTTGGGTGAAGACGTCTCCCAGTAGGGTGATCTTCAGAGGGTTAGTGTTAGGTTTTTCTAAGGGGGGATTGGGTGGGTTTTAGAGTAGGGTTGGTTGCGTGGGTGGTGGGTTTTAATGTTGGGGGGGATTTGTAATTTTTTACAGGTGAATGAGCTGATTACTTTGGGGCAATGTCCTCAACAGGCCCTTTTAAGGGCTATTTGTAATTTAGTGTAGGGTAGGGTTTTTTTATTTTGTGGGGCTTTTTATTTTGTTAGGGGGATTAGATTAGGTGTAATTAGTTTAAAAATCTTTTTTTGTACTTTAGATAATTTAATTTAATTTAGGGAATTAATTTAATTATAGTGTAGTGTTAGGTGTAATTGTAACTTAGGTTAGGTTTTGTTTTACAGGTAATTTTGTATTTATTTTAGCTAGGTGGTTATTAAATAGTTAATAACTATTTAATAACTATTCTAACTAGTTAAAATAAATACAAACTTGCCTGTAAAATAAAAATAAATCCTAAACTAGCTACAATGTAATTATTAGTTATATTGTAGCTATCTTAGGGTATATTTTCTAGGTATTTAGTTTTAAATAGGAATAATTTAGTTAATGATAGGAATTCTATTTATATTTATTTAAATTATATTTAAGTTAGGGGGTGTTAGGGTTAGGGTTAGATTTAGGGGTTAATAACTTTAATATAGTGGCGGTGACGTTGGGGGCGGCAGATTAGGGGTTAATAAATGTAGCTAGGTGTCGGCGATGTTAGGGACGGCAGATTATAGGTTAATAAAATTTAACTAGTGTTTGCGAGGCGGGAGTGCAGTGTTTTAGGGGTTAATATATTTATTACAGTGGCGATGATGTCCGGTTCGGCATATTATGGGTTAAAAATTTTTTTGAGTGTTTGCGATGTGAGGGAACCTCGGTTTAGGGGTCAATAGATAGTTTATGGGTGTTAGTGTACTTTTTAACACTTTAGAGTTTTATGCTATGGCGTTGTAGTGTAAAACTCTTAACTACTAACTTTTAAATGTGGTACCAGGCTTGACAGGAGAGGGTCTACCGTTCACTTTTTGGCAGACTCGTAATACCGGCGCTATGCAAGTCCTATTGAAAAAAGAGGATACGCAATTGACGTAATTTGATTTGCGGTATTTCCGAGTCTGGCCAAAAAAGTGAGTGGTACACCTGTACCTTCAAGACTCGTAATACCAGCGGGTGTTAAAAAGCAGCATTGGGACCGGCCAACGCTGCTTTTTAAGCCTAATGCAAGACTCGTAATCTAGCCGAAAGAATTTCTAAAGCAAGCTTCTCACTTATGTAAATGTTCTTATTTGATGTAAAGTTATAACATATTAGACTTATCAAGAGTCTGATTCTCCAAGCAGAATTTACATAAGCAGATTTCAAATTGTAATATATGTTTTTGACAATAAGCCATCAATAGCTGGCTTTCCAAGCCAAAATGAATGTAAAAATTAATGGTGGCATAATTATTTAATTGGTTGGAAAATATTTTTATTAATAATCAAGGCCACCAGTGAAGACTGAATTTGTACATAATGCCAAGGATTAAAGGGACATAAAACCCATGTATTTTATTTCATGATTTAGAAAGAGCATGCAATTTTAAACAACTTTCTATTTACTTCTATTATCTATTTTGCTTCATTCTCTTGATATCCTTTGCGGAAAAGCATATTTAGATGGGCGTAGGAGCTGATTGGTTCCTCGATTGATTGGCTCACCCATGGGCATTGCTATTTCTTCAGCAAATGATATCTAAAGAATTAAGCAAATTAGATAATAGAAGTAAATTGAAAAGTTGTTAAAAATTGTATTCTCTACCTGAAACTTGAAAAATATAATTTGGCTTTAGTGTCCCTTTAAATCTGAATGCCAGATTTTTCCATTAAAGTGATAGGAACACTTTTAGATTGTAATACAAAATGTTTAATTATGTGTTTAAAAAAACCCTATCATTTAAAATCTACACTTTTTTTTATGTAATCTGCCGTTTTGTTGAGTAATTTATGTCTGAAAATGAAGACTTTTACAATTGCAAAATCAATGATATGAGGTAACAGACCCAAAGTCACAACAATGGAAGAGATAAAAACTGATATTCCCCAAACTACCTACAGTCAGTATAATACATTAGGGAACAGTTACATAACCTGGTTATGAGTAAATCTAAGCAATATGGGTATACAAGTTTCTCACTGTTGTTAGCAATTTATTTTTTAATTATTTTTTATAGTTCATATTACTCTTACCAGAGTGAGTACAGTATGCTCTAAGGATGTAAATGGTAAGTTAAATAATGCTGGGTTCATTTTGATTCTGTCTATAAATAATTTTCCTTATTTTTAAGACTAATCTTTCCTTTATTTATACACTTAACATTTGATATTACCTTTTATTTTGTAATTCTTCCTTGATATTATATTTTTGGATATTGCTTCCCTTGCATTGTCTATTTAAATTAATACAGTATGTGGATTGCATTTAATCAAATTATATGTAATTTTTATATGTTTTGGTTTCTAGGAGCTCACCCTCACTTTAATCTTGATTTAGAATATTGGGTTTCTCCTCTTTATATCTATGTATTGCATGTATCTTTTAATTTTGATTGAAAGCATGTGTACATTGCAAAACGTATGCATAAAAAATACATATTTGAAATAATATCACCATTTAAAAACCTATGGGGTAGTGTTAACCTTACCAAATTTTGCTCCAACCAATTATGAATGAACAGATATAATGACAAACACGGGTAATGGTAATGATAAACACTGTGGGGAACTTTAAAAATGTCTGGGCTATCCAACAAACTATACTGTATGTACTGTATATATATATATATACAGGGAGTGCAGAATCTTTAGGCAAATGAGTATTTTGACCACATCATTCTCTTTATGCATGTTGTCTTACTCCAAGCTGTATAGGCTCGAAAGCCTACTACCAATTAAGCATATTAGCTGATGTGCATCTCTGTAATGAGAAGGGGTGTGGTCTAATGACATCAACACCCTATATCAGGTGTGCATAATTATTAGGCAACTTCCTTTCCTTTGGCAAAATGGGTCAAAAGAAGGACTTGACAGGCTCAGAAAAGTAAAAAATAGTGAGATATCTTGCAGAGGGATGCAGCACTCTTAAAATTGCAAAGCTTCTGAAGCGTGATCATCGAACAATCAAGCGTTTCATTCAAAATAGTCAACAGGGTCGCAAGAAGCGTGTGGAAAAACCAAGGCGCAAAATAACTGCCCATGAACTGAGAAAAGTCAAGCATGCAGCTGCCAAGATGCCACTTGCCACCAGTTTGGCCATATTTCAGAGCTGCAACATCACTGGAGTGCCCAAAAGCACAAGGTGTGCAATACTCAGAGACATGGCCAAGGTAAGAAAGGCTGAAAGACGACCACCACTGAACAAGACACACAAGCTGAAACGTCAAGACTGGGCCAAGAAATATCTCAAGACTGATTTTTCTAAGGTTTTATGGACTGATGAAATGAGAGTGAGTCTTGATGGGCCAGATGTATGGGCCCGTGGCTGGATTGGTAAAGGGCAGAGAGCTCCAGTCCGACTCAGACGCCAGCAAGGTGGAGGTGGAGTACTGGTTTGGGCTGGTATCATCAAAGATGAGCTTGTGGGGCCTTTTCGGGTTGAGGATGGAGTCAAGCTCAACTCCCAGTCCTACTGCCAGTTTCTGGAAAACACCTTCTTCAAGCAGTGGTACAGGAAGAAGTCTGCATCCTTCAAGAAAAACATGATTTTCATGCAGAACAATGCTCCATCACACGCGTCCAAGTACTCCACAGCGTGGCTGGCAAGAAAGGGTATAAAAGAAGAAAATCTAATGACACGGCCTCCTTGTTCACCTGATCTGAACCCCATTGAGAACCTGTGGTCCATCATCAAATGTGAGATTTACAAGGAGGGAAAACAGTACACCTCTCTGAACAGTGTTTGGGAGGCTGTGGTTGCTGCTGCACGCAATGTTGATGGTGAACAGATCAAAACACTGACAGAATCCATGGATGGCAGGCTTTTGAGTGTCCTTGCAAAGAAAGGTGGCTATTTTGGTCACTGATTTGTTTTTGTTTTGTTTTTGAATGTCAGAAATGTATATTTGTGAATGTTGAGATGTTATATTGGTTTCACTGGTAAAAATAAATAATTGAAATGGGTATATATTTGTTTTTTGTTAAGTTGCCTAATAATTATGCACAGTAATAGTCACCTGCACACACAGATATCCCCCTAAAATAGCTATAACTAAAAACAAACTAAAAACTACTTCCAAAACTATTCAGCTTTGATATTAATGAGTTTTTTGGGTTCATTGAGAACATGGTTGTTGTTCAATAATAAAATTAATCCTCAAAAATACAACTTGCCTAATAATTCTGCACTCCCTGTATATATATATATATATATATATATATATATATATATATATATATATATATATATACATACATACATGGCTCAAAATTTCAAGTTCTAAGCTAATAGCCAGCCCAAAATGTTACTTGCCACCTTGATTCCACCCACTACCCACCAATATAAAGCAAACAATATTTTTTTAATATTGTTTGTTTTATAAAAATAATTTTAAAAAAATCTGCATACAGTAATAAATTAACAAAAATAAGTGCATGGCAGTTTGCCACATCAACTAGGGTTCTGGGGAAGACAACAGCTGGACAGAGAAATTAAGTTGTTGAACTGAGAGAGTACAGAGAGTGTTGACATTACTGTGAGGTCATAGCAAAAATGGAAAATAGTTTTATAATTATCATCTCTTATCTATCTTTCTCCACTTCCTCCTCTCTCTTTAATCTCTCTTTTTACCCCCACCCTTCTCTCTCGGGCTATATCTTCT
Organism: Bombina bombina; assembly: GCF_027579735.1. Classification (NCBI taxonomy): domain Eukaryota; kingdom Metazoa; phylum Chordata; class Amphibia; order Anura; family Bombinatoridae; genus Bombina; species Bombina bombina. Next base: position 910,998,565 of record NC_069501.1, on the reverse strand, counting down.
CTTTACACTCTTTCTCTCTCCTTTCTCATATCTCTTCACTCTTTTTTTTCACTCTCACTTTTCCTCTCTAATCTCTCTCTGCCCCTGCCGTCTCTAAAGTAACAGTGTAAGCACTAATGGGGTCATGATAGCCCTAGAGGAATATCATATCCCTTTAGATAACATTTGTAGCAGGAAGCCCAATATTCACTCACTAACTTTCACTCACCACCGTTAAATTTTCACTCGCCAATGGCCAATGTGGGTATTCATGTGTTTATATGTGTATATGTGTCTGTAAATACATATATAAACACTTAAATACATAAATACATATGTGCACACACACAGATATATATATATATATATATATATATATATACACACATACATACAGCATATACATATACATATTTAGACATGCAAATGTATGTATCTCTTTGGTAAAGCCCTTTGCAATCTTATGAGACCTCATATCTTTCAGCCCTTATAACTTTTTTAATGTAATTTTTTTAAACTAAATGTTATCAGTGTCATTATAAGTGTAACTGTATTGTTAAATGCATTTTTGACATTTTATGTGCAACTTTTTTGTTTTGCATAACAGTTAAATCAGATCTTGGAAGTTGCGCTAACCTGATTTCCGTTGTGCACAAAGAGCCACGAAATACCCCATATTCCTCTTGCACTTTAGTTAGTGGGCTACTGGTAATCTAGACCCAAATCAGGCATATAGGAAATGAATGCTGTATATCAAGAATCAAAACAGAGAAGTATAAGCAGATGCTATTGTTCCATCTGTCTCTGTTACATGAAAAATATGTTGTCCTCTTTGAAAAAGAAAAAAAAAACATAAATACTTGATACTGTTGTGTCACCAACAGGCACTTAAAGTACAATATATTGATTGGCAACACAAATCACCTTTGTTACATCAAAAGCTTCAATTTAACCTAGACAGGAAATATTTTTTCTGTAGAACACAATAAGCTGAGTACTAAAATGAAAAGCAACATACTTTACTTTGACTAAATCCATTAAGATATGAAATGTAAGTGATCTGGTTTTATCAATAGAAAATGTATTTTCTTGACCATCAATGGTCCCCCAAAAATCTCACAATCCTAAATATCACTTAGATACAATAACCCACTTATTCTTCAGTGTCTTTTTACCTGTTTCAACAAAGAATAATAAATAAAAAGCTACTTTTGTCAAAAATGCATCTCAGTGCATTTTGACAGTTGTTCACAGTTAGACACTGAAAGTTTATTTGTGCCATATAGATGGAATTGTGCTCACGCCTGTAAGGTTATTTATGAGTCAGCACTGATTGGCTGAAATGCATGTCTGTCAAAAGAACTGAAATAATGGGTCAGCATGCAGTGGCTTAGATACAAGGTAATCACAGAGATACAAAGTGTATTAATATAACCGTGTTTGTTATACAAAACTTGGGAATGGTTAATAAAGGGATTTTTCTGTCTTTTTAAACAATCAAACTTCTGGAGTAGACTGTCCTTTTAAGGAGAGAGAGAGAGAGAGAGAGAGAGAGAGAGAGAGAGAGAGAGAGAGAGAGAGAGAGAGAGAGAGAGAGGAATCCATGAATATCCTTTGACATGTATATTTTTTTTGTTAGTGGACAACCAAGTATTGATCTAGGCCAATTTTGGTATATTTCATGCGACCATTTCACCGCCAAATGCCTCCCACCTGACACATCCCACCCCTTGATCCATCCCTGACCCCCCTCAAACAGGTCTCTGCCCTTCCCCACCTCACAATTGTGGCTGCCATCTTAAGTGCTGGCAGAAAGTTTGCCAGTACTAAAATAAAAGGTAAATATATATATATATATATATATAGATAGATAGATAGATAGATAGATAGATATAGATATATTTAAAATGTTTTATATATTATTCTGCAGTGTTGGATCCCCCCTTAGCCCCAAACCTCCCTGATCCCCCCCCCAAACAGCTCTCTATCCCTCCCCCTCTACCTAATTGCCGCCATCTTGGGTACTGGCAGCTGCCACTTTTTTATTTTATATTCCCCCCTAAACTCACTCACTCAGATCACTTTCCCAACCTTTATCCCCCCTTCCTTTCCCACCTTCCCTCACCCACCTTCCTTCACACGATCACTTTACTTACAGTAATCTCATCTGAAGTGGGCGTGCACATGCGCATGCGTGTTCTCCTGCCCCCTCACGGTGCTCCAGTGCATTACCGGCAGAGATCCCCGCTGGATTGGACACAGCTCCAGCGATGGGCTGCCCACCCGCTTCCCTTCTATGGCTCCCACCAACGATCGGCACCACCACTGTGCGATGCAGAGAGGGCTGACAACTCTGCAAATCTATTTCTGCAGTACCCAAATCGTTGGGCATGCAGAAATAGCTATTTTGAGTGAGATTGCGGCAGAGGGAAGCACAGGACTGCAGCAACGTACATGGTATGTCGCTGGTCCTTAAGGGCATAACAACCAGTGTCGTACAGGATACGGCGCTGGTCGTTAAGGGGTTAACATACACTAACCACAAAATAGTCTCCTCTCAAACCTTTTGTGAGCAGGATATGGACAATGTTTGGTTACTATAGGGTCCAGTTATGAAGCTATCAGCAAGTAAATGTATAGTGAAGAAAACTGGAATGCCATTGCTTGTACCAACATGGTGCAAGGATTCAGAGCATATCATTTAAAACAAAAATTCAAGTTTACTTCTATTATCACATTTGCTTTGTACTCATGTTAATCTTTGTTGAAGAGATATCTAGATAGGTAGAGTGCACATGTCTGAAACACTTCATGGCAGGAAAAAGTGCTGCCATCTAGTGCTCTTGATAATATATAACACTCTTGCAAAACTGCTACCATATAGTGCTCCATACATGTTCATGCTCCTGGGCCTACTTCCTCACTTTTCAACAAAAGATGTCAACAATACAAAGAAAATTTGATAATAGAAGTAAATTATAAAATTATTTAAAATTGCATGAATCATGAAAGAAAAAAATGGGGTTTTGTGTCCCTTTAAATTAATTTATTTTATGACGTACAAAAATAAATGACAGCCGGAATGCGCAAGTCATGTAACGCAGGATTAAAAAGTAAATGTCACGGGGGAACTTCCGGTCGGCGGCCATGACAGGTCGCAAGAGTGTTAGTCACTTCAAACTACAGCACTAATCTATTTAAAATCTTCATCCTAACACTACATCGTGCAATTTGCTTGATCAAAGATTCACGTCTGAAGCAAGCTCTCTCACTCAATACCATTTTTTTTGGTCTCGCTAACAAACCCAGCACGCCGGAGTAACACAAAGGTTGCGGCCTTCCACCTAACACCCCCCGGTGCGACACCTTGGTGCTCCTATCGTTAACAGGTTGTGATTCCCCGCAAGGCACTCCTAGAATATCTGGAAAGGACTAATTTTGCACATAGCAAAAGGGGACTTTACTACAAGGAATACCGGATGGAGCCCATTGAAGCTACCCTTTTCACAGAGATTGTTAATCTGCTAAATACACATTTTTCAAGGCTTGAGAACAATCTCATCATAGCTTGGGGAAATGGCGACAACGAGAATAAGCTGAACCGCGCGGACTCTGACAACATCCCAGCACTTGAGCTGTTTCCTACTACGGAGGATAAGAAAATCCCTGCTGTAACGAGGGTAGCGGCTGTAACGGATCAGTTTAACTTAGTGAGATCACTCGAGCCAGATACTTCTGAGAGTCATGTGGACTCTACTGTACCAAGCTTAACCGCGCTAACCAAGCTGCCTGCTGCTCTGCCCTTGTCTTTCCCGCAGAGCCCTAATCTAGCTGTCCAGAGTGATCAGACGGACCTACCTGGCCCCCCGGTGTTGGCTGCTGCGATACTGCAGGTTGCGGTGCTGGCTCCGAGGCATAAATGGTGGTCATTTAGTGTGGCTCTTAATCCACCAATAATTTCACCCACTTATGGAACTGACCCCAGGTTGTGGCGACGCTTATACAGGCAATCATGCTCGGATCCTCATTGCGGCTCTTTACATCATAAACCCTGCATAGATGTTCTGAGGACTGGTGTGGGTTAACTTTTCCCATATCTCTGGCTCAAAGTCGCGAATCCCCAAGGTTTTCTACTAATTTGGACAATCAATGTTACACAGACCTTTATGCAAGTACTTGGGGTAATCTATACTTTTTTTTTCATAGTACACATTAGTTGGAGCCGGCAGTTATGGTAACCACAATTACAGAAGTGTCCCTTAGTTTTATATTTATTCTATTCACTTCAGTATTTGCTTCACATGGGGGATGACTGTTTACCTGCTATGTGTCTATGGGGCAAGCATTAATGGTTTTACTCATTTAAAAGTCACAGCCATTTCTCAATTTTATTTTAATTAATTTCCTCCAGTTTTTTTTTTTTTTTTTTTAAGAGTTCCTGCTCCCTACTTTCACTTATAGAGCTCTGGGGGTTTGTTATCTGCGGCCGGGATGGCAGACCTTTAACTTTATTGCTCAATGGGAGGAGGTTTTTCTTTTCAATTATTGAATATATAGATGTAATACCCAGCTTACTACTGTTCCTACTACAGCAGCTCCATTTCACCTTTAGCATCTGACCGGTAGGCTAAGTTTGTTATCTCTCCCCCTTAGCTTAGCATATTGCTCAAGGAACCACAGGTTACTACAATAATATATATAAGTCGCATACATGGATTTTTTTACAGGTTCTAAGCTTATGTTTTCTTCAGGATATATGTATTTGTCACACAGTCCAGCTGCTTAATGTGGAGTTGGACTGTCATATTAAGCCTGATTTATAGCTATATTGCTACCAACTGGAATCCTCCGGTAGACCACCACTGTTTGATTGACAACTATCTTGTCCCCTTTCATATTAAACTTATAACTAAATAATAAAAATATACCTGAGGTCTAAATAATGAGATCCACAAGTGGTCTCCTCTCTTTAATATAGCCTTTGGCCCATGTTATTACCCTATAAAATATGAGGTCCAAGAGTGGCCTCCTGTTCCCCATAGAAGGCTTAAATGACTATTGGCATGTGTTTCTCTTCCCTTTTTAGCAAATGTTCAGTCGCAGAGCTTTATATCATATAAATGACAGACATCATTTACTGTATACAAAACTTTTACTTTAAATTTTACTTTATGTTCCTTGATGTAGCAGATGTTGCTAATTGCATATGCCTTTTTAATATGTAATTCATAAGATGTACCTTACTATGTGTCCTGAAGAAATGTGACTACGCAAGGTTACAGATTTATATATGTACCAAAATTTGTATTTTAACGTGTTTTCCTTTTCTTTTCCCTCTGCGGCGTTTGTTTCTAACCAGAACCTTATAGCATACAGATAATAGACGTTGTTTGTTACATGTAATCCACATCATGCTCTATTGATGTTAATTGCATATGTTCTATTAATATGTACTTTATATGATGTATCTTTCCATAAGTCTTTTCTTTTTTTTTTGGAATGTAACCACGCAATGCTATTATATTTTCTTTGTATGCCAAAATTCTGACCTCAATAAAAACTATTAAAAAAAAAAAAAAAAAAAGTAAATGTCACAACTGCAAGAAAAATTTGGCACTGTGGTGTATATGGATCATTCATTAATTACTGCCTTATGACCCACAATTATTTAACAGATTCCATACTCAGCTAAGAGTATTTTTTTAAGGAATTTGCCCTTCTTTATATTTTCTGAGTGATGACTAAAACAATATATATAAATCATGATTCCAGGTCAGAAGATCATAACCATATGGACCATATAGAGAATGAAACTGTTCATGTACAGTTATTTGCACAGTCAATGGCACATTTGGTATTCAGTCAACTTTGTAAAAGATCACTGTAAAAATATGAAAGTCTTTAGCATGTGCATATTTATGTTATGGCATCAAATAGGTTTTAGGAGGTTGTCTTGACCACATTTTACACAGACTGAATAAATCTTGTGGTTATGAAGTGCTCTACTGTCAGGTATGGCCTGTGTCCCCAGAGTGGCTTCACAGTCAGATATCTTATTATACCGAGTTAGAATAGATTGCCTGTTAACAGAACCACTAAATATACTACATTTGTATAATCAACAAATGCATGATAAAAAAGACAATACAATAACACTTAGGGCTAGATTTATCAAGCTGAGGCGGACAGGGGCGCATATACGCACCCCTGTCTGCTGCAGTTCGCCTCTGGCGGGCAAAATTTCCCTGGAGGAATTTACCATTGCACACGAGCACTATTTTGCGCTTGCATGCAATCCTGCACCCTGCCTGCGAACAATCACGCACGGGCAGGAGCTGTCAATCTCCCCGGTCAAACTAGACCCCGCGGAGATTGAATTTCGCCACGTTAGAGGTGGCAAAAGGTTAGGAAAAGAGCGGTCTGATGACCGCTGCTTGTTAAATACAGCGAGCAGGTTCACTTGTGAGAACCTGCAGCCATAGGGGCTCAAAGGCTTGCGAAAACCTTTGATAAATCGACTCCTTAATCTGAACTTCAAAAGGGTAGTAGATATTTTTCTGTCAATATTCAGTGATATCTATTTCCGCTCCTCCTGTATCATGTGGCAGCCACCAGCCAATCACAAATGCATATGTGTATATTCTGTGAATTCTTGCACATGCTCAGTAGGTGCTGGTGACGCAAAAAGTGTAAATATAAAAAGACTGTGCACATTCGGTTAATGGAATTTAACTGGAAAATTGTTTAAAACTGTATGCTCTATCTGAATAATGAACGTTTAATTTTGACTTGAGTGTCCCTTTAAGCTTGGAAAAACAATATCTAACCTATCAACCTCCTGATGCGTCTTAAAAAGCAACTTAAAATAGGAAAGCCTCTACAACTTTCCAGAAAGAAAAAACATACAATAACACAAGTGTGCTAAGAAAAGCAACAGCATCAACCAGAATAAATAAATAAAAGAGTTTTATTCCACTGCTATTATTAAAATCTCTTACAGCTGCGAGTATCAGTCACACTTCACCATTCATACCATGTGTAGTGCAAAAAGCACCGGTGGTATAAAATAATAAAAATATATAAAAATATATGTATAGAGAATGGACTTTATCCAAAAACATAAAATGTAAAAATAAATGTCCAGATAAATGAAAATAGATGTCCAGAAATAATATCCTCTATTTGTAAGAGGCGGATGAAAAACAACTATTAAAGTTAAAATTCAACTCTGTGTATCACTTGTATATATAACAGCTTGCTATTAAATGTCCACAAAATGATGTTTATTTCAGAGTATTGCCTCTTAAAACATAAGGGATTCGTGGAACCTCTAATTCCCCCGGTTTTAAACAACTATATGGGTATGCGTCACATTTTACCTTGTAATAGTTGGTGTCCTTTTGGGGCTTTTAGGGTCTCTTACCACATTTTCCCTTTTTCTTAAATGATGCGACTCCAGAATCCACAACACTCAGCTGTTGACGTCTTTTTCTTGGCGTCTCACTTTCTGTTTGATTCAGCCGCTTCCGTGTGTGTCATCACGTGTTGTCCTTCTCCCAATCCGATTGCCGTGTGTTTGATCCAGTGAGTTTCATCGTGTTTCCTCCCAAGCGTTTATCAGAGCGCTCTGTTCTTGGGCTATGTTATTATCCAGGTTTTTCTTCGCGTTTCAGCCAGTTGTGGGCCCGATCTTGATCTTGAAAATTTTAACTTTAATAGTTGTTTTTCATCTGCCACTTACAAATAGAGGATATTATTTCTGGACATATATTTTAATTTATCTGAACATTTATTTTTACATTTTATGTTTTTGGACAAAGTCCATTCTCTATACATATATTTTTATATATTTTTATTATTTTATACCACCGGTGCTTTTTGCACTACACATGGTATGAATGGTGAAGTGTGATTGATACTCGCAGCTGTATGAGCTTTTAATAATAGCAGTGGAATAAAACTCTTTTATTTATTCATTCTGGTTGATGCTTTTGCTTTCTTAGCGCACTTTTGTTATTGTATGTCCCTTTAAGCTTGAACTGGTAAACTATTTCCCTATCTGTCAGACAATCTAGACAAATTATTGAAAGAAATTCTCTGCTGTGCCTTCCCCCCATCAGTAGACTAGTTGGTGTTCTCCTTACCACCATGAGCTTTGTGCTGAACATTTGTAGTAAACATAGGCTCCAATAAAGCTATAATGATCGAAAACTTGTAGACAGGTTAACAGCAAATAAATGTTGTCTATGCTACTGTGGTGCCTTTAATTTGACTCATTCCCTGTTGTTATCAAATTATCATACCATTTGTTTATTCCTACAGTTTGCAAACTCAGGGGTGCAGAATTAAACATGCCCACACTATAGTGTTATACGCATGTATACCATTACTCACTGACATTTTAGTAACTTTGACATGTTGTAATTTGCCAAGTGGAATAACTGATATTGACAGTAAATATGGTTAAAAATTTGTATTTTCCAATGTCTATTGGGGGTCATTATAGGTGAGTAGATATTTTTTCATTTGATGAAATGTCTTGATAAATTAGAAATGGTAATAGCATACATAATTTAATGTGAACTCTCACAAAAATGGCAGTCATCACATGGCTAAATGGGGGTCTATATGTGTATGCAGTTTCTGCAGTGCCTGAGTGTGAAAATTACCATTGGCATAATAATAAAATGCTCTTATTATTTAGAGCACTTTATTATTCCTTTAGATTGTCCTTTTATGCAGTCAATTAAACTAAAACATGTTTAACAAATTTGTAATTAATTTTGATACAGGTCTATAAATAAATGCTTGATTGATTGAATTAATAGTAAAAAAATATCAAAAGGTTTTATGTGGATGGCAATTAATTACATATATTATTGTAGGTAGCACATACTCCTTTGTAATCCACGAAGGTTTTGTGATGTTAATACTTTTAACACATTTTACCAATTAACACATTTTCAAAACGCTTGTTTACTAAAGTCACACATGATTCTTCCATTCAATGTGCTAGTCAAATGTGTGTCTCAGATCTAAAGTAGAAGCATTAGATATGCACTAATAAAGCCTTTATTTGGTTTGCTCTTCTTAAGGAATGTTTTTTACTGTCATGTCAAAAAACATTTGATTGTGTATTTTATTTTCCATCATTTCAGTGTTAGGGGGTCCTCGTCTTAACCAAATGTTGTATGCATTGTTCGATTTAAGAAGTTATTGAGAGATTTCATTGGCTAAAATAGATTTTTATGCCAAGTTCATTTACCCCCCTACCTGGTGATGAGCTGCTGTGAGTGTGAGTATTGTATGTATGTATATAACTTGGCTACTGATTAAACAACTAAGTGGCAAGGGAAGTCAGAAGGAGAAAGTTTGATATATTCTATATAGCACTAGTTTAAATTTATATATCTTAATCTAAAAAAAATTATATATGATGAATGATAGGTCTAAGATAAGTAAATGTAAAAAAAATAACATAAAAAATAAAATCTTAGAAATGATTAGGTAAAAATGTACAGTATTTGGCATTTTTATAATATGGTAGTTATAGTTTAACCCTTTGAGTGCTAAGCACTTTCCCAACTGGGTGCTAAGCTGTTTAAAGTTTTTTTTTATTTTTTATTTTTCAATTTTTAAAATATTTTTTTTTTACTTTTTTTTTCAGATCCCCAAGACTTACCCTGTTGGAAAGGTTAGGCGATTACTTTTCCAACAGTGGGTCTTGGGGGTCTGTAGCTGCTTAGATGCCTGAGATACAGGCTTCTAAGCAGCATGCCCCTTTTTCCTATTCTTAACATTGTTATTTTTAAATAAAGTTGCGCAGTGACATCAACACGTCATTGCGCATGACATCACTGCGCATGGAAACATTTTTAAAATTATATGATCAGTCTGAATCCAAAATATTTTTTTGGGTTTCATATCCCTTTAATAATATATGACATCACGACACATCACCAATCATGAAGCGTGGCAATATGACATCACTAATAGTATTATAATAAGGTAATGGACCAGGGTTGAACAAAAAGCATTACAATTATGTGTTCATAAATATTCCAGTGCACTGAACTAAAATACTTCCATACATTTATAAACCTTGTTGTACCAGGTTTGTTTCATTACATTTGACTAGAACTGAGAACTTCAATTTATTATATTATATTTTAACAAAGGGAGATCTCAATTCATTCTGGATACTTTCTATATTTTCTGATGAAGAAATAATAAACAGCATTACAATGAAGTACTCAATAAAATGCAAAATGTTTTTATTTCAGACTTTGTATTGTTTATAGTTTACTTAGAAATACATTTTTCTATGGATTGTGAAATATGCAAAATAGGTCTCTTTGTTATAGTGTTGACTGGGAAAGGTCCTTTCTTCAGGTGTGTATAAAGTTTGTGCTGCTCTTATCATATTCATTTTATGTCTGTAGATCATGCAGCCAGATTAACATTTTTAGGTTTAAAGATTGTTGTAAAATATGACAATTTTCATAAAGTTTAAGGGAGCAGACTATGTAAAACAATAAAAAAAAAATTTGCACTTTAAACATTCCATGTGGATCGGTTTTAAAAATAGTATTGGTGCATTCCTATTCATTAAAGGGACATAATATGCATATGCTAAATCACTTGAAACTGATGCAGTATAACTGTAAAAAGATGACAAGAAAATATCACCTGAACATCTCTATGTAAAAAAAGGAAGATATTTTACCTCAAAATTTCTTCAGTTCATTGGTGCTGTGTAAACAGTTATACTTCAGCTGCTGTCCAGCTGCAAGTTAAAAAACAAAACAAAAACAACCAATAGCCAATCAGCATCAGCAATGCTGTGGTAATGCTTTGCCTTTGCTGTGATCTCATGAGATTTCATAGAACTTACTTAAACTGAATAGGAAAATATCATGACTGTGCCTGCACATGACAGATGCAGGCTCCCTAGCTTGTCCTGGGACAATTATCCTGACTGGCTGCTTAAAGTCTCTTAACAGTGGAGTGTGAATACTTAGGAAACTTTTGGCAAAATATCTTCCTTTCTTACATTGAGATATTCATGTGATATTTTCTATTCAGCTTTTTACGGCTATGCTGCATCACTTTCATGTTTTACATAATATCTCCCTTTAAGAGCCCAATTACTTTCTAAGGGAAGCACCTTACAATTCTAAGGAAGTGTCCAGTTCCAGCTTTTTTTCAGTGAAGGCTACACATGTGAAGTATGTGAGCATCTTACAAACATAGAAACCTTTGCATCGTGGCCCAGATTACAAGTTGTGATCTTCATCTAGGCCGTGGTTCATCTTTTATTTTCATCCCAGTGGCTGCGAAGGGGGAAGGTCATCAGCGTTTTCAGTCCTCTTCAGCCAGGCGATACTGAGTTCCTCTTCATATGATCTCCAGCCGTGCACTAAAGATTGAATGCAAGGAACCCCTTTTATATAGGGGTACCCTTGCATTCATATTGGCTGAACAAATTCAAATCAGTCAATAGGAATGCAATGGTACCCCTATATAAAATGGATTCCCTACATTCAATCTTTATTGTGCGCTGGAGATCACATGAAGAGGACCTCTGTGTCACCTGGCTGAAGAGGAAGACCAATGTCACCAATGACCTCCCCGCCTTCACCGCAGCTACCACTAGGATAAGGATAGAAGATGGACCATGGCATGGATGAAGATTGAAGAAGATTGTCCTGCGATGGATGAAGAGAGCCCCACCGAGATGAAGATGGAGTGCCGCCCTTCATCAATAGCAAGTACCAATTTTGGGGTTAGTGTTAGATTTTTTTTGGGGGGGAGTGTTTTTTTAAGATTAGTTTTTTGTTTTTTTAATGGGCGCAAAAAGAGCTGAATGCCCATCCCAATGCTACTTCTGGGCAATGGGTAGATTAGGGATTTTTTATTTAGGATTTTTTTTATTTTGGAGGATTGGGGGTGGGGGTTTTAATGTTAGGGGTTAATTGTATTTTTTTATGTAAAATAGCTGTTAGCTTTAGGGCAAAGCCCTACAAAAACTGTTGGTAGTTTATTTGAAGATTCATTTTTTAATTTTGGGGTGTTTTTTTAGGGGTATTAGAATAGGAATATTTTTTTATTTTGGATAATTTTGTTAGTTTTTTTTGTAATGGTAGGTTTTTTATTTTTTTGAAATGGTAGCTTTTTTATTTTTTCAAATGGTAGATTTTTTATTTTCTGTAATGGTAGTTTTTTATTTTTGCAATGTTAATATTTTCATTAATGTTAGTTTTTTTGTAATGTAGTTTTTGTTTTTATTATTTATTTATTTTTTTTACAAGTAATGTTAGGTTGATTTTTTTTAGTTTAAAGGGACAGTTCACCTAAAAGTTTTATCCTCTTTAAATTGTTCCCAATGATTCATTTTACCTGCTGGAGTGTTTTAAATTATTTACAAGTAGCTGAAAGTTTCTATACTGGAGTATATTCTTTTTAATAGCCTAAGTAAACACAGCCAGCTTAAAGGGACACTCAATCAAAATTAAACTTTCATTATTCAGACAGAGCATGCAATTTTAAACAACTTTCCAATTTACTTCCATTAACAAAACATGCACAGTCTTTTTAGATTTAAACTTTTTGAGTCACCAGCTCCTACTGAGCATGTGCAAGAATAAGTGTGTATGCATTTGTGAATGGCTGATTGCTGTCACATGGTACGTGTATGCATTTGTGATTGGCTGATGGTACAGGGGGAGTGGAAAAAGACATAACTTTTAAAATTTTCAGAAAAAATGCTTTTGCATTGTCTTGTTATCTTGCATTTGTTGATTATGCAAATCTACAGTGTTGACTGGTCCTTTAAGAGATTACACTCTCAGTGGGGGGTATGATAGTTGTAATAAAATGGTAATTTTCCATTGTTCTCTCTAAGTATTGAGCTTTGGTTTTCTAGACAAATAAAAGATATGGAAACAAGTCTGTGTACATAAAAATGATAACATAATGAGATCTGATATTACCTGAAGCTCAACCCATTGTAATAGGCTGTGGTTTAAAAGCACAAAACCAGCTACTTCATATACACAAATAAACCAAAAAATGCAATTTTTCATACATTTTATACTCTGCAGCTGGTATAACAAGTCATTGAAAATACATTCATATAAAAACAATTTTACAGTGTACTGTCCCTTTAAGCTTAGGTTTTAATTTGGTTTTACAGGTAAGTTATTTTTTTTTAAGGTAGTTTATTTTTACTTTAATTTAGGTTATTTTATTTGGGGTTAAGATAGGGGGTGTTAGGTTAGGGGGTTTAGATATTAGTTTAATACTTTGCAATGTGAGGGGATACTGGTTTAGGGGTCAATAGTTTTATTTAGTGGTTGCGATGTGGGGGATGGCAGTTTATTGTTTAATAGGTTTATTTAGTGGTTACGATGCGGTGGGTGGTGGTTTAGAGTTTAATAGGTTTCTTTAGTGGTTGCGATGCAGGGGGATGCTTTAGCACTTTTAAGTGTTTCAACATTTGGGTATAATTTCCCTTTAATGAAAATAGAACCTACATTTATTAAAAAGGGGGAAAAAGAAAGAAAGAAAAATACTGCAATCTTGGCTATTCAATATAGCTTTCTATCTACCTTTATTTAAACTGAGCCTTGACAGCTAGGGTTTTAGGTGTCTTTAGCTTAAATTTAATATAATACACTTTAGGTTTGTGGATTTTTCAAGATTGCTGGACTGTTTGTATTACCAGTTATTGAACTGATTTCCTTAAAGGGACAGTCTAGTCCAAAATAAACGTTTGATTCAGATAGAGAATGTCATTTTAAACAATTTTCCAATTTACTTTTATCACCAATTTTGCTTTGTTCTCTTGGTATTCTTAGCTAAACCTAGGAGGTTCATATGCAAATTTCTAAACCCTTGAAGGCCACCTCAGGGCATTTTGACAGTTTTTCACCACTAGAGGGTGTTAGTTCATGTGTGTCATATAGATAACACTGTGCTCACGCACGTGGAGTTCCAGTGAGCCAGCTCTGATTGGCTAAAATGGATGTCTGGCAAAAGAGCTGAAATAAGGGGGCAGTTGCAGAGGCTTAGATACAAGGTAATCACAGAGGGAAAAAGTGTATTTATATAACTGTGTTATGCAAAACTAGGGATTGGGTAATAAAGGGAATATCTATCTTTTTAAACAATAAAAATTCTGGTGTAGACTGTCCCTTTAACTGCATTGCTTGTGGAAGTTTTTATTTTTTAAATTTGGATTCCAGCAATTGCTCTTTTCCAAACAGTAAAGTGCATATGTTTACAGACTGCAATATAGCTTCACAACAGAGCTGCCCTAGTTTAAAATAATATAATTTGAAATGCGTAATACTGAAATTCAAATGTATTTAAAAGCATGTTGCAATATATATTATTTTACAAAAATGCTCCTAGTTAGAGTTATAAAAACTGTTATTATGCACCAGACCTGCTGAGAATAGGTGATATGTAGTGTGCATGTGCACTTTTGTCTTGCTCATTCATTCTTGTGACATCATTATATAATATATATAATATACATTATTGATATTGTATTGCTGCCTTATTATCATGCACCACCCCTTTGTGATTTACAAAATACAATTGTATGGTGACTGTACTGTTTTCTTTAGTGCATAACAGTGCCTTGCTCTACAAAAAATGTTTTACACTTTTATCCTTTCACACAGCAAATCCCCTCCTCCTGTTACAGGATTTTGCAACCACGAAAAGGAGGAGGGGATTTGCTGCGTAAAAGAATAAAAGTGTAAAACATTTTTTACAGAGTGGCATTCACTAAAGAAAACAGTACATTGTCACCAATACAATATTTTAAATGTAGGTAAACATTATAATATATAATAATGATCCTTACAATTACAATCATTAGGGTTGCACTGAGGAAGCTGTAGTACACAGACGCAGCCATGCTCACTTTGTGGTTGCAAAATCCAATGGCCGCTGTTTTGTCGGATTTTGCAACTGGTAACGTATGGAGATGGGAGGTTTGCTGACGGATTTTGCAACCCTTTGTCAGTGCACAAATATGTCCGGTGTTCTGTAGAGAACTCCAATTCATCGAAAACTCCAATCTGACGTCACTTCCGGTGACTCTTCTATTTTCACTATCTGTTTTTGCCTGTCTTTGGGGACACACCGCTGATCCTCTGGCTTTGCCCCCCTTGAACACCCCCAGGCGGAGACAAAATAGATAGTGAAGATAGGCAATTACAGTGCCCATCTGATTGGTTGTGAATCCTGTCACTCACTGAGAGACAGACCAATAAGATGTATGGAATCACCAGAAGCTACGACAGATTGGAGTTTTCGATGTATTGGAGTTCTCAATAGAACACCAGAATGCAATGAGGTAACTGTGCACATGCACAGAGCGTCTGGTCTCATATTCTGACAGGTCACAGAATCTGACAGAACACCGGCACTCAGAGAATTGCCTTAAAGGGACAGTCAAGGCCAAAAAAAACTTTTATTTTTCAAATAGGACATGTAATTTTAAACAACTTTCCAATTTACTTTTATCAACAATTTTGCTTTGTTCTCTTGGTATTCTAGTTGAGAGCAAACCTAGGAAGGCTCATATGATATTTTCTAAGCCCTTGAAGGCCGCCTCTAATCACATGCTTTTGTATTTGCTTTTCACAACAGGGGAGAGTAGTTCAGGTAAACCATATAGATAACATTGTAAGCATGCCCGTGGATTGTGGCAGACACTGCACTAATTGGCTAAACTGCAAGTCAATAGATAATAACTAAAAGTCATGTGATTAGGGGCGGTCAGAAGATGCTTAGATACAAGATAGTCACAGCAGTAAAAAGTGTATTAATATAACAGTGTTGGCTATGCAAAACTGGGGAATGGGTAATAAAGGGATTATCTATATTTTTAAACAACAAAAATTCTGGTGTTGACTGTCCCTTTAAAAGAGAAGGTGTTTACACTCAGCCTATAAAAGTATAGTTTTCAGTTTACTTGCAAAATAAAAATCACTATAAGTTGGGCAATGACTCCTACTAGAAGCATGGCAATACCATGCATAGTACATTTTCTTAGAATGCACCATTAAGTAAGTACTAAAATCATAAATTAAAATAATATGATCAACACAAGTATTTATTTTTCAAGTATACCGTAAATGTTTTAACTTTTTGTTTTTGAAAGTGCTATGTTCTATCTATCTATTTATCTATCTATCTAGCTATTTATCTATATATCTACCTCCATGTATCTAAATCTATCATTCTTTTCTAGATGAAAAAAGGAAGAGATCTAATTAAAAGTAGAACCTTACAACAGCCTGGATTAATTGGGACCCAGCAGAGATAATTAGACCAGTGGGAGTAAGATTACACCTATCATAAACTGTTTTTTTCCTCACACCTAGAGGTTAAGTGCTTAATGCTTTAATTGGTTATAGAATGAAAAAGGAAAAGTGCATGTGTGCATTTATAAATAACACATAGATGGTTAGACAGATTAAAAAAAACAACTGTCTGAAATAAAATCACATCAGATACTGCATTATGTAGTGAAACACATGTAGAGTTAAATTTTAGCTAGATAATCATTAAACAATGTCTTTTGTTGTTTTAGTGGAACAATTCTACACTTTTTCATATGCTTTGAGATCATAAATCATAACTAAACTCAAGTTATCCACTATCCTCCTAGTATAAGCTGGCAAATATAAAAAGGAATGACTAACATTCTGAAATTAAACACATCCTATTTTCTTCATTCTGTCATTTGAGGTCAATGTTGTTTTTCTGTTTCCTGATATTGGTGTTGGTGTATATTAAAATATATTGACAACAAATACTGAAACAGAGGCACTCTAATATTTTACTTTATATGCTTACTATTTACTACTACCAATTACATTTATACAAAAAGTGATCCCTCAGAAATGCATTACAAGTTATGTTGGACATTCAAAACTAATAAGAGACCATCCCTTAAAATCTGTGAATCTGATATTGGAATCATTTAACTTCTGCATTTGGAAGGATTTTCTAGTTGGGATAATAAGTGCACAATGTATGATTAATTAATTGCATAATCGACAAATGTATCATTCTAAGGCAACACTATAGTATTTACTTTAATTGACTTTAAATGGAAATTAAACACTTTGAGATAGTAATATAAAATGATAAATCACATATATAACAAGAAGTCTGCAATATACTTTTATTCTTTATTTTGTCCCCTTTTTCTGTAATTCCATTCTCAAATTGTAAACCTTAAGGTTAGACATGGAAGTGCAAAACACTGTTATATTCCTCACAGCCATTGGCTGCACACTCTAATGACCTATTTATAACTGTCCCTAATAGGCCAAAGCAGATAAGTTAACCTAAGTTACAACATGACAGCTTCCATTGATTTATAGTCACTACAACTTTACAATTATTTTGTCAGTATTTAAACAGCTAATGAAACTTTAAAAATACATCTACGTGATATTCTCAGACTAATCTTTTCTTTGAATACATTATTCTATCTAGCATAAATTTAGTGTTTAATGTCCCTTTAAAATAACCATTAGATTTTTTTATCTAACAAATTTCCAAAATTGCCTCCCATCCCCTGTATCATATGATGGCTCTTAGCGAATCACAATATATATATATATATATATATATATATATATATATATATATATATATATATATATATATATATATATATATATATATATTAGTGTCCCTGTAAAGCTAACTTTTTAAAATTAAAATAAAAGATTAGTTGTAGCAGGTTTTTTTTTCTTTATATTAAAAAAACTAGACTCTGCTAATCCTTTGCTTGAAGCTGAATTTCCTTAATTCTAAATTCATTCTAAATCAATGTGAATCCATTCTGAATTAATGAATATGCATTTTCTAAATATAATTTATTTGGCCTTCACACTTGTGCTTGTTTATTGAGAGTGTGTGACAATATAGTAATTGATTGCCTTCAGGAAAAAAGCAAACAAAATAAATAAATAAATAAATAAATAAATAAATAAATAAATAAAAAGTGCATTAATGCTTGGGTAGAATGCAGTTAAATGCATGAGTTATATATTAAGCTAAATAAAAGCAATCACTGAAGAAAAAGACTACCAGCTGTTTGTGCTCATTACATATGTTTCTATTACATCCTTTATAACTCTTTCTATTAATTGAAGGCTTAATCACAATAAACAACATTTTATTTTTTTTCTCTTTTAAGAGAAAAGTTTTAGTTTGACCTATTACTACAGAAACAGTTTTAGCTGTATCAGGGTCTGATGACCATTACAATAACTGCTGAATTTAAATGGACTTTAAATCCATTTTTTTCTTTCAGGATTCAGATAGAGCCAAGGATTTTAAACATTATCTATTTTGTTTTGTTCTCTTGATTTCCTCTTTTCAAAGGAATACATAGGTAGCCTCAGGAGCTGCTGATTGGCGGCTGCACATACATGAAAACAAAATGTTGGGTGTTAAATCCATTTAAGACATCAAATACGACTTACTTGTAGCAGTGAACACTTTAAAAAGGACATGCTTAAAATAGGTTTCCCTATAAAGTGTTTACATTTAAATTGACCGCTGCTTCATAAATACGGACTGCAGGTTCTCTTGTGAGTCAGCAGGGTGCATTTCAGGTTCTGAGAACAAGAAATTGCTCATTTTTTTAGAACTAAATTACAGTACATGAAAGGGGTCAAAATAAATAAGGAACATGTATTGCAAAATTGTTTCATTAACCATAACTAAACCTTTTATATAAAACTCTCAAGGTGTTTACTGTAACTTTAAAGGGACACTCAATCAAAATTAAACTTTCATTATTCAGATAGAACATGCCATTTTAAACAACTTTCCAATTTACTTCCATTAACAAAATGTGCACATTATTTTTATATTTAAACTTTTTAAGTCACCAACTCCTACTGAGCATGTGCAAGAATAAGTGTATATGCATTTGTGAATGGCTGATGGCTGTCACATGGTACGTGTATGCATTTGTGATTGGCTGATGGCTGTCACATGGTACAGGGGGAGTGGAAAAAGACATAACTTTTAAAATTGTCAGAAAAAAAATCTACTACTCATTTGAAGTTCAGACTAAGTGCTATTGCATTGTCTTGTTATCTTGCATTTGTTGATTATGCAAATCTACTGTGTTGACTGGTCCTTTAAGTGTTTAAATATTGTTGCCCTGCACCTTCCTTTTACTGAGGGGGAAATATGAATATTAGCTTTTAAATAAGAGGTCACGTACATATTTAGGATGAATTCCTTTACCATAAAATGTGGGTCCCCAGCAATAAAGTCAAATAGCAGTTTTGAATTTTTGCAACTCTAATACAGCCCCATCCTCCCACCTTTTTGAACTAGAAAAACAAGTGAAACCATATTAGATATAAGAGGAGCCATCATTTCAAATGAAGAGTTATTAGTCTATTTAGGATACTAGGATACATGTCCCACTGTATAACAATGCTATTTTTATAGAAGAGGATGGGGTGTTCTGGAGTGAATGAGGGGATCACGTTCACCTCTAATTTGCATTTTATCAGTAAAGTAATGATGATAACCTATCCTATTAGGTACCACTTGGAGGAGAGCTTCTATCTCCTCCACAA
Organism: Bombina bombina; assembly: GCF_027579735.1. Classification (NCBI taxonomy): domain Eukaryota; kingdom Metazoa; phylum Chordata; class Amphibia; order Anura; family Bombinatoridae; genus Bombina; species Bombina bombina. Next base: position 910,978,946 of record NC_069501.1, on the reverse strand, counting down.
ATGATACAGGAGTCCCTATTTGGAAAGGCAGTAAATGCCTTACCTCTTTTAAATGAGAGCACTAATGATGAAACCAAGTGATTTCATTAAGTAGCAGTCACCTCCCTTATTTATGTACTGTTTAAGAAAATAGCAGCTCTTAAGATTTCTATCTACTAAAGACTGCTATAAGCACCATTTATCATCTGACAATTATTTGTCTACTAGGTGACTTTTAAGATTCTCTGGTATGTAAATGGGACCATAGTTCCAAAATCTAAGCATTAAAAGGGGGAAGTAACCACTTTTTTGAAAGTAAAAAGGACCTTATCTTAAAAAGTGGTTATATTTCATTATGTAATTTAATTTGGTCACTAGATAGAATTATATACCTATGAAACACAATCTTAGGGTGTATGGTGGATCCACTTTCAGTCCAACAATAGAGAGTGGGATATAAGACCGTCTAATTAACATGGCAATTCTCTTTTTAATGAGTGGTCCCAGTTCTGTTCAACTGACAGCTGATAAGATTGATACCTTACAACATTGGTTCTATTTTGGCAAACTCCTAATATGAGAGATGAGTATTGTAACGTTATTTAGGGGGGTCATAACTTTTTTAAATATCAATTGACACTCACTAACCAACCACTAATCTCATTTTGTTTTGGTTGATGTAAGGGATCATAGGCTTTTGTTTCTCTGAGCAAACACAAATGTGTAGGTTTCAAAATAAATTAACTATATGTGTAGAAAAGTAGGTGATGTTTTGTGGAGATTTTCTAATTGTTTCAAAAAATCTCTGAATAGATTTTTAGGAATAGCTAGAATATGTTATCAGCATTCTTCCTGACAAATCTATTCAGTAGATTTTTACTAATCTATGCTATGCTCAAAAACAAATAAAGGGACAGTCAAGTCCAAAAAAACTTTCATGATTTCAATAGGGAATGCAATTTTAAACAACTTTCCAATTTACTCTTATCACAAATTTTGCTTTGTTCTCTTGGTTTTCTTAGTTGAAAGCTAAACCTAGGAGGTTCATATGCTAATTTATTAGACCTTGAAGACTGCATATAATTTGAATGCATTTTGACCACTAGAGGGCATTAGTGACGTGTGTCATATAGATAACATTGAGCTCATGCACGTGATGTTACCCTGGAGTGAGCACTGATTGGCTAACATGCAAGTCTTTCAAAAGAACTTAAATAAGGGGACAGTTTGCAGAGGCTTAGATACAAAGTAATGACAGAGTTAAAAGTGTATTTCTAGAACAGTGTTGGTTATGAAAAACTGGGGAATGGGTAATAAAGGGATTACTTTTCTTTTTAAACAACAAAAATTCTGGTGTTGACTGTCCCTTTAAATGTTTTGCTTCTGTATAGGAATCACCAATCAGACCTAGAATGCAAACCTTCAGGTATTTGTCTTTCTTCTTTCATAAGATTTAAACATTGGAAAAATGAGATTTTATAATGATCCATCTTGTAAACATTATGTAATTTAATGAATGTCTATACATTTACATTTACAGTGATTTAATCTAAAGAAAACACTTTTATAAGTTGTTTTTTTTATCTTACAGGCTGGTAGATAGGATTAAAGCATTTTTTTTTTTTTTTTTTTTTTCTTTTGCAGACCATTAAATAAGCAGAATTGCATAATCAACTGCATAATAAAAATAGAAAGCAATAACATTTACTGACAAATTTAAAAAATTGCTCAATTTGCCAGCCCCAGATTATCATGTGACAGTTGTCAACCAACACAGACTCATATATGTATGATCAGTATGAGCTGGTGTCTCAGAAAGTGTTCATAAAAAAGAGTGTTCCAATTTGATAATGCAATTAATCCCTTTCTTGAAGGTAAATATATAGTAACACAATTCAATTTGTTTAAAAATATAATGTTTTAACCAAATAGATCATTTTATTTTTACACTAGAATGACCCTATTAAAAATGGAATAGAGAGTTTGTGCTAGTTAAAGAGCAGTTATACTTTGTATAACATTGCTACAAAGATTGTTTTAAAAACTGTTGCCACAAAGTGCTAATACACGTTCATGCTCAAAAATGTTCTGAACGCTCCTAGATTTACTATTTAACAAATTATACCAAGAGAACAAATACACTTTAATAATAAAATGTCATGCTCCATGAAAGTTTAATTTTGACTGTACTGTCCCTTTAATTGTATGCACTGCAAAAATGAATAATAAGGAATATTTTTGACAAACATGTAGGGTCCTATTCTCAAAAACTCTCCGGCATGGAGAGAAATCATCAGCTTATTTTACTTAACACTATGTTGTAAAGAAAGCGCCTCTCTTTACATAAAGATTATCAATAATATACGCGGTTCACAAAGTAGAAATTGCCTTTAAAACAGAACCCGAAGGACCTCATGATACTAATAAGCTCACAAGACCGGAGAGCTTTAGAAAATTGGGCCCCTAGTGTGGCTAAGTAGCACAACTTTGAAAATGTAAATAACCCCTTTCCAGTAAAACAAATGAATCTATTTAAAAATAAAATACTCTAACTAAATAGAATATAGATATATATATATATATATATATATATATATATATATATATATATATATATATATATATATATATATATATATATATATATATATATATATATATTAGCTATAATGTCCTTTTCAAAATGAAATAGAGAACTTGTTAAATTTAGGCACTACACATATGAATACAAAACAAATCTTTATTGACCAGGCTATCAGTAGGTTTTCTACTGTATATTTATTCTAAATATTTTACTTACTCACATTTTCTTCAATGTCAAAATAAACAACCTAGAAGCATTTTGTGGACTGAAGTGTGTATGTGCTACTTTATATGCATTGCCTTTAGCTTTGGTGCAGATCAAGATTTGGAAGTTATATCCCATATATCTGCTCAGTCTATCAGCACTAGATTCGTTTTTAATCTGAATCCCATCTTGCTTAAAGCATGATTTTTTTGTTGCTTTATTTATGCTGCAAATCAAATCTCTGTGTAAAGATGAGGTTGGGCCCTGACGTTTTGAACATATTTAACAACAGCAGATGGTTAATTTAAACATAAGGGAATTTGGGGCTAAATACTAAAAGTTAGTCCTTGAAAATGTCATTTATACCCTCCCAATGTTATAATTATTTAAATCTATTGTAGTTTTACAATAAGCAATACTAAGTCTAGGTTAAAATTGCAACCTTATAAGACTTATAAGAAGGGTAAAGACAGCTGTTTATCATGCAAATAGTATTAAAGGGACACTGAACCCAATTTTTTTCTTTCTAGATTCAGATAGAGCATGCAATTTTAAACAACTTTCTAATTTACTCCTATTATCAATTTCTCTTCATTCTCTTGCTTTCTTTATTTGAAAAAGAAGGCATCTAAGCTATTTTTTTGGTTCAGAACCATGGAAAGCACTTGTTTATTGGTGGGTGAATTTACCCACCAATCAGCAAGAACAAAACAGTGTGTTCACCAAAAATGGGCCGGCATCTAAACTTACATTCTTGCATTTCAAATAAAAATACCAAGAGAATGAAAAGAATTTGATAATAGGAGTAAATTAGAAAGTTGCTTAAAATCGCATGCTCTATCTGAATCATGATAGAAAAAAAAATTGGATTCAGTGTCCCTCTAAATAAGTATGTTCATTGGAAATATGTCTTTTTAAAAAAAATAAAAACACTTTTATTGAGAGACAGGTGCAGTGCATACATGAAGAAACATATGTCATACACAGGTCATATGCAGCATGTCAAACATAGCTATACTTGTGAAATATAGATCAATAAAGGTGATTGAACATACATTTAAATCATCATACATATTAGACATTGATAGCTGCCTATACATTGTGCTTTCAGATATGAAAGATGCAGCACATTACAGATCAGAAGAAATTTAAATAATGCAAAGTCTGCATCTGTATTATTATCATAAGAAAAAGTAATGTCTCATTTTGTATAACATAAATAATATATATACATCAACAAGTTGCCATGGAGAGGGGGAAAAAAAGTAGCTCCTGCATATGAACCTAAAAAGTTAATAACTCAATCTAGAAGTTGTATTAGTTGAGAGGAAACCTGAATTATTGCAGCCGGCAAGGGGGGGGGGGGGGGGGGGGATGAGTGCATGAGGATGCTGGAACAAACTCCCAAGAAGTAGCTCACTGCTATATTGCTATATGCAGTGCCCACTGCACTACCTTGACCATTATATATAATTCACCATTCTCTGCATAGGGAGGCCAAAATTAATATTTCTGATTGAGAAACGGGCGTTAAACGTTGTTTCTGAAGGGGAGGACTCTGCATCTTAATAAACACTCACCACTCGTGATTCAGATAGGGCATTCAGTTTGAAATATATACCTTTGCTTTGTTCTCTTGTTCTATGTTGAAAGCAAAACCTAGGTAGGCCCATATGCTAATTTATAAGCACTTGAAGGCTGCCTCTTATCTCAGTGCATTTTGACAGTTAGGCAATGCTAGTTCATGTGTGCCATATAGATAAAATGTGCTCAGTCCCATACAGCATTGATTGGCTAAAAAGCAAGCCTGTCAAAAGAACTAGCATAAGGGGACAGACTGCAGAGGCTTAGATACAAGGTAAGAAAATAGGTAAAAAGTATATTAATATAACCATGCTGGTTATGCAAAACTGGGGAATGGGTAATAAAGGGATTATCTATCTTTATAAACAATAACATATCTGGAATAGACTGTCCCTTTAAGTTTTCAATGAATGTCTTATTTGACATCATATTCTTTCACAAAATTTGCTTTTATTAATTTTCTCTTAAACTGTGATATGGATGGGGCATTTATAACTATCCAAATGCTCAAAATAAAGCCTCTTGCTAAAAGAACAAAAAGCTTAATTATATTATATTATTTCAACATTTGTATAAGAGGTGGTCTTCAAGGTTCAAGAAATTAGCATATAAGACTACCTAGGTTTATCTTTCAACAAGGAATACCAATAGAACAAAGCACAATTGGTTATAAAAGTAAATTGGAAAGTTATCTGAATCATGAAAGTTTATTTTGGACTGTCCCTTTTTGGACTGTTCCTTTAACCCAAAATTGTAATGTATTACTCAAAGTACATTTATTAAAGTAATGACAGAAGTAAGGTGCATCCATACTTTACTTAATACATTTATTAATATACATGTGCTTCGATTTAGAGAGGCAATATGGGTTAATGTAGTCTCAGTGTGTCATTCCTATCTAAGCTTTACAAATTTTCATTGATAGGATAGATTTCTTTGTCCTATCCAGGCTGTTCTTAATATCTAATAAAGTAGTAAAGTAAGTGTTTCTGTAGTTTGTGCTCTCCAGCTATCTAGCAATGTAATATGCAAGTTAGTAGTTTCTTTACAGAGCAATATCTGGTAAAAAGTTGCCGAATGGTGAGATGCTCCAGAATTCAGGGTCATCCTGTCTCAGGCCATCAGTTTAGTGTCGCCTGCAAATAGGCATAAAAGTAAATGTGTGAAATAACACATTGATTCTGTAGATCATTTAAGGGCCTCATGCGAAATTGGATTCATTGCGTCCCTAACCATGCTGAACACTTTTTCTTTCCACACTAGGAATGGGAGAGACACCATTTCAGCTGGGAAACTTTTATTACACACTAAAGTTAGGATGGACATAGCTGCCCCAGGAACCTGTGTGCCATATGCCATGCTCCCTGTATGACCCACCCCTGTCCTGTTAATCATTGTTGCCTATTTAAAGAATAACACTAAATATTACAGTGCTGATTTTAACAAAAGCAGTTGCATAGTATTTTATCTGGTCATAAATTATGATAATATGCCATTATACTTATTATAGACACATTCAAATATTGTAAACCTGTTACTACTTAAAGGGACAGTAAAGTCAATATATCACTGGTTTAGCATAAAATAAAAATAAAATGACTATCAAATTTGCTTCATTCTCTTGGTAAATCTACAAAAGCCTATATGAGCTCAGGAGCTTGCACTTAATGGCAGAAATGTATACAACAATGTGTGTAGCAAAGGTTTAGATTGCAAGCACTGTTGACATAGAATGCTCACAACACATGCATGCTCATAAGCCTACCCAGGTTTACTCTTTACTAAATGAAGAGAACAAAATAAATATTTAAAATTGATAGATTTTAAATTGGATATTTTTTTAATTGCATGCTCTGTCTGAGTCCTGAAAATTTACTGTCCTTTTAAGTGAATTATTTTTAATATAGAGAAAACCATCTAATAAGATTCATGCAAGATTCTGAAGCAAAAGCAGTTTCTTACCATTGATGCACATTCATATTCAGATATAAGCACCAAAGCATTACAATCAAAGTATTACCTCACACAAACACTGTAGTAACATACTTTCCTTCTATATTTTAACAAATGCTCTCATGCTATCAGTGAAGAAAAGCATAGCACACATCTATCACTGACACAACACTATTACACAACCATATCTTCACTGTTTTATATTCATATCATAACTTCTAATCTATAAGGAACTGTGACCAGAAAAATAGATATAGGAAAATGTCACACAAAGTATGTAAGATAATATGAATTCAATATAATGTAACAACAATGTAAGGAACAGATGCCTTAAATAAACTGTTCCAAATAAATCATGTGTGTGTTACAAGTGATAATGAGATAAACAAAAAGATGTTGGTGGCATGTCATGCCATATTTTATGTCATTAGGGATGTCAAATATGAAAACATTAAATATCATTAATATTGCCATGCATTAAATGACCACATTAATACAAAAATGTATATATATATATATATATATATATATATATATATATATATATATATATATATTTTATATATATATATATATATATATATATATATATATATATATATGTATATATATATATATATATGTATATATATGTATAACCTTTAGGAAGAAGTTTCAAAGAGCATTACTTGTGAAATGTAGAAATAAAAAGAAGAGAAAATAAAGTAAAGACACAACTTTGGGAAGAATCTGCTAATAAATATGCCTGTGACTTTAAATGACCTGAAAAAATGTAATTGCTAAATTCATCCTGTGATGGAGTTCTGCTTACCTAAGGATACCTGCAGCTTCTTGCATTGTAACCCTGCTGTGAAACCATTCTGTAAGTTGATCAATGCCACCACAGTTATGGTATATGATTGAGTATGGATATTATTAGTAGTTCAGAATTGTCTATCTCTTTCCTTGAACTGTTTTGATTTGACGAGTGATTCAAAAGATTACATAAAATGAATGTAATATGAAAGAACATATTTAACTCCTTAAGCCAGTAGGATATAGGTACTACGTTACTTTGCCTAGCATACCCTGTTGATGTAGAACCTAATTCCTACCTTCTGCCTCATGCTATGGTCCCTGTTGTCAGCTCTGACAGCTAAGAATGCAGCCAGAGGCAGAAGGCATCTTCCTTCTTTTGGCTGATCATGTTTTATTTACCGTATGAAGACCCATACAAGTCTTTGCTGCATCCAGGTGGATTTTTTTGGCTGTGTGCGCTACCTCGCACAGCCAACTTTCCTTTGAGGATGCGTGTGCCACTGGCTACGGACACGTTACAAACGTGATTAAAGTATAGATGTTTGTATCTGCATATTACTTCAATAAAGAAAAATTCAAATAAAAAAAGAAAAGAAAACAACAGTTCATAGATGAATAATGTTTAAGATATACCAAAAATAGATGTAAACACTATTATCTAAATTCTTCAACCTTTTTCTAGGCAGACCACATTTCAAGCTACCTGAGTTAGTTGTACTATGGCAAAAAGAAAAGTAGATAATATAAAATGTTTTATTATATCAAATCTTATTATCATAAATTGTTGTTTAACATTTAATAGGCCTTATTCACCTAACCACCTCCCATATCTGTATCATCTATCTATCTATCTATCTATCTATCTATCTATCTAGCTATCTAGCTATCTATCTATCTATCTATCTATCTATCTATCTCCAAATCTCTGTTGGAATGCTTTAACCATGTTTTGCTTTATGAAGACAGTCACAGAATATGTTACTTCTGGTAAAATTTTAATAGCATTAGCAATGTAATTACGTAAAACCCATTGTGAGGCTATGCCAAGATCTCCACTGTCAATGTCATTGAGAATCACCTTAGGTTGACAAGATAAAAATGTCCAAAAAGAAAATATTTATTTACATGAAAATGTTTAAAATTGGTGTATTTAAATATATTTCTTAAAAACACATATTCAAATCTATCTATCTATCTATCTATCTATCTATCTATCTATCTATCTATCTATCTATCTATCTATCTTTCTTTCTTTCTTTCTATCTATCAATCATCTATCTATCTATCTATCTATCTCCAAATATCTGTTGGAATGCTTCAACCATGTATTGTGTATTGAAGACAGTCACAGAATATGTTACTTCAGGTAAAATTTTAATAACATCTTGTATACCCTTGTATCTAAGAAACTGCAAGGAACAAGGCAATAAGAAGCAATGTAATTATGTACAACCCATTGTGAGTCCAAGCCGAGATCTGCACTGTCAACCTCATTGAGAATCACCTTAGGTTGCTTATACACTATTCAAACACCATTCAACGCTGTTTGACAAGATAAAAATGTCCCAAAGAGATGATTTATGAAATTTCAAAGAAAAAAGCAATGTAGCTTTGTTATTCTTTATATACAAACATTATATTTCCCCTTGAGGAATGTTATCAGCAAAATTTCAAATATGCTTAATAGAATGTACTAAGCAGATATAGATTGATAGACTAAAGCTGACACTCCAAAAACAGGCAAAGCAATTTTGTTTAATGTTTCAAAGCTATTTGTTTTATAGGTAATACAAGTGTGCACATTTATCAAGTTAAAGCCAGGTGCCAACATCTGGGCTCGGTTCAACCCTTGAGCTATAAAATATGTCTCTGGAGGTAATTGAGAATGCACTGAATGACGTCTTGTTATTGGTATCATAAACGCTAGAAAGTGAGCCTAAACAATCCAAACATTACACACTGGGCACTGGACAGCAAATCTTTTGTGTATAATTACAGTTCCATTTCCCATCCCTACATTTAATCTGTACCTTTTTATTTACAAAGATTCATGCAGGGATTTGTGATTTAGCATTGCAACAGTTTTAGTTGTTTGGTTCAATAGATAAATCCAGACTGATTTTTTCTAAGTGTACCACAATTGTACTTGTAGTTGCCATTCTTTGTATTGAAGTCAGATATTATTTTCAGACCAGCGTCTATGACATTACAATCCTGTGTAATTACCTTTTCTGCTTGCATGCTTTAATTAAGTGGCTGTTTTTATACTGATTGTTGTCATGTACTGGCAAAAAGCACAATCTTTGCAACCAAGTAAAAAAAGGCTTATTCTGCTCTTACATAGACACAAAACATTTTTTGTATTTTCATATTCAACCTAAGTATTCTAAAAAATATTTCTTTAATTTTATATTTTCTTGGAAATTTTAAATAACCCAAACTTACTATGAGAAATAATACTTGTATGTTATCCCAGAATAAAGCTCATTATAATGCCAAACTATATATAAATTATAATGTTGCATATTGATTCATTTATATAGATAGCAAGGGTAAGCAAAGTTTACATATTTCTGAGTGCGCTCATAAAACCTTATGTGCTATCATTGCAGTTAGGGTTGACCTCTGCCCTGCACAAAAGTACTGGATAATATATAAGAGGGTATTATTATCTGATTTCTAATCAGATCACAAGGTCCTACAGGTCCTCAAGCCACATGCCCACATCTGTTATCAGATCACATGGCCCATGTAAGCAAAATATCCACATCACACCACAGATGAGACCCATGTCCTTTCAATTTCAGCCAAAAGCCCACTCTCTTCCACATCAGAACCTCTCTTTCAGCATTTTTTAACTAAATACCCTACCGCCCCTGTCTGCCACATTTGACTCCTATATTCCTATATATGTAAACTCTTTTAATCACATTAGACCACAAGCCTTTGCCGACCCTCTCAGACACACAAGATCACCTGCCCTGCAGACACACTCTGGTGTATTAAAGGGACAGTATACTGTAAAATAGTTTTTCCCTTAATGTGTTTACAATTGCTTTTTTTACCAACTGCAGAGTAAAAAATGTATGAAAATTAGCTTTTTAAGGTTTATTTCTGTATATTAAAGCTCTGATTTTGTGTTTTGAAGCCACAGCCTAATAAAATAGGTTGAGCTTGTAGATATAATCAGATCTTATTACTGTATCACATTGTGCACATATACCTGCTTCTTTATCTTATATCTGTCCTTAAAACAATCACCAATACTTTGAGAGAACAATGGAACATCAACATTTTATTACCTTATCTCTGCTTTATCACACTGGGAGTGTAATTTCTTCTGCTGGCTGTGTTTACAAAGCTTATCTATAGCTGGTACGCGCGGCCACAAACTTTCAGAATAGGTGGGGATACCACATGCTAAATTAACAATTTCAAATGCCAATATAAGGGTAAAGGAGCTACTTGTAAACAATTTAATACACTCCAGCAGGTAAAGTAGATCATTGGGAACAAATTAAAGGGGAGACATTTTTTGAGTAAACTGTCCCTTTAAACACCTTGGCCCTACAGGTCATGTATTCTACATTAGATCTGTGAACTGCATTGCCTCTCAGCTACACTAAAACCCAGATGCTGCATCAACAGATTTGATCCCAAAGCACTGTAACTGCTTACCTAAAGGCTATGATAGCTGTTTCCTGTAGTTGCTGTTTCCCCATGTACAGTATATGGTGTGCTGACGTTTATACACCACACAAGAGGACTCTGCAGAGAGATGGGAAAGGAGGGGACTGCTACACCTGGCTGTTTTAATCTCATAGCCAGGCAAAAATGAGACAAGGAGCAGAACTCAAAGTGGGACATTCATGTAGCTGATTGTCTAACATATATTTTACTGGAATGCCAGATGAAAGTTTAGACTATTCTCCTCAGTATTACACACAGTAATTTGTTTTGTTTTAAAATGAAAGCTAAACCACTCAGTTTGCTTGCAGGTGTGTACTTAAAAGGACATTATTTTTTTATGATTCCAATATAGCATACAGTTTTAATCAATTTTCCAATTTACTTCTGTTAATAATTTGGCTTCATTCTCTTGGTATCTTTTATTGAAGGAGCAGCAAAGCACTACTGGGAGCAAGCTGCACACATCAGTAAGCTAATGATAACAGGTGTATGTGTGCAGCCACCAATTAGTAGCTAGTTCCAGTTTCCGAGTCTACCTAGGTATTCTTTTCAATAAAGGATACCAAGATAATAAAGCAAATTAGATAACAGAAGTAAATTGGAAAGTTGTTTAAAATGTTATGCTCTATCTGAATCATCACAAAAAAATTGGGTTTAATGTCCCTTTAATATTCTGTAAAATCAGCATAACCTTTTTTACTGAAATGAATGCTTAGTGTTTCTTTGCCCACGCCCCAATCTTATTTTCAATATGAAAATAATGACGTTTATAACATGGCGCTCCCTCCTTGTGTGTCCCCTCTGCACATGCAGTAAATATCCCGTTATGCCACATCATCTGTGAAAGCCGAAGTCATTAGAAGAAATGACACACGACTTGTATGATCTATATCTAGCTTTGTTTACAATGATTTTTTTACTTGCTACTTTTCGTATTTGCTGACACTTGTCGGTGTAGTGCACTGTTCTTTAAATTATCTTCTTCTTTGGCTGTTTAGTAGCAAATTGTTATAAAAGTCTCATCTGTATCTAAGTAGGGAAATACATTAAATGTGGTCTGTTATTGTTTCTTTAACAATGGAGCTGAAAACCCCTAGTGTGTGAGTAAAATTGAGACATTAAATACCTTATGATTTTAATATAAAATGATTAGTTATGTGTGGTAAAAAAAAAAAAAAAAAAAAAAATGTAGCCCTTTTTCGTGTAATTTAACTCTTAAAAGTGACTTTTCTAATTCTCAGAACTAAAATCACAATACAGACTTGTCAAGGTTAAACATATATAATATATACATATATTATGCTGAGCAGAATATGGCCATATTGTATGACTTTAAACATTTAAAAATATTAAGCAGGCAATTTTTTGCAGCATTTAAAAATATGTTAACAATATGTGAAAAAATATGTCGTTTTATGTGTTTGGATGTGCGCCAATACCTGTTTTGGTCTTGTATCTCTATATATGCATATATATATATGTATTTATTTATAATGTGTTTATATGTGTATATTTGTCTGTAAATACATATATACACATATAAATGTATATATATATATATATATATATATATATATATATATATATATATACATATACATACACACTTATTTAGAGATGTATATGTATGTATCTCTATGTTAAAGCCCTCTGCAGTAGTTTTTTTTTTTTTTTAAAAAAACACCCTCATATCTTTGAGCCCTTATAACTTTTTTATGCAGTTTTTTAAATACATTTTATTAGATGGTGTTATGAATGTAACTGTACTTTTTAATGTATTCTTGATGTGTTTGTGAAATTTTTTACTCAAGTGTAACAGTTACCCAGAACTCTGAGGTAGCGCTATCCCAACATGCGTTAAATTTAATTGTGCTCAAGTGATCACGTTTACTCTCAACTTGTAATACGCACGCTACTTCCAACACGCAAACAGTTGCAATAAACCCGATATTGCATGCAACGGTTAACTCGTCAATCGCAATCTTGCCCTCATTCGGATATTCATTTCATTAAAAAAAAAAAATTCAATTTTTGTCACAAATGTGCAGTCGTACAAAAATGAATGCACATCACTAATAGACAGCACAATATGATTATTATCAGCATATAGATACTTGTCACCATTATGCAATGCAGTAAACCTAAAAGGGTATGAAAACCAAAATAATAATTTTGTGATACAGACAGAGCATACACTTTTAAAAATGTTTACAATGTATTTATTTTTTTATCAAATTTGCTTTGTTCCCATGGTATTCTTTGTTGAAGAGATACCTAATTAGGTGTCTGGAGCACTACATGGCAATAAATAATGCTGCCATCTTGCAAACAGATAACATACTTACAAAACGGATGCTGTATAGTCCTTCAGACACATGCACGCTCCTGTGTTTTTGTCCCTGCTTTTAACAAAAGATATCAAGAGAACAACGAGAAGTAAATTAGATGCCTAGATTCACAAAAGCTTTCTGGACCAGTGAGGGCTAAGCATAATATCTACAGAAATACATGGCCTCCCCTCTCATTGAGTGGGTTATTGCATAGTTTTCAAATTTGAACCAGTTCCAACAAATTTGTCAACCCTCCTAACAAGCTTATCTAATGGTTTTCAAATACATCAAACTCTCTCTACCTTGCATGGGAGCAATTTGGTATTGCTATTCAGTCAATGAGATCTTTAATGGGTGTTTCTTTAAAGATTGTTGTCCTGTAGAAAACGGATTTTCACTCTTTTGGACACTCTAAAACCATTTTATGTGCACACATTGTTTCTTTTATATTTGTTAAGTTTCATAATGTGTCAAATGTCTCTAACAGCAAGTGTATAGATCATAATTGATTTAAAATGACATAACACCCACATTCTTTCATGATTTAGAAACAGCCTGCAATGTTAAACAACTTCCCAATATAGTTCTATTATCTTCTATTATCTAATTTGCTTCTCCTGATATCCTTTGTTGAAAAGCATATCAAAATAGGCTCAGTAGCTGTTGATTGGTGGCTGTGCATAGATGCCTCATCTGATTGGCTCACCCATGTGAATTACTATTTCTTCAACAAAGGATACCAAAAGAATGAAGCAAATTAGATAATACAAGTGAATGGGAATGTTGTTTGAAATTGTATTCTCTATTTGAATCATGAAAGAAAAAAATTGGGTTTCATGTACCTTTAAGTCTTTTTTAAATTAGTGCTGCAACTATATGTGCGCTGTTAGGGCAGTAATGGGAAGCATAAGCCGTGGGGGAGGGCGGTGCAGTGAAGCACAGTTAGCGGGGTTAGAAAAGAGTCCCTCTTTGCAATACAAAATGTTGGGAGGTATGCCTAAAAGATACAATAATCACTAAATACATTCCCTCTAAAAGTCAGATTCTAACATGTCAGAACCCATGACAACAAGGAGCCAGGGTAAAACCCTCAATGCTATACATATAAAATACATCTCGTGTTTAATGTTCAATGTCAAAGGTTTAAATGAATGACTTCCTGTCTCTTTAAAAATGTGAAATGAAATGATGTTTTTGACTAAATGAAAGGTTAAAGGGACAGTATACACAAATTTCAAATAACTGCATGTAATAGACACTAATATAAAGAAGAATATGCACAGATACTGATCTAAAAATCCAGTATAAAACATTTTAAAAACTTCCATAGAAGCTCCCAGTTTAGCACTGTTAATGAGGTCTTGATGGGACACTCAATGAAAGGGGCTGGAAAATCGGGAAGAGCAGACACTCACCCATTCCCTGCATATGAAAAAAACAGATTGCATAAACAGGAGCAAGCAGGAGTCTGTTAACAAGCATATACATCTGACACTGTGGGGCTTGGTTAAAGGGACAGTATACCCCAATTTTCATATAACTGCATGTTACAGACACTACTATAAAGAAGAATATGCACTGATCTAAACATACAGTATAAAACCTTTTAAAAACTTAGAAGCTCCTAGTTTAGCACTGTTGAGGAGGTAGTCTGGAACACCTACTGAGAAGGGCTGGGAAAGCAGACACTCCCCACCTCCCCCCTTCCCTGCATATGAAAAGACAGATAACATAAACAGGAGCCTGCAGGAGTCTGTATACACGTGTATACTTCTGGTACTGTGGGGCTTGGTTAGGAGTCTGAAAATCAGCACAATTTTCTTAAAAAAAATAAGAAAAACTATACATTTTTACAAAAACACACCCAGATGGGCTATATAAATGGATCATCTACAAAACGTTTATGCAAAGAAATATCTAGTGTCCCTTTAAGAGTCTGGAAATTAGTACAATGTTATTAAAAACAAAAAGGAAAACTATACATTGTTACAAAAACACTACCAGATGGGCTATAAAAATGGATTGTCTACAAAACATTTATGCAAAGAAAAAATCTAGTGTACAATGTCCCTTTAAGTGAAATAATCTTACATTGATACTGTCAATGGATATGTTTATTTTCTTTGCTTTTGCTGTATGAACACGTTTTGATCATTTCAAATAAGTATGATTGTATTTGAGAATATAACATCTTCATATAACTTATCTCATTATAAGATACTTTATTCTTTTCTTTCCTGTAATGTAAATTATATGAAACTTTTTGTCTTGAGTTCCATACTTTTACATGTACATATGAGTAAAAAGAGCAAGACAATTGTGCTTAGGGAATTTGTGTTCAAAACTGTTAATCATGACATACAAAAGTATAAAGTTTGCAATTTGGTGGCAAATCATGAAATAAAAAGATGTGAATTCTATAGTTGAGGTACCCTTTAACTAAAATATTAATGGACAGAAAATCTAAAGAGTCATTTTAGAATGTCTGCAACTTTATGGATTGAGAGCCTAAGGTGAAACATTTTTTTCTCAAATTCTGAATGTGTACTTGCAGCAATATGCAGTGGAATGGATCCAAAGTAAAGCCTGGGGCTTTAACAGTAAGCTATCTTTTTTTCAGTTTTGGACAGAAGTGAATGAGCAATTTTATTTTATGGATTTCATTTTATTCATGAACTTTACCACATGTAAGCGTCTTGCAATTCATATAAATATTAATTTGAGCAGACATACATCAAGATCAGTATCTGGAGACATTGAGTTAAAAAAAATAATGTTTGTTTGTTTGCTGTGTGCACAAGTGTACAACCATCCTACAATTTGTATATATACATTTAATCATGCATACACCAAGATTAGTGTCAGTGGACATTCATTTTAAAAATACGTGCGTGTCTGTATATATGTGTAACTAACCTGCAATTTGTATATATTAATATAATCATGCGTACATCATGATTAGTGTCTGTAAACATATTTAAAAAGATTGCTTATGTACATGTGTCTGTGTTGTCTTGTGGTTGTACGTGTGTGTGAGTATGTCTGTGTGTAAGCATCCTGCAATTCTTATATATTAATATATTCATGTATACATCAAGATAAGTATCTGTAGACATTGATTTAAAAATAATATAGTATGTTTGTTTGAGTGTTTTTCAGTGTGTTTGTGTAATTTGATTTCTGATTAGATATTATCTACTGGGTTTTCATTGGGTGAATACTTGAGAATGCACAATTCTGCTTCATGTTTGCAATTAAATTTAAATAATTACAACAAGATAAAATGTTGAGATTTTTTGACATACCTTTCTACAGTTCCGTTTATTACAAGCAAGTCAACCTACTACTATGTTCAGGGGTATATCTCAATGATTTAATTATATTTTTGTATTACTCATAGTATATAAGGGTGCTCCACATAATAAAAATTCAAATGTGATTTTTAGACATTTTTTTTCCACACAGGCAGTAGTTATTAGCGTTAGTCAAGATAAATCGAAACACATCAGAGTCCCTATAAGGCAACAATGGTGGTTCGTGTTTTATTAAAATCGAAGAGCTGCATGGTAACAACAACAACAACCATATAGCACAAGTTATTACCTTCAATGGTAGCAGCTAAAGGCATATTTACAATGCATTCAAAATCTGTTGCTATCAAATAGCAGGTGTCACATCGCTATTCAAATGTTAATTTAGTCAAACTAGGTGCGCAGAGGAATTTTTAGTTATAACAGTTAGCCAGGCCAGCCCAGGGACAGGATCAGGAAGAGGTCGGCACTGCTCTCAGTGGTTCCATTTCTAAAGATGTGGAGGAGTGTTGCAGGCTTCTGTGAGCAGGGCTGATACACTAGTTAAGTAGCTGCACTCTTAATACCTGTGCTACTTAACCCCTCCACCACCTCAAGAGTGGCAGAGTTAAATCATCTTGGTCAGGATTGACTGGGAAGTTTCTCACAATTTGTTGCACAAGAGCAGGGTGGCATTGCACAATTGCTTGTGCAATGACAACTGCAAGCAATGAATGTTGTCCACTTACCATAATGCCGAGTGGACAAGGGCCCTGGACAGGAATCATGACCTTCTGTTGTTTGATAAATGGGGGCCATAATATTCTCAAATATAGCTTCTAAAAATTAAAGAATGCAATTTACCATGTTTGTTTAACATTGCCTCCCAAATGGAAAAACTATACAAAAAATATGTTGTTGTAGGTACATTAATAATAAACTTTCATGATTCAGATAGGGCATGTCATTTTAAATAACTTTCCAATTTACTTTTAGCACCAATTCTGCTTTATTCTCTTGGTATTCTTAGTTGAAAGCTAAACATGGGAGGTTCATATGCTTATTTCTTAGACCTTTTAGGCCATCTCTTATCTGAATGCATTTTAACAGTTTTTCAACACTACAGGGTGTTAGTTCATGTCGATCATATAGATAACACTGTGCTCACCCACATGGAGTTACCTAGGAGAAAGCATTGATTGGCTAAAATGCAAGTCTGTCAAAAGAACTGAAATAAGGGGCAGTTTGTAGAGTCTTAGATACAAGATAATCACCGAGGTAAAAAGTGTATTAATATAACTGTGTTGGTTATGCAAAACTAGGGAAAGGGTAATAAAGGGATTATCTATTTTTAAAACAATAACAATTCTGGTGTAGACTGTCCCTTTACAGGCAATGAAAGGTAAAAAAATGAAATGTTCATGGGTGCATTTAAATTTAAAAATGTATTCTAGCAAAAGTTATTACTGTTTCAGCGACATATGTGCAATGCATATGCTACATGTGACTAGGATCAGGACTCAAACAGCATGCCTGCTCAGAGAACTGGTGGTACTGGATCAGTGAAGTCTTAATTTCATTGTCACACAAGCCAATGCTCTCACTGCTAAATTTTACAAGAAGCATTTTTGTCAATGGATATATATTGCAAAAAATGTTTGTTAAATTGAAATACACCCATACATATTTCCATTTTGATCTTTCTACCCTTTAATGTATCCTCAGTGATCCACTTTACCTGCTGTAGTGTATAACATTGTTTCCAAAAAGCTAATTTACCTTTTTTTTGCAATGTGAAATATCTTTTTGCCTGTTGAAACTTCCAACTATACTGAAAATTTCACTATTGCAGTAATGGTTATAGAAAAGGTATAAAACGAGAGGCAGTTATTGCAATCATCCTCCCAGCATGATTGGGAGAGATATGTACTAAAATATTCATTTTCAATTGGTCTCTAAGGATTTAACTTTGTATATACAGACAGAGATAAGATAAGATAAGATAAGATAAGGGAGAATTTATGTTTACAGTGTGATAAAATAAGTAGGTCTACTACCCCTGCATGCATAACCAATTTGAATGGGTTGTGGTTTCAGTTAGCAAAAACAGCTATTTTGTGGAATAAAATAAACCTAAACAAATGTCCAAATGTATACTCTGCAACTGAAAAAACAAGTCATTGGAACACAGTAAAGGGAAGCCAATTACACATTATATTATATTATACATTTTATTTCGTTTAAAAATGTAGAAATTATGAACAATATTTGAATAACAAATATAAAGTATTGTTTTTTTTCCTTTGATTATTAAATTTAATTTAAAACTATCTATTAATTTTTTCCTATGTATGTGTATGTAACTACACTCACCGGCCACTTTATTAGGTACACCTTGCTAGTACCAGGTTGGACCCCCTTTTGTCTTCAAAACTGCCTTAATTCTTTGTGGCATAGATTCAACAAGGTGTTTGAAACATTCCTCAGAGATTTTGCTCCATATTGACATGATAGCATCAGGCAGATGCTGCAGATTTGACGTCTGCACATCCGTGATGCAAATCTCCTATTCCACCACATTCCAAAGGTGCTCTATTGGATTGAGATCTGGTGACTGTGGAGGCCATTGGAGTACAGTGAACTCATTGTCATGTTCAAGAAACCAGTTTGAGATGATTTGAGCTTTGTGACATGGTGCATTATTCTGCTGGAAGTAGCCATCAAAAGATGGGTACACTGTAGTCATAAAGGGATGGACATGGTCAGCAACAATACTCAGGTTGGCCGTGGTGTTTAAACGATGCTCAATTGGTACTAAGGGGCCCAAAGTGTGCCAAAAAATATCCCCCACACCATTACACCACCAGCCTGAACCGTTGATACAAGGCAGGATGGATTCATGCTTTCATGTTGTTTACACCAAATTCTGACCCTATCATCTGAATGTCGCAGCTGAAATCGAGACTCATCAGACCAGGCAACATTTTTACAATCTTCTATTGTCCAATTTTGGTGAGCCTGTGTGAATTTTAGCCTCAGTTCCCTGTTCTTAGCTGACAGGAGTGGCAACTGCTGTGGTCTTCTGCTGCTGTAGCCCATCTGCTTCAATGTTCGATGTATTGTGCATTCAGAAATTGTGCTCTGCATATCTTGGTTGTAACGAGTGATTATTTGAGTTACTGTTGCCTTTCTATCATCTTGAACCAGTCTGCCCATTCTCCTCTGACCTCTGACATCAACAAGGCATTTTCGTCCACTCAACTGCCGCTCACTGGATATTTTCTCTTTTTCGGACCATTCTCTGTAAACCCTAGAGATGGTTGTGCGTGAAAATTCCAGTAGATCAGCAGATTTTTAAATTCTCAGACCAGCCTATCTGGCACCAACAACCATACCACATTTACCGTCACTTAAATCCCCTTTCTTCCCCATTCTGATGCTTGATTTGAACTTCAGCAAGTCGTCTTCACCATGTCTAGATGCCTAAATGCATTGAGTTGCTGCCATGTGATTGACTGATTAGCTATTTGTGTTACCAAGCAATTTAACATGTGTATCTAATAAAGTATTTGTGATAAATAATACACTTTTATTTTTTAAATCATAGTGATTTAAACAATAAATGTGTATTATTTATTACAAATCCAGTGAGTGCAGTCTTTTTGCATACAATTTAAATTTAACTTTGACTAAGCACCCTGGTTGATGATTACGCAGCAGTGAGAGTGCAGATAACTATTGGAATTGTTTATATATATATATATCCTCTCCAAGAACACAGGCACTCACTTTTAAAATGTAATCCTTTAATCAATCCATTAAAACAATTATATTACCATGACGTTTCGGTACATCATTGTACCTTTATCAAATGTGACAAAAATAAATATTAAAAGCTTCACAGATAACTTACCCCAGACCATCACCTAAATACTGTTTGAGTGCATCACATGCTGCCAGTTCTCCGTGTGTGAAATTGGCGTCTGACGTCATCAGGGTGCGCTGAACTGTGCACCCTGTGAGATCGTGGAGCCGATGTTGCCTTGGCAACATGTAATCAAATCACGGTTTTTGCGGCGACGATGTAATAACCCAATCCATTTGTGTATTTGCCTATTGAGTATAACGCCGCATATACATGATGAGCACCCTCATAGCAATCATAGATTCGACATTAGGCATCGCCTTACATGCACCAGCATATATTGGTATATATGATCATTTGCCCATGTTCCAGTGTCTATATCGGCAAAACTGTAACAACCTTCCGCGAACGCATGGCAAACCACCAATGTGCGATACGGGAGGCCCTTCGCACTGGTGAATCGGAACAACCAGTAGCTAGGCATTGTATCCAACATAAACATGCGGTCTCCAGTCTACGCACGATGCTTATAGACCATGTACCCCCCCTCCCGAGAGGAGGTGACAGGGGGAATCTTTTGCTACAATGCGAAACCAAGTGGATCTACAGGCTGAACACCATATCTCCATATGGCCTTAATACCTCTCTGGACTTTAGCCCCTTCTACTAGACAACATCTGTCTTTGCAATAAGATCAGAGTATACATATCCTTCCTGCAGTTGTACAAGGGACTCTCAACAAGACACAGAATGCCCCTCACATATTGTTCCTAAGTTTCTATCATACGGCTAGTAGGCATGCTTGTAAGCTGGTATATCACTTTATATGTAATTTGACACTGTTTATTGTCTTTATGACTTCAAATGCTCTACAGGTCTTTTACATATTGTGATATAGATGTAATGTTGTGTAGATGCACTTATATATGCACTTTGTTTTTAAATTGTCATTTGTCTTGAGTGTTGCGCCGATATACAGATCTTTTTGTCCACTATTGCAGAAGTTTGGGGTACTTTGTACCCGTATGTAATAAGTATAGAGATCTCTATTATCATGTATATGCGGCGTTATACTCAATAGGCAAATACACAAACGGATTGGGTTATTACATCGTCGCCGCAAAAACCGTGATTTGATTACATGTTGCAAAGGCAACATCGGCTCCACGATCTTACAGGGCGCACAGTTCAGCGCACCCTGATGACGTCAGACGCCGATTTCACACACGGAGAACTGGCGACATGTGATGCACTCAAACAGTATTTAGGTGATGGTCTGGGGTAAGTTATCTGTGAAGCTTTTAATATTTATTTTTGTCACATTTGATAAAGGTACAATGATGTACCGAAACGTCATGGTAATATAATTGTTTTAATGGATTGATTAAAGGATTACATTTTAAAAGACCAGTGAGTGCCTGTGTTCTTGGAGAGGATACGGATTTGGTTTGTAGTGCACCTTGGCAGCTGAATTGGTGTAAGATTGTGCTGTCCTCTATCTGGACAATATATATATATATATATATATATTACTGTATATTTACTGTACATATTTAACATTCCAATGTTCTTCACATACAGGATAATGTATTTTTTATTGTAAATATATATTTCTTTATGTATCTGTGTATATCTATTCCTATAGATATATAGGTATATATATATCTATTTTACATTAACAGTATCACATATATTTATATCTATCTATCTATCTATCTATCTATCTATCTATCTAGCTAGCTATAAAGCAACAACAAAATACCTCTGCGCCCAGTCGTTTTAATTTAAAGTCACCACTTTATTATATCATCTATGTGGTATACATTTCTCGACTTTTCGGGTGCAGAGGTATTTTGTTGTTGCTTGTATTTTGGAGACTCAGCACCAGTGAATATTTAATACAGGGAGTGCAAAGGTTGTATATATATATATATATATATATATATATATATATATATATATATATATACTTTATGCTTAGAAGGGCACTTACAGGCATTTTTTATCCTTTAAATAATTGATTTTATTTTCAATACATCAAAAATTCATTAAATGGTCATAGTCGACATTTCGGCTAATAATATCTCTCCTGAAAACGTAAAGAAAACGCAGACCATTATATCATCTTTGTGGTGCACATTTCCTGACTTTTCGGGTGCAGAGGTATTTTGTTGATGCTTGTATTTTGGAGACTCAGCATCAGTGAATATTTAATACAGGGAGTGCAAAGGTCGTTTATATATATATATATATATATATATATATATATAAAATTTCTTTACAAGTTCACCAACTGGTGAAGAAATGACTAACAGCCTCCCTTCCGAAACGGTTAATCTTCTGTTGGGGAGGTGAGGACTACATCTGCAAGAAAGGAATGCTTGTTGGCAGAGGAGGAGAATCAAGCTGCAATCAGTAGTGTCTATATGCCACACAGTGTCTTATCCATACCTCATAGGAGTTGAGGTTGAAATATGTGAGTGTTCATTTGGCCTTTCTTTATTAAACTTTTTCAAGTTTGTATGACATACTACACCAGAAAGGACTCTTTTGCTGTGGCCCTTCCCTCTTCTGTTCCATATATATATATATACACAATACAAATTATATTGTTCAGTAAGTGAAGAACATTAAAATGCCTACTTGCAAAACTTTCAATAGTGTTTTAGCAAAAGTAAAATATCAAATACAAATCCTCAACATATCTACATATATTGTTTCCATTCCAACAGCCCCAACACAGTAGTCAGCAGGTTCAACCTACTGAGGTAATATTACTGTCTAATTACAGGCTAGGTACCATTTATATAAACTAGGGTGCATTGTGGTGTTATACTCTTGTTTGCTTATTTTGCTGTAAAGGTTCCTATGCCAATGATAATTTAACCTGCATTAAAGGGTGATTACAGTGCAAACAAGAAAATGTTCTAATATCTAAGAACACATCTGGTGGGCCAATGACAAAAGACAAATGTGTGTAACCACCAATCACCAGCTAGTGCCCAGTAGTGCACATCTACAGCTAGGGAATATGTAAATATTCTTTTCTACAATGGTACCCAAGACAACAAAGTAAATTTGATAAAAGAAGCAAATTTAAAGATTACATAGTCTAATTTCATGACAATTTTGTTTTGTCTATCCCTTTAAGCAATCAGTATGGCTAGAGGAGTGGGGGGAGCTATGCAAACTATAAATGGACATAGCTCTGCTGTAAAGTGTCCCTGAAATGTTTTTTTAAATGTTGGCAACTATGGTATTGTGCTAGGTCCATGTTGCAGCCTTCAAGAACCAAGTATAGGTATCTTATGAAACCCTGACTTTTTATGGTTAAATTAAGGTTGATAAATAAGGACTGGCTTGGCAAGTACATGTTTAGATTGTAAATGTGGATTGAGTCAAGGATTGCATGAAGATTGTAATGACTGAAGAACTGTTGCTGTGTATGTGCCACTACAGCATTTATACATTTTCTTTATGTAAGCATAATATATATATGCAATTTAACACTACATTGTAAAATAAGGCATGAAAACTCTCACTGTGTTAGCAATATGTGCATTTCCTTTCAATCTTTGATCACACCCTTTTAACAATCTTTTATATCTCTTCTGCTGATGTCTATCAGGGAAAGAAATACATTAGCTACTATACCAATCAAGAAATTACTGTGTAAATTGAATATAGCATGGAAAAGTTTCTGAAGTTTGGAGTCAGCACTTCCAATTCTCATGCAGGAAAACCCACAGCTTTTAGAGTTATAATATAGAAAAAAGGGGCAAAACAAATGTAAAATGCTGTCTATTATTTTTAAAACTATTTTTAATAAAACAGGATTTTTTGCAGAAGACTGCACTGCTCATAGAGGAAACATAATGTTTTTGACCATTAAGGTATACAGGATAGTCTGCTTCAAACTCTCCCTGGTTCACATTACACTCTGGCCATCACATGCTTTCCCACGAGTATAACCTGTTGGGAGGCACAGCTGTGACTCCAGCCCTGTGATAACAACTAGTATTATGGTACTATAGCTTTACAGCTATAATTAACTCAGCATCACACCATATATCCATAATATGATCTCCATTATTATCACCTAGTAATACATTAGCACATATCCATCTGGTTCTGCCATAATCTTTTTGTTTTTAAATAATAATACTATATTTTCACTATTCAATATACAGCCATAAATTGTTTTTTATGACCTTTACAGCTAAGGCAATCATATTGTACAGATTGTATTATTAATAGGGACAACCATTCAAAATGTATAATATGAATATATTGTTGTAGTAACTTATTTACCAAAAGTGATAAGGAAATCCAGATGGTTTGTGCACACAAAATATAGTAACTGAGCAGTATGGCTTACTAAAGTTTTCACCTATATTTCATGTGTAAAGAATGCTTTTATTAGATATGTTATTTTGTGTGCTACTTAGCATAATGACAATTAGTACTACTTAGCATAATGAGAATTATTTATTGGAATTATAATTAATTTGCTAATATGTATAAAATAAGGTTTATGAAATCTCTTAACTCAATTATAATCCAATTGGGAATTTAAATGCTAATGAAAGTCCCATGTAAACACAAAGAAGCAGATACATTTCTAGTTTTATTACCTGTTTAAGGAAAATAGGGGCTATCCCTAAAAGACACCCCAAATCTATTTTTTTATTTTTTTCTTCTAAAAGATAATTTCCCAAAATGTATAATAGTTCTTTTTTTCTTTCATTATTTTTTGAATAGGTTATTCTTATGCTTAATAAACCAACTTTTTCTGTGGGATTTGTCTGTGTCAGCAAATAAGGAATATATACATGTTATTGTGAAAATATTTAATTGTTTCTCTTTCCTATATGTTGGCCAAATACCTAACATACCCAGATTAATATTTTAGAAACCTTTAAGGGACACCAAACACATTTAATACACCTACTTATAATCATGGGTGCTGCCATTTTGAAACCTAGATTTCACTGCAGGTAGATGAAAAAGAGTGTCTGCACATGTGCAAACAGGTCAGCACTGGAATGTAGTGAAAGATAGATTTCAGCATGGCGACACCCATGAGGGAGGTGGGGGGAAAATCAATACTATGCTTATAATATTTATTTAGGGCCAGATTACAAGTGGAGTGCTAGTTAACACTGCCGATAACACTCACGATTAACTGCACTAGAAGTAAGCTTTTTGTGCACTTCAGGTTACGCTCGTATTATGAGTTGAAAGTAAATGGTTTTTGCTTGTGTGATAACCTGACGAGCGCAAAAAGCTGAACTTAGAATATTGCGTGTGTGATAACCTATTCCCTCAATGGAGAAAAAAAAGTTCAAATAAAGCCTACTGGCGTACAATCCAAAATGCATATTCTCATGTTCATTACCCGACATGAAAATATGAATATTTCACAGTCCAATGTTCTTCACATAGAAGAATATGCTTCCTATATATATATATATATATATATATATATATATATATATATATATATATATATATATATATATATAAATAAATAAATAAATAAATAAAAGAAATAAGGTGCGGCTCTCACTGGTCTTTTTAAACTGTGACTTTTAATAAGTGTGACGTTTCGAGAGAATAGACACTCACAGCACCTCGATACCGGCAATACTGGATCCGATACTTAGCATGGATCCAATATTGCCGGTATTGAGGTGGTCCGAGTGTACGCCGATATGGCTAATTTATCCTTTACCTTTTAATTAAAGTAATGGACTGTGCCGATAAATCCACATTTTGAGATACGGTTTTGAGACCGGAGTGGTATGAATGGACTGTGCCGATAAATCCACATTTTGAGATACGGTTTTGAGACCGGAGTGGTATGAATGTCTATATATCTGGATTATTGTTGTAATGGGACTTGATTCTTACCCCTTTAAGAGTATCTGAGATACCTACTCAAATGGTTTACTGCTGATTAATGCATTTGTGATGATTATGCAGTCCACTGTATAGATTTATGAGCTCCCTTTAATGCATGATACAATGTCTATGGTGATATTATATTGTTTATTTTTTATTCGGAAGGCTATTAAAAATCCTTTTGGGTTGCACACTTTCATGTATCTTTTTTCTGATTGGAATGTTATGAGCCAGTGCTGGATAGAAATATATTTTTTTCTTTAATTGTTTATATTTTGAATTTATTACATTCCCGTGCACCGGTAACAGTCATTGTGATTTACACACTGTTGATGTAAGCTCAAAAAAGATTTTTATATGGAGCTGATTCACAATGTTTTTGAATATATGTATATACATACACACACACATTTATATACTCATATATATAAATACACACTTTAACACACATTTTAAAATCAGAGGTTTTTGAAGGTGAAGCAACTCTTTTAAAAAGAACTTCCAGTCAAAATATAAATGCACATAGATTTATTGCATCTTTGAATAGAAACATATGTGCAATATGTATTGGCAAAAATACTTCTATTAAGAGTTATCACTGTTTTAGTGTCAACATTTTCCCTGCACGTGCATGTGAAGCATAGCTAGATATTTTCACTGCAACCACATTTTAAATAATGCAGCTGCTCGGATAATCAGTGGGGCTTGTAGCATGTCAGCAATTAACAAATTGAGTCATTACCAGATGGTACAAGCACCTTAGGCTCTCCAAACAAGTGTTGTATTTAAAATGCTGGTACAGGGTGCATACTTAAATACACTTTTGAAATAGCTTTAGCTTTTATTAGCAGCATTTTTGCTAATGCATGTATATTACAAAATTGCTTCTGTTCAATACAGAAATGCACCCACGTGGTTTCCATACCTTTATGTTACAGAAATTCTTGTTTTTTTTTCTCCCTTTAACTGGACAGGCAGGCTCAACCCAGGCACTCTAAAGGTCACACTCACACATATTACTTTCAGAAGTTCCAATCAGACTTTTTCTTCTCTGGGGTGAGAAAGTAATTTCCCGGTCTGCTCATCTCCCCACCCACCTCCTAACTCCCATCCTATAGCATGTCTAGTGCATTTGCATTGAGCTCCCTACATAGCAAGCTGTGCACTGTACTACCTGACACGGACAACACAACGTAATATGAAGGCATTGCAGCACACACACTGCTCACCACAAAAATCTGCTTCACAGCTGAATTTCTTTCTGTAAGTGGCAGCACACACCCGGCTCGCTTACCGGTTTTTGCAATCCTAGGAACTGGATTGCATGAGCCGTTAAGCAAGCTGGATGTGCTGCCACTTCCAATTGGAATTGATTCACTGTGTGTTCATTTTGGATAATAGAGTGCTCAGCTCTATGTGTGTTTCTTAGAGTCTTTAAGACATAAATATAAATGGTATCCACATGCAAAATAATACATTTAAAATTAATCAAGAGCCAACAGAAATCAGTGACTTTAGGGTAGCTTTGGCTGGCCCTTTTTCAAATTTTAATGTTGATGCCTGTCCACATACTCTTGATGGGTTTTCATTTAGAGCAAGTATGCACTATAAAGTGCAACCATGTTTAGCTACTTTTGAAACCACTTATGAAGACATGATGCATAAGACTAACCCTTGGGTTGTAATAGGTTATAGGTTATAAGAGAGGTCAATGACTACTTTGAATTTTTTTTTTTACACATTGAATTTTTAACCTGAGGTACATGCAAAGCAAACAGCAAAAAAAGGAATCAGCACAGCAAGTTAATATGTTCTATTGGTGTCTTTCACAGCATGCAGATGGCTCAAGAAGAGGACAGCTGAGAACCTACTACCCTAACACACAGCATCATCAATTCTTAAAGACTTAGGGTCCAATTTACCATTGCCCCAATGTAGCTGTTTCTTTGTGAGCCTTCAGGCTCACCGGAAACAGGAGTTAAGAAGCAGCGGTCTTAAGAACGCTGCTCCTTAACTCGTACGCCACCTCTGAGGCGGTCGAATATGATTAGGTTGATTGACACCCCCTGCTAGCTGGCCGCAAATCTGCAGGGGGCGGCATTGCATAAGCAGTTCACCAGAACTGCTTGTGCAATGTTAAATGCTGACAGCGTATATTGTCTATAGCGGATCATGTCCGTCCGACACTTAAAAAAATTGTCCCCTTCTGGAATCTACTTAAAACTTTTTAACAATTTTATTTACTGTATAGTGGGGGGTTTTCTTAAATAAAAATATGTCCACCTCTTAGGACTCTTTCATTTATTTAAAGGGACAGTCAAGTCCAAAAAAAACTTTCATTTTTCAAATAGGGCATGTGATTTTAAACAACTTTCCAATTTACTTTTATGACCAATTTTGCTTTGTTCACTTGATATTCTTAGTTGAAAGCTAAATTTAGGACGTTACTATGCTAATTTCTTAGACCTTAAAGGCCACCTCTAATCTAAATGCATTTTGACAGTTTTTCACCACTAGAGGGCATTAGTTTATGTATTTCATATAGATAACATTGAGCTCATGCACGGGAATTTACAGAGGAGTGAGCACTGATTGGCTAAAATGCTTGTCTGTCAAAATAACTGAAATAAGGGGGCAGTCTGGAGAGGCTTAGATACAAGGTAATTACAGATGTAAAATGTGTATTTTTATAACTGTGTTGGTTATGCAAAACTGGGGAATAGGTAATTAAGGGATTATCTATCTTTTAAAGCAGCACAAATCCTGGTGTTGACTGTCCCTTTAACTTCAGTAATATACTAAATATATTCTCAGGTTAACTATCATCTGGAAGCATTTCCAAACTGGAAAGTTAGAGTGGGCTAAATCTAAAGAGATATTTTCTGGGCTTATATAAATTTAATCTCATAAAGCAAACAAATGCATTAATAAGCTATCCATAACATTACTTCAGAAAAGGTATAACATTCCTTAAGGGATATTACAGTCCTTTGTTCTAATCAAAATGCATTGTATCTGCTAAGCATAGCATTGCCAATTTTGTGCATACATCTTTTTTTTCTTTTTTAAACTGTCACTGTGTTTTTAATAATTTGCATTGTAGCGCAATTCAGAGACACCCCTTTGATAAGTCTCTTGAGTATTGTTTATCTTATTCCATTGCAATTGTTAGGAACTGAGCCCGAGCACTGATTACACAATATCTATGAAGAATGTTTTAATGGGTTAATGTTCTGGATCTTGCAAGGCACACTCAAGTTTCATTTAGGGGAAGTCACCCCCCCCCCACACACACACAATATCCAGTGTTAAATTACAAGAAAGGGAGGCAACATAAATAATGGGTATGCATTACAAACTTTTGGCTAGATTATGAGTTTTGCGTTATGAGCAGCTCGGTGCTAACTTGCAAGTTATTTGCACCGCTCACCTCCCTATAGCGCTGCTATTATAGGTTTTCCTAAACCCGGCGTTAGCAGGCAATATGTGAGCGTTGAGCAAAATTGAGCTCCATACCACACTCCAATACCAGCGCTGCTTTGAGCTGGTTTTACGTGCTCGTGCACGATTTCCTCATAGACATCAATGGGGAGAGCCGGCTAAAAAAAAGCCTAACACCTGCAATAAAGGAGCGTAAAGCTCCGTAATGCAGCCCCATTGATTCCTATGGGGAAACAAAAGTTTTGTTTACACCTAACAACCTAACATAAACCCAGAGTCTAAACACCCCTAATCTGCTGCCCCCGACATCGCCAACACCTACATTACATTTTTTAACTGCCACCCCCAACACCGCCACCACCTACATTACACTTATTAACCCCTAATCTGCTGCCCCCAATGTTGCCGCCACCCACCTACACTTATCAACACCTAATCTGCTGCCCCCAATGTCGCTGCAACCTACATAAATTTACTAAGCCCTAATCAGCCACCCCCAACGTCACCGTCACTATACTAAATTTATAAACCCCTAAACCTAACCCTAAGTCTAACCCTAACACCCACTAACTTTAATATAATTAAAATAAATCGAAATAAAAATGACTATCATTAACTAAATAATTCCTATTAAAATTAAATACCTATAAAATAAAACCTAAGATAGCTACACTATAATTAATAGTTACATTGTAGCTATCTTAGGTTTTATTTTTATTTCACAGGCAAGTTTGTATTTATTTTAACTAGGTAGACTAGTTAGTAAATAGTTATTAACTATTTACTAACTACCTAGTTAAAATAAATACAAATTTACCTGTAAAATAAAACCTAACCTGAGTTACACTAACACTTAACCTTACACTACAATTACATAAATTACATTAATTAAATACAATTAACTAAATTATAAAAACAAACAAACAAACACTAAATTACACAAAAAAAAAAGAAATTATCAAGTAAAAGAGCTGATTTCTTTGGGGCAATGCCCTGCAAAAGGCCCTTTTAAGGGCCATTGGTAGTTTATTGTAGGCTGGGGGGGGGGTTATTTTAGGGGGGGCTTTTTTATTTTGATATGGCTATTAGATTAGGTGTAATTAGTTTAAATATTTGATCATTTCTTTTTTATTTTGTGTAATTTAGTGTTTGATTTTTTGTAATTTAGTTAGTCGTGCTTTATCTTATCTCAGTGCTTTTGGCAGGCATGCAGTTTAGCCAATCAGTGCAGACTCCTAAATAACTACATGGGAGTGAGCATATTGTTATCTATATGACACACATGAACTAGTACTGTCTAACTGTAAAAAACTTTCAAAATGCTCTGAGCTAAGAGGCGGTTTTCAACAGTTTAGAAATCAGTTTGAGCCTACCTAGGTTTAGCTTTTGAAAAATACCTTCAAGGGAACAAAGCAAATTTAGTGATAAAAGTCAATTGGAAAGTTGTTTAAATTTTCCTGCCCTATCTGAATCATGAAAATTTAATTTTGACTAGACTGTCCCTTTAATAACCCATATATTCAATGATACTGTGTTGCTGGTTCTAAATAGCAAACAAGCACTTAACATTTTAATGTTTATATTTAGAGCATGAAGATGTTAGCTCTTAAACATAAAGCAAATATATTAACTAAAATTACAAAGAAAAAAAATGTTTTAAACTTAAAAAAGAGCTGTTTAAGAACCTGTTTTTAAAAAAAATAAAATAAAATTGTAACCGTTCCCCAGTCACATACATGGACATTGTGTAACACACCATAGCGCCATCTGTTGGTTGAAAGTTCCTTGACATGTGTAACACAGCTCCATCTATTGGTAGAAGGTTCATCACCAAAATGTGTACTGGGGAAATATACTAATTTGCATATATTTTGCATAGAGTGACAATTCAATGTATGGTTGTGAGTTTTATCGTTTATCCCTCCCCCGAATCCCCCTTCTTTTCGTTAGAGTTATATTTTATTATTATGCTGTTTTCTATATATTTGTTTTATTTGGCATGTCACCCTAAATTAAATGGGGTGTTTTTAGAGTTTAGTACAGAGTGATATAAAACACATTGAGTAGCTCTTTTGGAACTGGTTGTTTAGCCTGGCTCAATCAGGTGGGTCTGTAGCAGTCTTTGGAATTGCTACACTGCTACAGTTAAGTATACAATTTTTTTTTTCTAAAACTGCAGTGTGGCTATTGTAATACTGCCTGAAAAAGTACACATTCAATGAATGCATATTTGAATGTTATATAAAAAATTTAATGGAACAGCATTTGTAATATGCTGTGCTGAGTACAAATTTGCCTTCATGAGGTACAAAGAGCTTGTCACTGAGGCAGTACCCTTAAAAGTCCAAATTTGCACCATTTTTTAATGGTACAATATGTTACCATAGGAGTGAGGTCCAATCTAGTTACCAAAGGTACATTTTTGCCTTTGAAAGGTACAATCTGCAAGGGTACCAATTTGTACCCATTTTAAAGGGTACAGCAGGTGTACATTTGAGGGTACTGCCCCAGTGACAAGCTGTTGTACCCCTAAAGGTACAATTTTTGCACATTTTTTCTGACAGTGTAGTAACTTACGCTGCGTTACGGCCAAAAAAGTGTGCGGTGCAGCTAAACTTGCAAGACTTGTAATACCAGCGGTAGTGAAAAAGAGCCATAACACTGGTTTTTCACTCATAACGCAAAACTAGCTGTTTGTTTATTCTGCATTACTAAACAATGGAGAAATACATTTTGTGTTAATGGAGTTTAACACCCATACAGACATTTGAGTTAGTAATACAAGTGCAGACTACTGAGCCTACCTAGGTATGCTTTGTTAACTGGATTTATTTTTTTCTTATACACTCTACTTGTAATAAAACTCTTGTGTTCCATGTCTCTTTAACTCTGCAATGATTTCAATTCACTGGTATTGAATGGTAATACAATTAAAATTGACAGTTTTTATATTTTCAAAGTTCATATAAAAAAGTTTAAATGTAGAATTCATATGTTTGTCTGTCTATCTGTCTTTCTGTCCACCTATCTATCTATCTATCTATCTATCTATCTATCTATTTATCTATCTATCCTGAGTCATAATAGAAGGAACAAAAACACAAATTAAATTGTGGGAAATCAAAAATCTTGACACCAGTGCCAAGTCTTGATGTTGTTCCTGAATAGATAATCCTGGATAGATCTGATAATTACCTAGGATGAATGGTGATCTCCCACTCGTATTGTGCACTGAAGAGAGCTCTTTCAGAATGCCAGTGAGTGACCTCACAGGCACTTAATTAGCATGCTGGTATGCACACAATCCCTCCCATGGGACAGCGTTTTGATTGGATTCCAATCGCCCCCTGACAAAACAATGGGATTAGGAAATATAGCATAGTGCTAAAATAAAAAAGTTAATTTATCTTTTACTCCTAGCAGTACTTTAGTGTGCATTATTTTGAACTAGTGTGAATAATCTATGCACAGTATATAAATTATGTGGTTACTGTCCCTTTAATTCCCTTCTACTTTGCATGGGTTGTATGTGTTCTGTGATAGATGACAGAAGATATCTGCTGTCTGTGGTAGTTATCCTATCCTGTAGAAACAGAGGAAACGTGTATAGAAGTTTCCTCATATCAATACAAAAGAAAATTTAAAATAAAGTGATAGTTTAAACACAGCAGATGTCATTTATGCCTTAAAATATTTGGTAGTAATTCCTCTTTCTTATAATTATTCAAGCACATATAATGAAAGTGGGTGTCAAGTTAGATCTATCTGAAAACATGTCATTTGTACTTTTTTGTGATGCCTAAAGAGGACATTAACAGTATAAAAATGTGAACTTTATTGTGTTTGTTTAGGCCACTGCCCTTTAAGAAACAGGCTTTTTCTTCAATCAGATTCTGGCATAGAAGCAATTTTATATCTCGCCTCTTCACTGTTCTTGGGAAACATTTGATGTGGCACTGATACAAGGCTTACATGCATGAAATACTTGCAAACATGAACTTACAGTTGTCCTAATTATGTGCAATTGCCACACTTAATTTCGCTTGATTTTATTTTAAAGTATTATTAAATTCAAATGAATACACTAAAAGCTACTTAGTCCATTAACCTTGTACATTCGCTTCTATTTTCAGCCTTTATAACAACAACGTGTACAGACGTTCTGTTGCTTTTACGGCAAATACAAAACGTGGCCTCTATCCAATTTTTAATCAGCTGTACAGATGGGTTTATTTCACAAATGCACTTGGCTGCACAGATGGAAGTTCCTGAATGCCTGACAAGGTGTTAAAACCGTTAGTGAGATTACAAAGGAATCAGAAAAGAAGCACAGGAAATTATAAAATAATTAGAATGGACTCTGTCTCTTAAGGGTTTATTAGTTCAGAAGTTGAATTTTGTCCTTGGCAAGAAAGAAGCAGTCTTTAAAATAGTTTGAGTAAACATATATCAAGTTAAGCATGAAAGCTATTTTGTGTATCCCACAAGAACAGATGTGATCTCAGAAGAACCTGGTGCACTACTGATAAAAAGTCAGTAGTACCAGCTGAGAGCTTCGTAGATGTAATCGTCTAAGGGCAGAACAGACGGCAGTAGCAGCAGCCTTAACAGAGACGATCTGCTTACATTATTTTATCATTTTCACAATCCGTGTGGAAAAAAAAAAGAGAAAAAAGTTTGGCATGAAAGTCAACAGAATTGTTGCTTAACTTCATATACACATACACAAAAAAAAGAAATGATAGACAAGGATAGGGACAGATAGATAAACAAATAGATTGACAGATAGATAATTAGATTCATAGAAAAGTATTAAAATACACCTATTATACGGCATGAAAATGAACAGAATGTATTATATATGTGTATTAATCTATCCATCTAAACAGTATATCTATATATATATATATATATATATATATATATATATATATATATATATACAGGTATATATATATTGATAACTCATACTTACTAACATCAAAATATAGTTATTAGGCATGATATTAATTATATCTCAACTAGAGCACAGGTGAAATTATCAGCTCACTCATCAGCTGATTATTTCACCAGTGCTGTAGTTAAAGGGACACTAAAGTCAAAATGATTCAGATAGAGCATGCAATTTACTTCTATTATCAAATGTTGCACATTCTTTTTATATACACACTTTCTGAGGCACCAGCTCCTACTGATTATGTGCACAAGTTCACAGGATATATGTATACTAGTTTGTGATTGGCTGAAGACTGTTACATGATATAGAGGGCTGGCAAATAGTAAAAAAAATAAATCTATATACTTATTTGAAATTTAGATTAAGTGCTATTGCATTATCTTTTTATCATGCACTTGTTAAAATTATGCAATTCTACTGTATTTAGTGGTCCTTAAAGATATAATGAATATCTGGCCTGTTAAGGGTCCTGAGGACTGGTTTTGGGAAACACTGCTATAGAACTACAGCACTAAAAATTATGTTCCACTACCCCAATAGAAACCAGATAATTTCTAGTGGTAGGAAAAGTTTTTTTTTAGCTGTTCTCAACCTTTAACTTTCCTCCTACGTCCACCTGCCCCCTGCCCACTACCAACCTCACTGCTCAGATTATTGCTGATCACTTCAAAAATAAAATTGACACCATTAGAAAAGAGATCTGCACCTCACACCCCTCAAACCCAGCAATCCTACGCACCCCTTCTATTAACAAAAATCTATGCTACTTCCCTCCTGTAACAGAGGAAGAAGTTTCTGCACTCCTATCCTTGGCTCATCTCACAACCTGCCCACTTGACCCTATTCCTTCATGACTTATTCCCTCTCTCTCTGCTTCACTAACCCCTACCCTATCTCATCTCTTTAACCAATCTCTCACCGCTGGCACATTTTCTGACTCATTCAAGCATGCGTCAATCCCACTTGACCCCTCCTCGCCTTCTAACTATCGACCGGTCTCCTTACTTCCCTTTGCTTCACAATAATTGGAAAGACTAGTCTATAATCGGCTAACTCAAATTCTTATAACTAAATCACTTACTTGATCCACTACAATCTGGTTTCCGCTCTAAACACTCAACAGAAACCGCTCTTGCTAAAGTAACAAATGACCTGTTATCAGCTAAAGCAAAAGGCCATTACTCCTTACTAATTCTTCATGACCTGTCCGCAGCTTTTGACACAATTGACCATCCTCTCCTCCTAAAAATACTACATTCATTTGGCATCCGAGACAGAGCCCTCTCCTGGTTTGCATCATATCTGTCAAACCGCTCGTTTTCAGTTTCCTTTACCAACATATCTTGTTATCCTATGCCTCTCTCAGTTGGATTACTGCAAGGCTCTGTCTTGGGCCCCTTGCTTTTCTCTCTCTATACATCCTGCCTTGGAAAACTTATAGCCTCCTTTGGATTCCAGTACCACTTATATGCTGATGATACCCAAATCTATCTTTCCTCTCCTGATATCTCTCCCTCTTTACTCAACCAGATTTCTGACTGCCTCTCTGCAATTTCTTCACACTACCTCCAACTCAATTTGTCCAAAACTGAACTGCTTCTTATCCCCCCCTCTTCGAGACATCCAACACCTGACATTTCTCTGATGGTTGGAGAATCTATTCTCAACACCTCACCCCAGGTCCCCTGTCTTGGGGTCACACTAGACTCAGAACTCACATTCAACCCACATATACAAACACTTACCAAATCCTGCCGTTCACACCTACGCAACATTTCCAGAATTCATCCCTTCCTTACTCAAAAAACTACAAAAATTCTTGATTATTGCAATCTACTCCTAAATGGCTTTCCAAAACACTGCCTCTCCTCCCTCCAATCTATTATGAATGCTTCTGCTAGATTCATCCATATAAGTCGCCGATCTACATCAGCTGCTCCGCTCTGCCAGTCTCTACACTGGCTCCCCATACTCTCCAGAATACAATTTAAAGTATTAACCCTAACTTACAAAGCACTCAACAGTCTAACTTCCAACTATATTTCCTCTCTCATCGTGAAATATTCCCCATCCGTCCTCTTCGATCAACCTCTGACCTACGTCTCTACACTCCTGTTATCTCTACGTCCCACTCCCGCCTCCAAGACTTTGCACGTGCTGCTCCTGTCCTCTGGAACTCTCTACCCACTTCATAAGACTGTCTCCAACCTTGTATAGCTTCAGATGTTCCTTGAAAACCCACCTATTCAGAGAGGCTTACTATCTCTCCTCCATCCCTCATCCGAACCAAACTAATACATGTACATGAACTGCCTGACTCACTGCTGCAAATACAACTAATGTAACAAGCTACCCCAACCTTATGTCTCTGCACCCTTAACATATAGACTGTGAGCTCTCCAGAGCAGGACCCTCTTCCTCCTGTACTAGATTTGTTTAGTTTTGTTATGTTTTGTATTTTATCACAAATCTTTGTCATTGTATACCCCTATCATTGTACCCAGCACTACGGAATTTACAAATAAATGATAATAATAATAATATCTCTCCTTCTGATTTAAAGGGACAGTCAAGTCCAAAAAAATGTTCATGTTTCAAATAGGGCATGTAATTTTAATCAACTTTTCAATTTACTTTTAGCACCAATTTTGCTTTGTTCTCTTGGTATTCTTAGTTGAAAGCTAAACCTAGGAAGGCTCATATGATAATTTCTAAGCCCTTGAAGGCCGCCTCTTATCACATGCTTTTAATTTGCTTTTCACAACAGGGGAGAGTTAGTTCATGTAAACCATATACTGTAGATAACATTGTGATCACGCCTGTGGATTGTGGCAGACACTGCACTAATTGGCTAAAATGAAAGTCAATAGATAATAAATAAAATGTCATGTGATCAGGGGGCTGTCAAAAGATGCTTAGATACAAGTTTATCACAGAGGTAAAAAGTATATTAATATAACTGTGTTGGTTATGCAAAATTGGGAAATGGGTGAAAGGGATTATCTATCTTTTAAAACAACAAAAATTCTGGTGTTGACTGTCCCTTTAATTAAAGAGTCAGGAAACGCCTCACGCAAAATAGGTTATTTTTCTCTTTTAATTTTCAGATGATTACCTGTGCAGTGTCTCATGAGGGAACACTTTAGAGCATATGAAAGTATGAAACCCCTCTTACAAATGAGGATTTTAGGCAAATTATACAACTGGCTATCCAGCATCAAGACTGTAGCTTGCACTAAGCTACCATGTGCACAATATATATATATATATATATATATATATATATATATATTAGCAAGGAACTTGTAATTTGAGTTCAAAATTCCAACTTTTGTGGGTTCTGCTCCAGTAATGTTAATGCTTAAATGGACAGTCAACTAAAAAAAATGTATTGTTTAAAAAGATAGATAATCCCTTTTTTTACCCATTCCCTAGTTTTGCACTGAAAACATTCTTAATTATTATATATTGACTTGCATTTAAGCCAATTAGTGAAGTGTCTGCCACAACCCACGGGCATGAGCACAATGTTATCTATATGGCTCACATGAACTAGCACTACCCTTTTGTGAAACAATTAAAAAAAGGCATGTGATAAGAGGCTGTCTTTAGTAGATTAGAAACAGGCAGAAATTTAGAGGTTTAAAGGTTTTAAAGTATATTTAAATAACAATGTTGGTTGTACAAAGCTGGGGTATGGGTAGCAGAGGCATTATCTATCTTTTTTAAACAATAAAAATGTTTTGCGTTGACTGTCCCTTTAATATTGCTTGCATTCCCATGCTCAATTTGTAGTCTAGGCCAAAGTAAGATAGAATCAGTAATGCTAAACTTATTTTGCTCTATTGTTTTAGGGCTTGCCATTTTTGTGTTTGAATTTCCCTTTATCTAACTAAGCAAGATAGTTAAAAAAATAAATTCCAGTTCAATCTTCATAATAATATATATCTGAGAAAAGGATATACCAGTGATCTGCTTTATTTGGCAAAAGCATGATATTATATGAAAACCAATTAAAATATATTTTACATATAATTGGTCAAATTAATTTGTCTGACAAAATATTGTAGCTCCTAAGTATAATAAAACAAAGGTTACAATTTTAATTTTAATATGTTTTATATTGCCTTCAAGATACTATAATAATGGTTTTTCAAAATTCACACCCTTGAAATATGTCTCCAACTAATTAAAAGACACACAAAAGAAAAGAAAAAGTAGATAACAAGTGTGTGTCTATTAATAAAGGCTAGTTGAATGTTTGACAAGAGACAGCAGGTGTTATACAGTAAAGGTGTTAGTCACAAGTACATTGGAGATAAATGTGTTGACAATGGACAGTACCAGTTTCTTGGTTTGATTTCTGCCTGTCTATTTTCACCCTGTCAGATCCTGAGTATATAATTTTATCTTCCCTGCAAGGCTACTGAATACTTGAAAATGAGATGCATACCTCAAAGTACCTTTTTCAGGTAACATTTATTATTAACAATGTCAGAATATAGCGAAGAACAGCACTAGGGAAACAAAGAGATTTTTCAGTGCAATTCAGAAACATTAATGTAGCCACATTTTGCAGTGAGATACAGTATATAAAGTAGATACTGTAAAGACTCTTTATGTTCCAGAATTATGCATAAGACATATGATTGCTATTTCAGCTTAACCCCTTCACTACCCGTGCTACCAGAGAATTTTTAGCATTTTTGCTATCACTCCATTTAAACAGAAATAGAGCCTTGTTTTTTTTATTTACCTGTCAAAACTATATATTTTTTAGTAGACAACCCAAGGTATTGATCTAGGCCCATTTTGGTATATTTCATGCCACCATTTCACCGCCAAATGCAATCAAATAATACAAATTTGTACTTTTTTCACAAACTTTGGTTTCTCACAGAAATTATTTACATACTGCTTGAACAATCATTGCACAAATTATTGTAAAAGTTTCCCTGGGATCCCTTTTGTTCAGAAATAGCAGACATATATGGCTTTGCCATTGCTTTTTGGTAATTGGAAGGCCGCTTATTGCAGCTGCGCACCACACTTCTATTATTCCCGAAGGGAAGGGGTTTATTAGGTAGTTTAAAAGGTTAATTTTAGCTTTAGTGTAGGGATTAGCCTCCCACCTGATACTTCCCACCCCCTGATCCCTACCTGATCCCTCCCAAACATCTCTTTTGCCTACCCCACCAACCCACTACTAATCCCCATCTTAGGTACTGGCAGACATTGTATATATATAATATTTTCTGCAGTGTAGGATCCCCTACCTCCCTGATCCGCCAAAACAGCTCTCTAAATCTCTCCTCTACCTATTAGCTGCCATCTTAGGTACTGGCAGCTGTCTGCCAGTAACTATAAACTGTTTTTTTATATATATTTTATTTATTTTCACTTGAAAACATTTTTTGTGAGGCTAGTTAATCTAGTAGATTCTCAATTAATATTTTAACAAATGTTACCATTCATTGTTTTATTGAAATATAAAAATAATGAGTAAATTATATTTTAAATGAGAAATATGTTCACGCTAAAATATGCTCATCTGTATTTTCATTCATGATGGTAATTAAGTGATTGGACGTTATAAAAATGTTATACATTGGCACAAAATGATAGGAAAATGTTAATTACATAAATTGAGACTGTAACAACTAACAATTAAACACACATGGCAGTATTAAGCAATAATGAATCAACGTGTGATTCTAAGAGTTTTTCCCCATTGGCTGCCTATTTTTGACTGCTAATATTTGTTTGGAATAATACCTATTTGTTAAACCCATTATGTAATTAAATATGTCAGTCCATAATTATATTTTTTCCATTTCCCACCTTAGTTTCTCTGCGCCTACTATATGATTCTACGTTCTTTTATTCAGCTAAATATATTTTTCTTGGATACAATTAAATTATGGAATACATGATCTTAACATATTTAAAAGCCTCACTAACAGATTTCAACTAATTATAAATTCAAGAAAATCCATCAATCACTCAAGGAATAAGAAACCAAAGAAAAGTATACAGTTACAAATAACATACAATAGATGAACAGTAAGTGACCCAACCATTGGTAATTGCAAGGAGCATGCATGAATGGTCTAAAAAAAGAAATATACAAAAGAACCAAAGACCCATACTGGAAGTTGCATTACTTCAATAAGGAATTAACTGAAAGAGACTAATGTGTATTATTGCTCATTAAATTTAAGGGCTATCGTCTCTACAACATTAACAAAAACTCAGCAAATCATAGGTTTCTTTATAAATTGTTTTTATTAATGGAATCACTGGTGTTTTCTTACTTTCTATTGTATAAAAATACTGAGCAGATTCAATTGTTGCATTTGAATATATTTTTGACTTGCCAATAATAGACCTTGACTCCAAAAGAAAAATAAAATCTTCTATACTATTTCTAATCACACTTTTTGCACTTAAATGGAGATGAAATGATTTAAGATTGCAAAAAAAAATGTTTCATTATAAGTCGTCAATATGTCTTTTTAAATGCAATTTGGAAATGCACATTACAGAATTCTTAAATCTAACCCTGCTACAAATTTGTCCTTAACTTGGCTAAAATAATATCCTGCAAAAGAACACAAGTTTTGTTAACAGAATGACAGTAGTAAATCTTGCCTAATCCAGTAACAAGTCCAGATTGGCTCCTACAAATAAGGCAAGTTAAGGAAATTTTGGTCATTTAAAAACAATTACAGCAGACAAGTGTTAATGTATTCAGGGAGTTTTGGCATTGGGCTTTCAGGTTAATTTATTGCAAGACTATATAAATTATGAGGCATTTTATGTCCCTTTAAAGATTCAGAGTTTATTGATATTAGTTGTGCTATAAATGTAATCCACTTCAAATTAAATAAATTAATGAAAAAAAAAAAAATAGACTTGTAGATTTCAACAAAATTACTTCCTTAGACTCAGAAGGGTTTATTATTAATGTTGGGAGACTGGTAGAGAGTTTGAAATTATGATTATTTTATTGTCTTATTAATACATTTTTAGAAGGTGATATATTTTAAAATTATATACACAAACTTCATATAGTATGAAGTATAAAATATGGGGACCAAAACCACAATTGGAGCAAAGTAAGCCTTTTCAGCACATTTATCATGATGCCTACTCTTGTCCATTAAAGGAACTATATTATAATGTTTCCATGTTTTTTTGCATTTTATTTTAGATTACATGTGGAGTGCTGTTTTGGGCTTGCATTTGCACGTTAAATTGCCTAGATGGAGGCTTTTTGCATCCCAAATATCCTGACCACATTAACTTATTCTCTCATAGACTTCAATGATGCATCGAAACTTTAAAAAAAACAAAAAAAAAAAAACACCCATATTCCCAAATTGCATTTATACAAGTGTACTAAACCTGACATGAATTATAAATATTTCACTTTCCAATGTTCTTCACATAGAAGAATATGTTCTATTTATTCTTAAATTAATATTTCAATATATACAAATTATGATTTTTTTTTATATGCATGACTTCATCAATGACATCACTGATTGCATCATACATGACATTGTTGATTACATCATCAATGAAATCACTAGTGACATCAACTATGACATCATCAATGGCATCAGTAGTGACAATCTTTAAAATTACCCTACACAAACAAATTAGATTTTCTATATCATCAATGACATCAGTAGTAACATTATCTATATCATCATCACTGCCATCAGTAGTGACATAACTCATAACATCATCCTACACAAAGAAATGTTAATTTCGAAGTCATCAATGAAATCATTAGTGACATCAATATGATCAGCAAAGACATAACCCATCACATTATTCTTCAAATCAGAACGATTATATTTTCTAAAAGTATAACTCACTAACAGCTGTCACAAAACACAGCAATTTATTTCTGCTTTTTTACTTATTTTCCTCACCGTAGCCCATGTCCTCATCTGTATACACAAGCATCTCCTCATTCCTCATCTCATTTCCTTTTCCTCCCCTCACACAGCCTTGCCATCTGTGTTGCCCCTCTTATCAACTACATCTATATCACACCAGCACTTCATGACTCTCAATTACCTTAATACGTACCTGTAATCTGTTGCCTTTCCCACACTAGTCTATTTTTAACCCCCTCCTTCCTTTTCTCATATGGAATCCTTTTCATCATTTCCATTAACCATGCTGCCTTACTCGCCCTCTTATCTATCTCTCTTATGCCCATCAGTCTTCTCAACCTTTACCATTTATTGCCCTAATTACTCAGGCACATGCAGCCTGTTTGGTCCTCTTGATTTTTCTTGTACAATTATCTTGTTTAGTTTTCTCAGACGCACCTTACCCCCTAAAGCATTTTTCTCCTTTTCCCTAACACACAGCATCTTCCAAACCCTGTAGCACCTATCATATATAAGCCATCCTTACCCTCTTAGGTCACAGATAACACATTTAATACAATCAATTAGGTCAGAACAAACAAACAACATACTAAATATCTCACTACCAACATTTTTTTCTCTAATAGAATTATTCATACATTTCTACATATGGTTGTATATGGCAATTTTGCACAATATAATTTGAGATACATTGTAATACATTTTTTTACACATTTGTCTGTTGTGTAGAAAATTGTCATGGGTAATGCCGCTACTGATGCCATTGATGATGT
The DNA here is from genome assembly GCF_027579735.1 of Bombina bombina. NCBI lineage: Eukaryota > Metazoa > Chordata > Amphibia > Anura > Bombinatoridae > Bombina > Bombina bombina. Next base: position 910,935,684 of record NC_069501.1, on the reverse strand, counting down.
CACATGTGATGTCACTAGTGATCTCATTGATGATTTTAAAAGTATATAATTTCTCTGATCTGTAGGATGATGCCATGTGTTATGGCACTACTGATTCTATTGATAATGTCATAGGTGGTGTCACTAGTGATATAATTGATGATGTCATCAACAATGTCATGTGTGATTTAATCAGTGATGTCATTAATGATGTCATGCAAAACACTTAGGGTGAGGGCAGATTAAGTTGGGAATGTCCTTGCTTTTTAAAATTTAAATAAGAATTTAAACCCTAAGCCAGTTATTTTTTTTTCCCAATTGTTTTGAATTCTCGAATTCACATACATATGCACAATATACACATAAAAAAATACACAGAGAGGATAAGAATGACTTAAAAGAGTATTAAGGTCAAACAGAAATTAGTAATTATTTAAACACTATATAATAAGTCTAACATGCTGATCTGTGCACATAAACACAGTGATTGAATACTTTACAGCACTATACAATAATTCTGACAAGCTGAGCTGTGCACCACACACACACAATGATTGATCAATATACAATACTATACAATAAGTCTGACACACTGAGCTGTGCACTACACACAGTGATTGATTACCATACAAAACTATACAATAAGTCTGACACACTGAACTGTGCACCACACAGAGTGATTGCTTACTATACAACACTATACCATAAGTCTGATATGCTGATCTGTGCACACACAAAGTGATTGATTACTATACAACACTATCTTCTTAATGACCATGTAGATCACGGGTTGTTAAGGGTTATCTTGTTACTAATAGCACAGGTCCCATCGCAAACGGAGGGACCGCGCTATTATACCCTCCCTCCTCCTTTCTGGTCACCAGCAAGACTGTGCTATTAATTACACAATCCCCATAGAAAGACCAGCAACGTACAGGGTACATTGCTTGTCATTCATGGGCTATACAACACAATACATAAAGTCTAATATGCTGAGTTGTGCCCCACACACAGTGATTGATTACTATACAACACAATAAGACTGACATGCTGAGCTGTGCACCACACACTGTGATTGATTACTATACAACACTATCCTCTTAATGACCATGTAGATCACGGGTTGTTAAGGGTTATCTTGTTACTAATAGCACAGGTCCCACCGCAAACGGAGGGACCGCCCTATTATACCCTCCCTCCTCCTTTCTGGTCACCAGCAAGACTGTGCTATTAATTACACAATCCCCATAGAAAGACCAGCAACGTACAGGGTACATTGCTTGTCATTCATGGGCTATACAACACTATACATAAAGTCTAATATGCTGAGTTGTGCCCCACACACAGTGATTGATTACTATACAACACAATAAAACTGACATGCTGAGCTGTGCACCACACACTGTGATTGATTACTATACAACACTATACAATTAGTCTGACATGATAAGCGGTGCACATACACACAGTAATTCATTACCCTACAACACTATACAATAAGCTTGACATGATAAGCTGTGCACACACACAGTGATTGATTATTATACAACCCTATACCATAAGAAAAAAAAAATATGTGCACGTCCTGGCTGAGGAGACTAGACAAAAATACTCCAGCAAAATATGTTAAAAAAAAAAAAGATTAACTTTTATTACTGTACTTCATAAATTTAAAAAGGTTTAACAGACTCTGAGAGTAAGCTAAAAGCATCTGACCGTTTTCAGCACAGCTTGGCCATAGTCATAGACATACTGAATGTGTTCATGTGAACACCATTTATACATCTTAACCCATCCCCCAGAGGGGGTGGTTTACATGACAATTTGTTGAAAACAAGCTTAACTCTATAAGTGCAAGAAACTTTTTCTGTTACTATTAGTCACAGTTTAGGCAATGTTTTGTAATACAGCCACTGATATATAATATATACATGCATTTCATTAACATATACTCAACACTTATATATACAATAAATGAAAAATGCAAGAAAATTAGAAAATACATAATGTGTAAAGCTGTGTCGTTTAAGATGTAAAACCCTAACTGTCTAAAGCCTAATAACTGTTTCTAAAATGTATCAGACAATGGTTTATAATGAACTAAAACGGCTGATGCCTATTACTCCCATTCTACATATGACTGTATGCGGAGAAAAGAAAAAATGTTAGTAAGGTCACTAGGTGTATGTAAATAAATAAACACCTGGGGGGGGCCCTCTAACGTAGCTCAAGGGAACTAAGTGGAAAAAGGTCAAAAATAGACCGTATAAATATCTATAATTGGCTAAAGCTAATGTAGAGCCACCTTGTATGACACTTATATGGCACTTTTAAGCCACTAACTGGGCAAACAAAAATAGCCATAAATCCAGAAACAAAGAACAGTGTATCTACTATATACCTAGGATGATTTAAACTACACACCCGAAGGATGCTAAACTAAACAAATATAGAATGTCATTTCATAGTACTAAGCCTAGATACAATTTTATCCATATAAGTAAATGGAATAGATTTTAAGGATAACTATGGCCCTAATCTATCTATGCCAGTAACTGATGATGTCAAACTCTGAGTTGAAACCTCCAGGAAGCAGGCTACCAAGCTTATGTATCCAGTATATCTCCTGTATGAAATTTGGGGATATATGTACTCTGACGGATCTTGAGGATCTGAGTAACACACAGGGAGATACAATAACCTCAGGACCAACAAATTACAAGCAAAACAAAATGAGATCTAGATCAAATTTCTATCCTCTACAATCTATAGGCAAAGGTCTAGAGGTTTTTCACAAGATGGTAGTGGAGTATCTAGCATTACTAGCCAGTACAGGATAAGGCACCCAGTCCAATCTGTCATGGTCAGAAAGAGAAGCGATAACAAAACGGACAAAAAAAAAATGTCATTCACCAATCTGATAAGGGTGGCAGTGTTGTAGTGCTAGACAAAAAGACATACATCAAAGAAGCACAAAGACAGTTGGCTGATCCCGAAGCATATTTGAGCCTACCTAGGGACCCCACAGCACAATACAAGGAAGTATTAAAAAGCCTTTTGGATGATGGTGTGGAAGTGGGCATTATAGATAAAGAGACATATGATTGTATGATGGTTGATAACCCTGTAATATTTTTAACAAATTGCCATGTAAACCACCCCCTCTAGGGGATGGGTTAAGATGTATAAACACATTCACTATGTCTATGACTACGGCCACACTGTGCCGTAACCAGTCAGACTCTTTTAGCTTACTCTCAGATAGAGTCTGTTAAACCTTTTTAAATTTATGAAGTAATAAAAGTAAACCTAACATATTTTGCTGGAGTATTTTTGTCTAGTCTCCTCAGCCAGGACGTGCACAGGATTTCTTTTTCTTATTCTTATTGTGGAATACGGGGATTCCACTCCTATCAGCATGTCCAGGCTTCTACGGGCTCCAGCTGGTCCTGACGTCATCAATCATTTGGAGGAGGTGTGGTACGAAGTGTGAGGCTGAAGTGTGGTACGAAGGAGGTGTGGTACGCGTCTCTTCCTCACGAAGTGTGAGGAAGAGACGCTAAGGAGGACGCTTACAGCTCTAATGGAGAAAGGCAGAAGGCAATATGGATATACCACCCAAACAGCACTGAAGACACATGGTAACTCCTTTGAATTGTATTCATTTTTATTACCGCATATGATGGGTTGCTGACTGTCTAACTATACTACAAGGAACTTAGGGACGAGGAGAAAACGTACCGCTGACTGATTATCTCACAGTGACTCCAGAGACAGCAGCTGCTAATGGAACCCTTCTTTATTCCCTTCTTATTCCCTACCGATGCTTTGACAGCGCATTACCTACTTGTGGGCTGTTACCATGCTAAATTGAGTGTGCTGCTGGGAGCTTTGTTTTACTGCATGTTTGGATGGATGTCTGATATGGGCTACCTAACAATTCTCCCTTACCTTAATTAATCATTGACAAGTTTTCCCTCACACTGCCTGCATGTCGCAAGTGTGACGGCTTCCTAGGATCCACACACATACTGAGCTTTGAGACTTTGTTCCTTTTCTAACCCTATACAATAAGTCTGATATTTTGATCTGTGCACACATATAGTGATTGAGTACTATGCAACACTATACAATAAGTCTGACATTTTGATCTGTGCACATATATAGTGTGACATGCTGAGCTGTGCACCACACACAGTGATTGATTACTATACAGCACTATACAATAAGTCTGATACACTGAGCTGTGCACCACACACATTGAATGATTACCATACAACACTATACAATAAGTCTGACATGCTGAGCTGTGCACACACATAGTCATTGATTACTATACAACACTATACAATACATCTGACATGCTGAGCTGTGCACCACACACATTGAATGATTACCATACAACACTATACAATAAGTGTGATATGCTGAGCTGTGCACACACACAGTCATTGATTACTATACAACCCTATACAATAAGTCTGAAACGCTGAGCTGTGCACATAAACACAATGATTGATTGCTATGCAACACTATACAATAATTCTAACATGCTAAGCTGTACACACACACAGTGATTAATTACTATACAACACTATACAATAAGTCTGACATGCTAAGCTGTGCACACACATAGTGATCGATTACTATACAACATTATACAATAAGTCTAACATTCTGAGCGGTGTAGTACACACAGTGATTGATTACTATACAACACTATACAATAAGTCTGATACACTGAACTGTGCACCACACACATGGATTGGTAACTACACAACACTATACAATAAGTCAGACACGCTAAGCTGTGCACATACACAAAGTGATTAATTGCTATACAACACTATACAATAAGTCGGACATGCTGAGCTGTGCACACACACAGTGATTGCTTACTATACAACACTGTACAATAAGTCTGACACACTTAGCTGTGCACCACACACAGTGACTGATTACCATACAACACTATACAATACGTCTGACATGCTGAGCTGTGTACCACACATAGTGATTGATTACTATACAACACTATACAATAAGTCTGAGACGCTGATCTGTGAACACACACAGAGATTAGTTACTATACAACACTGTACAATAAGTCTGATATGCTGAGCTGTGCACATATATAGTGATTGAGTACTATACAACACTATACAATAAGTCTGACATGCTGAACTGTGCACCACACAAAATTATTGATTACTATACAAAACTATACAATTAGTCTGACATGCTGAGCTGTGCACCACACACAGTGATTGGTTACTATACAACACTATACAATAAGTCTGATACACTGAGCTGTGCACCACACGCATTGAATGATTACCATACAACACTATACAATAAGTGTGATATGCTGAGCTGTGCACACACACAGTCATTGATTACTATACAACCCTATACAATAAGTCTGACACACTGAGCTGTGCACATAAACACAATGATTGATTACTATGCAAAACTATACAATAATTCTAACATGTTAAGCTGTGCACACACAAAGTGATTGATTACTATACAACACTATACAATAAGTCTGACATTCTGAGTTGTGCACCACACAAAGTGATTGATTACTATACAACACTATACAATAAGTCAGATACACTGAACTGTGCACCACACACAGGGATTGGTAACTACACAACACTATACAATAAGTCAGACACGCTAAGCTGTGCACATACACAAAGAGATTAATTGCTATACAACACTATACAATAAATCTGACATGCTGAGCTGTGCACCACACACAGTGTATGATTACTGTTCAACACTATACAATAAGTCAGACACGCTGAGCTGTGTACACACACAGTGATTGGTTACTATACAACATTGTACAATAAGTCTGACACACTGAGCTGTGCACCACACACAGTGATTGATTACTATCCAACACTATACAATACATCTGACATGCTGAGCTGTGCACATTTATAATGATTGATTACTATACAACACTGTACAATAAGTCTGACATGCTGAGATGTGCACCACACACAGTGATTGATTACTATACATCACTATACAATAAGTCAGATACACTGAACTGTGCACCACACACAGTGATTGATTACTATACATCACTATACAATAAGTCTGACATGCTGAGCTGTGCACCACACACAGTGATTGATTTCTATACAGCACTATACAATACGTCTGACATGATGAGCTGTGCACCACACACAGTGATTGATTACTATACAACACTATACAATAAGTCTAAAACACACAGAGCTGTGCACCGCACACAGTGATTGATTACCATATAGCACTATACAATAAGTCTGATACACTGAGTTGTGCACCACACACAGAGATTGGTTATTATACAACACTATACAATACATCTGACATGCTGAGCTATGCACATTTATAGGGATTGAGTATTATACAACACTATACAATAAGTCTGACATGCTGAGCTGTGCACCACACACAGTAATTGTCTACTATACAACACTATACAATAAGTCTGATACACTAAGGTGTGCACCACACACAGAGATTGGTTATTATATAACACTATACAATAAGTCTGACCCACTGAGCTGTGCACACACACAGTTATTGATTACCATACAACACTATACAATAAGTCTGACATGCTGAGCTGTGCACCACACACACAGTGATTGAGTACTCTACACCACTATACAATAAGTCTGACACGCTGAACTGTGCAAATAAACACATTGATTGATTACTATGCAACACTATACAATAAGTCAGACACGCTAAGCTGTGCACATACACAAAGTGATTAATTGCTATACAACACTGTGCAATACATCTGACATGCCAAGCTGTGCACACTAACAGTGATTAATATACAACACTACACAATACGTCTGACATGCTAAGCTGTGCACACACACAGTGATTGATTACTATACAACACTATACAATAAGTCTGAAATGCTGAGCTGTGCACCACACACAGTGATTAATTACTATACAACACTCTACAATAATGTCTGATACACTGAATGGTGCATCATACGTAGGGATTGGTTTCTATACAACACTATACAATAAGTCTGACACACTGAGCTGTGCACCACACACAGTGATTGATTACTATACAACACTATACAATAAGTCTGATACACTGAGCTGTGCACCACACACAGTGATTAATTACCATAGAACACTATACAATAAGTCTGACATGCTGAACTGTGCACCACACACAGAGATTGATTACTATACAACACTTTACAATAAGTCTGATACACTGAGCTGTGCACCACACACAGTGATTGATTACCAAACTACACTTTACAATAAGTCTGACATGATGAGCTGTGCACCACACACAGGGATTGATTACTATACAACACTATACAATAAGTCTGACACTCTGAACTGTGCACACACACATTGATTAGAAAACAACACTATACAATAAGTGTGACATGCTAAGCTATGCACACACCCAGTGATTGATTACTATACAACACTATACAATAAGTCTGAGATGCTGAGCTGTGCATCACACACAGTGATTGATTACTATACAACACTATACAATACGTTTGAAACACTGAGCTGTGCACCACACACAGGGATTGGTTAATATACAACACTATTTAATAAGTCTGACACGGAGCTGTGCACATATATAGTGATTGAGTACTAAACAACACTATACAATAAGTTTGAACCACTGAGCTGTGCACCACACACAGGGATTGGTTACTATACAACACTATACAATAAGCCTGACACACTGAGCTGTGCACCACATGCAGTGATTGATTACTATACAACACTATACAATAAGTATGACATGCTGAGCTGTGCACCACACACAGGCCTAGATTTAGAGTTTGGCGTTAGCCGTGAAAACCAGCGTTAGAGGCTCCTAACGCTGGTTTTAGGCTACCGCCGGTATTTGGAGTCACTCAAAATAGGGTCTAACGCTCACTTTTCAGCCGCGACTTTTACATACCGCAGATCCCCTTACGTCAATTGCGTATCCTATCTATTCAATGGGATTTCTCTAACTCCGGTATTTAGAGTCGTTTCTGAAGTGAGCGTTAGACATCTAACGACAAAACTCCAGCCGCAGGAAAAAAGTCAGTAGTTAAGAGCTTTCTGGGCTAACGCCGGTTTATAAAGCTCTTAACTATTGTGCTCTAAAGTACACTAACACCCATAAACTACCTATGTACCCCTAAACCTTGGTCCCCCCACATCGCCGACACTCGAAAAAAATTTTTTAACCCCTAATCTGCCGACCGCCACCTACGTTATCCTTATGTACCCCTAATCTGCTGCCCCTAACACCGCCGACCCCTGTATTATATTTATTAACCCCTAATCTGCCCCCCTCAACGTCGCCTCCACCTGCCTACACTTATTAACCCCTAATCTGCCGACCGCAAAGCGCCGCCACCTACGTTATCCTTATGTACCCCTAATCTGCTGCCCCTAACACCGCCGACCCCTATATTATATTTATTAACCCCTAATCTGCCCCCCACAACGTCGCCTCCACCTGCCTACACTTATTAACCCCTAATCTGCCGACCGGACCTGAGCGCTACTATAATAAAGTTATTAACCCCTAATCCGCCTCACTAACCCTATCATAAATAGTATTAACCCCTAATCTGCCCTCCCTAACATCGCCGACACCTAACTTCAATTATTAACCCCTAATCTGCCGACTGAATCTCGCCGCTATTCTAATAAATGTATTAACCCCTAAAGCTAAGTCTAACCCTAACACTAACACCGCCCTAAGTTAAATATAATTTAAATCTAACGAAATTAATTAACTCTTATTAAATAAATTATTCCTATTTAAAGCTAAATACTTACCTGTAAAATAAATCCTAATATAGCTACAATATAAATTATAATTATATTAGAGCTATTTTAGGATTTATATTTATTTTACAGGTAACTTTGTATTTATTTTAACCAGGTACAATAGCTATTAAATAGTTAAGAACTATTTAATAGCTAAAATAGTTAAAATAATTACAAATTTACCTGTAAAAGAAATCCTAACCTAAGTTACAAATAAACCTAACACTAGACTATCAATAAATTAATTAAATACAATTGCTACAAATAAATACAATTAAATAAACTAGCTAAAGTACAAAAAATAAAAAAGAACTAAGTTACAAAAAATAAAAAAATATTTACAAACATAAGAAAAATATTACAACAATTTTAAACTAATTACACCTACTCTAAGCCCCCTAATAAAATAACAAAGCCCCCCAAAATAAAAAAATGCCCTACCCTATTCTAAATTACTAAAGTTCAAAGCTCTTTTACCTTACCAGCCCTGAACAGGGCCCTTTGTGGGGCATGCCCCAAGAAATTCAGCTCTTTTGTCTGTAAAAAAAAACCATACAATACCCCCCCAACATTACAACCCACCACCCACATACCCCTAATCTAACCCAAACCCCCCTTAAATAAACCTAACACTAAGCCCCTGAAGATCATCCTACCTTTCTTCACCATACCAGGTTCACCGATCGGTCCAGAAGAGCTCCTCCGATGTCCTGATCCAAGCCCAAGCGGGGGGCTGAAGAGGTCCATGATCCGGCTGAAGTCTTCATCCAAGCGGGCCAGAAGAGGTCTTCCATCCGATTGAAGTCTTCATCCAAGCGGCATCCATCCGGAGCGAAGTGGCAGCATCCTGAAGACCTCCACCGCGGAACATCCATCCTGGCCGACGACTGAACGACGAATGACGGTTCCTTTAAATGACGTCATCCAAGATGGCGTCCCTCGAATTCCGATTGGCTGATAGGATTCTATCAGCCAATCGGAATTAAGGTAGGAATATTCTGATTGGATGATGGAATCAGCCAATCAGAATCAAGTTCAATCCGATTGGCTGATCCAATCAGCCAATCAGATTGAGCTCGCATTCTATTGGCTGATCGGAACAGCCAATAGAATGCGAGCTCAATCTGATTGGCTGATCGGATCAGCCAATCCGATTGAACTTGATTCTGATTGGCTGATTCCATCAGCCAATCAGAATATTCCTACCTTAATTCCGATTGGCTGATAGAATCCTATCAGCCAATCGGAATTCGAGGGACGCCATCTTGGGTGACGTCATTTAAAGGAACCGTCATTCGTCGTTCAGTCGTCGGCCAGGATGGATGTTCCGCGGTGGAGGTCTTCAGGATGCTGCCGCTTCGCTCCGGATGGATACCGCTTGGATGAAGACTTCAATCGGATGGAAGACCTCTTCTGGCCCGCTTGGATGAAGACTTCAGCCGGATCATGGACCTCTTTAGCCCCCCGCTTGGGCTTGGATCAGGACATCGGAGGAGCTCTTCTGGACCGATCGGTGAACCTGGTATGGTGAAGACAAGGTAGGATGATCTTCAGGGGCTTAGTGTTAGGTTTATTTAAAGGGGGTTTGGGTTAGATTAGGGGTATGTGGGTGGTGGGTTGTAATGTTGGGGGGGGGTATTTTTTTTTTTTTTTTACAGGCAAAAGAGCTGAATTTCTTGGGGCATGCCCCGCAAAGGGCCCTGTTCAGGGCTGGTAAGGTAAAAGAGCTTTGAACTTTAGTAATTTAGAATAGGGTAGGGCATTTTTTTATTTTGGGGGGCTTTGTTATTTTATTAGGGGGCTTAGAGTAGGTGTAATTAGTTTAAAATTGTTGTAATATTTTTCTTATGTTTGTAAATATTTTTTTATTTTTTGTAACTTAGTTCTTTTTTATTTTTTGTACTTTAGCTAGTTTATTTAATTGTATTTATTTGTAGCAATTGTATTTAATTAATTTATTGATAGTGTAGTGTTAGGTTAATTGTAGGTAATTGTAGGTAGTTTATTTAATTAATATATTGATAGTCTAGTGTTAGGTTTATTTGTAACTTAGGTTAGGATTTCTTTTACAGGTAAATTTGTAATTATTTTAACTATTTTAGCTATTAAATAGTTAATAACTATTTAATAGCTATTGTACCTGGTTAAAATAAATACAAAGTTACCTGTAAAATAAATATAAATCCTAAAATAGCTCTAATATAATTATAATTTATATTGTAGCTATATTAGGATTTATTTTACAGGTAAGTATTTAGCTTTAAATAGGAATAATTTATTTAATAAGAGTTAATTAATTTCGTTAGATTTAAATTATATTTAACTTAGGGGGGTGTTAGTATTAGGGTTAGACTTAGCTTTAGGGGTTAATACATTTATTAGAATAGCGGCGAGATTCGGTCGGCAGATTAGGGGTTAATAATTGAAGTTAGGTGTCGGCGATGTTAGGGAGGGCAGATTAGGGGTTAATACTATTTATGATAGGGTTAGTGAGGCGGGTTAGGGGTTAATAACTTTATTATAGTAGCGCTCAGGTCCGGTCAGCAGATTAGGGGTTAATAAGTGTAGGCAGGTGGAGGCGACGTTGTGGGGGGCAGATTAGGGGTTAATAAATATAATATAGGGGTCGGCGGTGTTAGGGGCAGCAGATTAGGGGTACATAGGGATAATGTAAGTAGCTTCGGTTTACGGAGCGGCAGATTAGGGGTTAATAATAATATGCAGGGGTCAGCGATAGCGGGGGCGGCATATTAGGGGTTAATAAGTGTAAGGTTAGGGGTGTTTAGACTCGGGGTACATGTTAGAGTGTTAAGTGCAGACGTAGGAAGGGTTACCGCATAGCAAACAATGGGGCTGCGTTAGGAGCTGAACGCGGCTTTTTTGCAGGTGTTTGGTTTTTTTTCAGCTCAAACAGCCCCATTGTTTCCTATGGGGGAATCGTGCACGAGCATGTTTTTGAGGCCGGCCGCGTCCGTAAGCAACTCTGGTATCGAGAGTTGAAGCTGCGTTAAAAATGCTCTACGCCCCTTTTTAGGAGCCTAATGCAGCCTTTATGTGGACTCTCGATACCAGAGTTATTTTTATGGTGCGGCCAGAAAAAAGCCGGCGTTAGTTTTTCGGGTCGTTACCGACAAAACTCCAAATCTAGGCCACAGTGATTTATTACTATACTACCCCTTTACAATAAGTTTGATATTCTGAGCTGTGCACCACACACAGGGATTGGTTACTATACAACACTTTATAATAAGTCTGACACTCTGAGCTGTGCACATACACGCCGCAATCGATTACTGTACAACACTATATAATAGGTTTTACACACCAAGCATAATAGAACAAATAAAACAGAATATTCTGTGAATATGTTACAACTAGAATATCTCAAGGAACGGACGACAGAAGTGTACACTAAGGAAATGTAACATTAGAAAGTTTGGAGGAAAGCACACCAAGTAGCAGCAGAAAGAACATGAAAATTAAATGAATGACAGCAAATGCAAGATGCATGACCGTTAAAATGGGGGAGCTGGAGCTCTTAGGTGCAGAAGTGGACTATGATGTTATTAGTAAAACTGAAGCCTGGTGGGATGATTCACATGACTGGGCAGTTAACTTAGAGTGTTATACTTTGTTTATGAGGGGCAGGAGTAATAAAAGGGGTGAAGGAATTTGCATGTATTTCAAACCTGACCTTAAAACTACAACAAGGAAAGATATTTATGATGATACGGGTGATAATGTAGAGAAATATACTAACAAGTCACAATGGTATTACCCCTTTTTTAATATAAGTTTCTAGTTTTAAATCAGATGTTTAATTTAAAAAAAAAAAAGTAAAGGAAGGTTTAAAATACAGGCAATTTAAAGGAAGAATGAAACAGGTGTCAGGTATCTTGAAAAAGGCACCAAACCGAAATGCGTTGATCATCTGACCCCATCTGGGAGTGTGGATACACTCCTACTCCTTTGCAACATATTTGCCACAGTGATTTCACTTTTTGAATGTTTGCAAGTATCATCTACCTCAACCAAACTTCAAACCTCTTACAGAAAGTGAAGATTTAGTGAGGATATATCAGATACCTTAACAAGTAGGATTTGATATATAGAGGACAGATTGAGAGATACATCTGTCACGTGACCAGTAGGACGGCTCGTGACCGCCGTGAGTGGATATACGGTAACACTGTTAAAGAGCTGGTGCTTTTTGATGAGCAGCTAATGGCTTACACATCAGCCACAATCATTGGGAAAACAACTGTATACTTTTCAGCAATCAAACTCAGATGGTAAGACCATTTCATGCTATCACAGTGTGTTTGAATATAAAACATATTTTCTGATACTACTTATTGCTGCAAAAATATCAAGTAGCGCTTTTCTAGACATTAACATATTATGCAATTATATTGCAATAGACTTAAAGGGCCATTATACACTCATTTTTTATTTGCATAAATGTTTTGTAGATGATCTATTTATAAAGCCCATAGTTTTTTTTTTTTAAATGTATAGTTTTGCTTATTTTTAAATAAAATTGCTCTGATTTTCTGACTCCTAACCAAGCCCCAAAGTTTTATTTGAATACCGTCAGCTACCTTCTCCAGCTTGCTCCTGTTTGTGTAAAGGGTCTTTTCATATGCAAAAGAAGGGGGAGGGGGGAGTGTCTTATTTCCCACTTGCAGTGGGCTTTCCAACTGTCTTTTCAACAGAGTTAAACTGAAAGCTTCTAAGTACGTTTTTAAACCATTTTATACTGGATTTTTATATCAGTATCTGTGCATCTTATTCTTTATAGTAGTGTCTATCACATGCAGTTATATGAAAATGAGTGTATACTGTCCCTTTAAATAAGGACTCACCATAACAGTTCACCATAACTGCTTGTGCAATGTCGCCCCCTGCAGATTTGAGGCCAATCGGCCACTAGCAGGGAGTGTCAATCAACCCAATCGTTTAGGATCGTGCGGGTTGCAGACCTCAGCCTTAGAGGCAGTGAACCAGTTATGGAGCAGCGGTCTTAAGACTGCTGCTTCATAACTGTTGTTTTCGGCGAGCCTGAAGACTCGCGAGGAAACAGGGGGCATCAAGCTCCATTCGGAGCTTGATAATTCGGCCCCTTTGCTGTGAGTAAAAAAACCAGAGTATTTTGTATTTTATTGTATCTAGAATTGCAACTAGCTGTGTACCTAGCTCTGAACATATTTTATTTAATTTAATAATAGACACCGGTGTAATGTTTTATTAACTTTATGTATATCGAAAAATAAATACATTTATATTTTGATAACCAATTGTTGGAACCTTTATTATAAAAGTCAGATTTAGCGATCCCCATTTGCTTATTTTGTATTCTATTCTATTCTATTCTATGTTTTCTACATATATTGAGGAGTATAGTGCTTGTTTGTGGTAAGCTGCTGATGGGGGGATAAAATCTATACATTCTTTTTTATTTGATATGCTATAAGCCCCCCAACATCACTGACATGGAGGAAACTCAAATGCTAATGCAAATAGCAAAGGTCTGCTAATAATTGTTCTTTAATTATGGGCGATTTTAACTACCCCAACATAAAATGGACCAATGAAACTAGTAATACAGCTAAGGGAGATAGATTTTTAAATGTCCTCAGGGATAACCTCTTGTCACAATTAATAGAGAAGCCAACTAGGAATAACGCTATATTAGATTTAGTGCTATAAAACGATACAGTTATAATATCAATCATTTACGTCAAAGAACATTTGGGTAACAGTGACCATGGTCACATTTGAAAAACTTTCAATTAGCAGTGTCTTAAATCAAATCAATGATTTAAGGAAATCGTTAAAAAAACATAAACTGGGACAAATTATTCTTTACTCAAAACACAGTGGATAAACATTATGGGGTCTATTTAAGAAGCAGCAGATGCTTCCTCTGATCCACTCCGCTTTAGTTCCGGCTGAAGCAGAAGTTAAGAAGCAGCGGTCCTAAGAATACGATTGGGCTGATCGACACCCCCTGCTAGCGGCCGATTGGCCGCAAATCTGCAGGGGTGGTATTGCACCAGCAGTTCACAAGAACTGCTGGTGCAATGATAAATGCCGACATCGTAGGCTGTCAGCATTTATCAATGTGCAGCGGACATGATCCAATATATCGGATCATATCCGTCTGTACATTAATAAATGGATCTCTTAAACTTTGTTAAATAAATATACATATCAACACATATACATGGTTGTAAAAATAAAATAAATAAATCCAAACCAATGTGGCAAAATAAAAATGTCTTAGAAGAAATTAGAAAAAAAAACGTACAGCAGTTAAAGAAAATAGTACAGACTCAACATACCAAATATATAAGGAATGTAACAAAGCATGCAAAAAAGCAATTACATTAACCAAAATTTAAAATGAAATATTAATTGCAAAGGATTCTAAGTCAAACCCTTAAAAGTTTAAGTACATAAATGGCAAAAAATATTAATTATGCTTACCTGATAATTTAATTTCCATCGTGTGGAGGAGAATCCATGACTTCTTCATTACCTGTGGGAAATAAAAACCTGGCCACCAATAGGAGGCAAAGACACCCCAGCCAAAGGCTTAAATACCTCCCCCACTTTCCTCATCCCCTAGTCATTCTGCCGATGGAACAAGGAACAGTAGGAGAATTACTAGGGTATAAATGGTGCCAGAAGAAACAAAACTAAATTTAGGTCCACCCACCAGAGCTGTAGACTCTCCTCCCCACGATGTAAATGAAATTATCAGGTAAGCATAATTTATATTTTCCATCTAAAGGGGAGGATAATCCACGGCTTCATTCATTACTCGTGGGAACAAATACCCTTGCTCTAGAGGACACTGAATGAAAAAACAGGAGGGCAAAAGAAGGCGGACCCTAATCTGAGGGCACCACAGCCTGTAAATCCTCTCTCCCAAAAACAAAACAAAATGACAAATCTGTAAAAATTTGTAAAGGTATGTAAGGAGGACCAGGTAGCTGCCTTACAAATCTGCTCCATAGAGGCCTCATTCTTGAAGGCCCAAGAAGAAGCCACATCTCTAGTTGAATGATCTGTGATCCTCTGAGGAGGCTTATGTCCCGCTGTCTTGTAGGCCAAGCAAATCATGCTCCTCAACCAAAAGGACAAAGAAGTTGAAGAGGCCCTCTGCCCCTTGCGCTTACCTGAATACACCACAAAAAGGGATGTAGACTGTCTGAAATCCTTCATAGCCTGAAGATAAAACTTCAAAGCTCAAACCACATCCAAATTATGAAGTAACCTCTCCTTAGGAGAAGAAGGGTTAGGACGCAAAGAAGGAACAACTATTTCCTGATTGATGTTACAAGTAGACACAACCTTGGGAAGAAATCCCAAACCAGTGCAAAGAACAGCCTTATCAGCATGAAAAAAACAGATAAGGAGGCTCATATTGCAAGGCCGCCAACTCATATACTCTGCATGCCGATGCAATAGCCAACAAAACAGAACCTTCCAAGAAAGTAACTTAATGTCAAGAGAGTGCATAGGTTCAAACGGAACCCTCTGCAACACCTTCAGAACCAAGTTCAAGGTCCAGGGAGGAGCAGACTGTCTAAAAACAGGCCTGATTCTAGACAGAGCCTGAACAAAAGACTGAATATCAGGAAGCTCAGTAAGCCTTTTGTGCAACAAAACAGATAAAACCGAAATCTGTCCCTTCAAGGAACTGGCGGCAAGCCCCTTCTTCAATATATCTTGGAGAAAGGACAGAATCCTGGATACCTTAACCTTGTGCCAAGGATATTCATACTTCTCACACCAAGTCCTTCACACCTTATGATAGATGCAACGAGTGACCGGCTTCCTGGCCTGAATGAGAGTATCAATCACTCTCTCATAGAATCCTCTCTTGGCTAAGACTAAGCGTTCAATCTCCACGCAGTCAGCCTCAGAGAATCTAGATTTTGATGTTGAAAGGGACCCTGTACCAACAGATCCCTGTGACAGGGTAACCTCAATGGAGGAGACGATGACATCCCCACTAGATCCACAAACCACATCCTCCACGGCCACGATGGAGCAATCAGAATAGCCGAAGCTTGCTCCTGCTTGATGCGGGCCACTACTCGAGGTAGAAGTGGCAACGGTGGAAAAACATAAACTAGGTTGAACCCCCAAGAAACCGCTAAGGCATCTGTCAGCTCTGCCTGGAGATCCCCGGACAGCGACCCATATCTGAGTAGCTTGCAATTGAGTCTGGACGCCATGAGATCTATTTCCGGAATCCCCATCTGAGACAAATCTCCGAAAACACTTCGGGATGGAGAGATCATTCCCCCGGATGGAAGGATTGCCTGCTTAGAAAATCTGCTTCCCAGTTGTCCACACCCGGAATGTGGATTGCCGAGAGCAAGCAGCTGTGGGACTCTGCCCATTCCAATATCCGAGAAACTTCTCTCATTGCTAGGGAGCTTCTCGTCCTCCCCTGATGGTAGATGTAGGGCACTGAGGTAATGTTGTCTGGAACCTGATGAAGCTGAACAACCCCAGGAGAGGCAACACCTTCAGAGCATTGTAGATTGCTCAAAGTTCCAGAATATTGATCGGAAGGAAGGACTCATCTCAAGACCATTTTCCCTGTGCCATCCTGGCACCCCAAACAGCACCTCATCCTGCCAGACTCGCGTCCATGGTCACATTCTGCCAGGACGGTCTCAGGAAGGATGTCCCCTGGGAAAGTTGTTGTGGACGGATCCACCAAGAGAGGGAATCCCTCGTCTGAATGTCCAGGGAAATCTGTTGGGATAGATCTGAATGATCACTGTTCCACTGTTGAAGAGGTCTGAGATGGAACCTGGCAAAAGGAATGACATTGATGCTAGAGACCATGAGCCCGATCACCTCCATACTCTGAACCACCAAGGGACTGGAAGAGGACTGAAGGGCAAGACAGGGGGATGCAATCTTCCCACGTCGCTGTTCTGTGAGAAATATCTTCATGGATATAGAATCTATTATCATTCCCAGGAACTCCACCCTGTTGCTGGGCATCAGGAAACTCTTTCCTGAGTTTATCTTCCAACCGTGAGATTGGAGTAATGAAAGAGGGGCCCTGGAGTGATCCTCTGCGAGACTGAACGATGGCACCTGGACTAGTATGTCATCCAGATAGGGTGCCACAGCATTGCCTCTGGATCTGGCCACTGCAATTAGTGCCTCCATAACCTTTATAAAGTCTCTCATGGCCGTCGCCAGACCAAAGGGAAGGGCCACAAACTGGAAATGTTGGTCCAGAAACGCAAACCTCAGGAACCTGAAGTGATCCCTGTGGATCAGCACATGAAGGTAGGCATCCTTCAAGTCTATTGTTGTCATAAACTGACCCTCTTGAACTTGGGGCAGAATCTATCATTTCCATTTTGAACGATGGAACAGCTAGAAATTTGTTTAAACATTTAAAGTCTAGAATCAGGCAGAACGTGCCCTCCTTCTTTGGGACCACAAAAAGGGTTGAACAGTACCCTAGACCGCTTTCTGCTGGGGGTTCTGGTACAATAACTCAGAGAGAAGAGAGATCCCTCACACATTCTAGAATGGCTTCTCTCTTTTCTGGTTTGGAAGACAGATTTTACAGGAGGAATCTGTCCCTGAGCGGATGAGATCTGAACCCTATACTGTAACCCTGGGCGACAACATCCAGAACACAAGAGTCCTGAACATCCGGCAACCAGGCCTCTGAGAAGAGAGATAATCTGCCCCCTACTTGGTCTGGAGACCGGTCAGGGGCTGCCCCTTCATACCGACTTTGTTTCAGTGGGCTTCTCATTCTGCTTGGACTTATTCCAAGACAGAGCTGGTTTCCAAGTACCCTTGGACTGATCCGCTTTCGCTGTGGACTGCTGGCATTGGGCCTTGTCCGGACAAAAGGGACGATAAGATCCTTTAGGCTTAACCTTCTTATCCTGCGGTAGGTAAGCACCCTTGCTTCCCGTAACCGTGGATATGATCAAGTCCAATCCTGGACCAAACAGGATCTTTCCCTGAAAGGGAAGGGATAGCAGTCTGGACTTAGAGGTCATATCCGCAGATTTTTAGCCACAGAATTTTAGCCACAAAGCCCTGCGGGCTAATACAGAAAAACCGGACACCTTTGCATTCATGCGAATAATTTGCATATTGGCATCACAAATAAAAGAATTAGTGACCCTCAAGGCCTTAATTCTCTCCTGTATCTCGTCGAGGGCAGTCCCCCACTCGATCATGTCAGACAGAGACTCGCACAAATATGTTGCAGCTCTGGCAACCGCAGTTACCGCCGCTGCTGGCTGAAAAACAAACCCTGTGTGTTGGAACATCTTTCTCAACATGTTCTCCAACTTCTTGTCCATGGGCTCTTTAAACAACGAACTATCCTCAAGAGGAATCGTCATTCGCTTCGCACGATGGGACGGGGAGCCCTCAGAGGTGGATGGCTCAGTAGTACTAGACATCCTTTTCCTTCGAGATGTTGTGACTTTATCAAGGCATGTGGAACATAGTTGAGCAGGCAGATCTAACAGAACCTCCTCACTATAAAAGCAGGTGCTAGACTTAAATAAAGAGGGAGTACCCTCTAACGTGCCAGAGTCCTCCATAGCTTGTACCTTTATTACGGACAAGATATAATAAATATAAAATGGCATCCTTATAACTGCCAATGGCCGGGGCACTCACCACCTTCTAAGACCCGGACCACAGAAACCATTACATCTAATACGCTGTGGGTCAAGCAAAGGAAGTCGAATAGGCCCCACCTGATGGAAGGAATGCCTCACAGGACCACCCCTGCACTAGGGAGAAAACGCGCCAAATCTGCCGCGCAAATACTCTTGGCAATGAAACTAAAGTCCACCCATTGCCAGAGACACATCTCACACATATCGCAGCAAATGACACAATAAACAATATTATGTACAAACCCCCACTGTTCAATAATCCCCCTACCAGGGATATTAACCCTTGCTTCTATAAAGATAAAAGGTATCACACTGTCTTCTGCGTTATCATTATGTGTATAAAAAATGAAATGATCTTACAAGAATGTACACCATGGAACAGGAACACAGCCTCTCAAGTGTGACAGTGTAGTAGCATCACTCCTGACATGTACTTGAGTGTAGAAAGCAGGCAGCGAAACTCGTCAAAGCTAATTTCTTATGGAGCTGTTAATCTGAGTCGGGATGGTTCGCAGAAATACTCTCCCTGCATCTCCGGACTCTAACTTTCACCCAAGCTCTCACTGAGAGGCTGACAGGACTATTTAAAACTCAAGTCCCATTCCGAAGAGTACTACCCTCCATAAGAGACTACTCTGAATCTTCCGACACTTCTCTGCCAACCTCCTGTGACTAACGGCAAAGAATGACTAGGGGATGAGGGAAGTGGGGGAGGTATTTAAGTCTTGGCTGGGGTGTCTTTGCCTCCTCCTGGTGGACCGGTTCTTATTTCCCATAAGTAATGAATGAAGCTGTGGACTCTTCTCACCTTTATATGGAAAAAATCTAGTTAAAAGACCCCCAGCAACTCTGTCAGGGTGCCAGGAATCAGACTGAGATGAGAAGTGCAAAAATAATCACACCTTTATTCATAGCAAAAAATAATAAAAAGTCCACAAGTCAAATAACAAGCCAGGAGTCAAAACCAGAGCTGGTAGTCAGACAAGCCGAGTCAGGAGCCAAAGCGAATAGTCAGACGAGCCGGAATCAGGAACAAGGAAATCAGCAGAGTCAGGAACAAGCCAGGGATCAGGAACCAGGAAGGACGTCAGGCAGCCAGGTAATACACAGGTACTCTCACAAACAGGTCTGAGACAACGCAAAGGCAAAGCATACTGAACAGAGGCCCTTTAAATAATGTGATGACATCACAATTCTGAGACTGCATCCTGTCTCACATGGATGATGCACACCATTCTGGCCATAAAAGGAAGTGTAGGAAATGAGCAGCATCCCCCACAATGCACCATAGTCAGGAAGAGAGGTGAGTAAAATGGCTGCCAGCAGCACATGTCAAACAGCAGGGAAAAGACCCTGACAAACTCCCACTAAGGGATTGGTTGATGCAATCTAGGGCTCTTTTCTTCATACTTTCAACAGCTAGGATGTGATGCTTCCAACAGAAGATAATCATTATTTATTTTGACTTTCCTTTTTTGCTTCAAAGCTCTTTTTTAGACTTTGGACTATTTTTTTTTATATATATATATATATATATATATATATATATATATATATATATAGATAATGTCATTATTAGCTTAGCTCTAGTTTTGCTATATTTTACAATTAGGGACCAGTTCCTGTGTAATTGCTACTTGAACTATGTTATTACCAAGTGGTTTAAATATAATTATGCATGAACTATTATGGTCTATATAAATAAAACAGATTGTATAGTATAGTTGTGACTTATCTGTATTTTTCTGTGGTTAAAACTTTTTTGGGGATTTTATACTCAGGTCAGGTGCTGAATTGGTTGATTTTGAGCCCCCCCAGCTTTGTCTGTGAGATTCATTCTGTTTTGTTTTTCTTTTCATATATATTTATTTTTTTACACATATAGACATTTAGACATGTGTGTGTATGTATGTATATCTATGTTAAAGCTCTTTGCAGGCCTTTTTTTCCCTAACACCAGAGACCTCATATCTTTGAGCTCTTATAACTTTGTTACCGAACTTAACTTTGTTGGCCTAGATTATGAGTAGAGAGTAATTTCATTGCTTGCACTTGCAAGTTAAGTTCGGTAGAAGGAGGCTTTTTGCGTGTTAGGTAGTGCGCGTATTACAAAATGTTTTTGCACAAGCTCTAAACCGATAAAATGAAAAAAAAATAACTTTAAATATTGCGACCGTGTTAACTTATTCCCCATAGATTTCAATGGAACATGAAAAATTAAAAACACCCTTACTGGTGCGAGAAACCCGATCGTGTTTAACGAAGTGCGCTAACCTGATGAAATTTTAATATTTCACATTCAAATGTTCTTTACATAGAAAAATATGTTATATTTATATATATATATATATATATATATATATATATATATATATATATATATATATATATATATATATATTCGTCCTTTTGGTAAAATATATATCTATACATATATAGGTATTGATATATACAGATATATAAAGGAAAAACTATTTAAAATACAAAGAATATATTCCCCTATGTGAAGAACATTGGAATGTGAAATATTTACAGTACAAGCACAGTTTAACACTTTATTAAATATGAATATTGCATGAATATGATTTTACATGATTTCAGCTATTTTACCGCAAAGGGCTCCAATGCACTTATTTATTTGTCTATATATGTATACATATGTATTTTTGTGTTAATATGTGTATATATGTTTGTAAATGCATACAGTATATACACATATAAATGCATAAATACATATGTACACACACACACACATATATATACAGTATATATATATATATATATACATATAAATATTTAGACATGTATGTATCTATACAGGGAGTGCAGAATAATTAGGCAAATGAGTATTTTGACCACATCATCCTCTTTATGCATGTTGTCTTACTCCAAGCTGTATAGGCTCGAAAGCCTACTACCAATTAAGCATATTAGGTGATGTGCATCTCTGTAATGAGAAGGGGTGTGGCCTAATGACATCAACACCCTATATCAGGTGTGCATGATTATTAGGCAACTTCCTTTCCTTTGGCAAAATGGGTCAAAAGAAGGACTTGACAGGCTCAGAAAAGTAAAAAATAGTGAGATATCTTGCAGAGGGATGCAGCACTCTTAAAATTGCAAAGCTTCTGAAGCGTGATCATCGAACAATCAAGCGTTTCATTCAAAATAGTCAACAGGGTTGCAAGAAGCGTGTGGAAAAACCAAGGCGCAAAATAACTGCCCATGAACTGAGAAAAGTCAAGCGTGCAGCTGCCAAGATGCCACTTGCCACCAGTTTGGCCATATTTCAGAGCTGCAACATCACTGGAGTGCCCAAAAGCACAAGGTGTGCAATACTCAGAGACATGGCCAAGGTAAGAAAGGCTGAAAGACGACCACCACTGAACAAGACACACAAGCTGAAACGTCAAGACAGGGCCAAGAAATATCTCAAGACTGATTTTTCTAAGGTTTTATGGACTGATAAAATGAGAGTGAGTCTTGATGGGCCAGATGGATGGGCCCGTGGCTGGATTGGAAAGGGCAGAGAGCTCCAGTCCGACTCAGACGCCAGCAAGGTGGAGGTGGAGTACTGGTTTGGGCTGGTATCATCAAAGATGAGCTTGTGGGGCCTTTTCGGGTTGAGGATGGAGTCAAGCTCAACTCCCAGTCCTACTGCCAGTTTCTGGAAGACACCTTCTTCAAGCAGTGGTACAGGAAGAAGTCTGCATCCTTCAAGAAAAACATGATTTTCATGCAGGACAATGCTCCATCACACGCGTCCAAGTACTCCACAGCATGGCTGGCAAGAAAGGGTATAAAAGAAGAAAATCTAATGACATGGCCTCCTTGTTCACCTGATCTGAACCCCATTGAGAACCTGTGGTCCATCATCAAATGTGAGATTTACAAGGAGGGAAAACAGTACACCTCTCTGAACAATGTCTGGGAGGCTGTGGTTGCTGCTGCATGCAATGTTGATGGTGAACAGATCAAAACACTGACAGAATCCATGGATGGCAGGCTTTTGAGTGTCCTTGCAAAGAAAGGTGGCTATATTGGTCACTGATTTGTTTTTGTTTTGTTTTTGAATGTCAGAAATGTATATTTGTGAATGTTGAGATGTTATATTGGTTTCACTGGTAAAAATAAATAATTGAAATGGGTATATATTTGTTTTTTGTTAAGTTGCCTAATAATTATGCACAGTAATAGTCACCTGCACACACAGATATCCTCCTAAAATAGCTAAAACTAAAAACAAACTAAAAACTACTTCCAAAAATATTCAGCTTTGATATTAATGAGTTTTTTGGGTTCATTGAGAACATTGTTGTTGTTCAATAATAAAATTAATCCTCAAAAATACAACTTGCCTAATAATTCTGCACTCCCTGTATGTTAAAAACCTTTGCATGCCTTTTGTTCTAACATCTGAGACCTTATAACTTTTTAATGCAATAGTTTTTATATTTTGAATTAGAGATTGTAATTATGAGTGTATATGCACTTTTAAAGGTATTTTTGATGTGTTTTGTGCATTTTTTTGTCTTGTGTAACAGTTAACCGGAGCTCTGAAATTGCGCTATCCCGATACGCAATAAATAAAATTGTGCTCAAGTGAATGCATTTACTTTCAACTCGTAATACTCGCACTAATTCCAAAGTCCGCAAAGCCCTTATCCCCCGCACAACAGTTAATGTGTCACTCGTAATCTAGATTTTTTGTTGGTTGTCTGTTAGCTTTACAGGACTTTAATAGGTCACACCCTCGGGACAGGTGACTTACACTGTGTGTTGTTGTTGTTAAGTGTTAAACTGTTAAAAACTATTTAAATATGGACTTGTGGATGTACATTATTATTACAATGAAGTGTTTGATGTAAAATGTTAATTGGAAAAATATTCAAAATACATTAACTCATTTATTGCATATATCATGAATATTTATTTTATTTTTTTGTGGGAAAAAAAGTGTATTTAGACTTTTCAGACAGTCATCATTAATATTGAATAAATTAGCCAAAATGTTTTCTTTTTACTTTACCTTTTTGTTAGTGAATAGTCTGTTTAAACAGATAATCAGATTTTTTTTTCACATTTATAACTTAGGTGTCTTAAGTTATAAAGTTTGCAGCTGTTCTAATGGATTGGAATGGCCCAAACAATTAGTTAAAATTCACCCAAGCTACATAAAAAAAAATTCTCTTATGTTTTTATGCAAAGGAAGATTGTGCATAATCGATGAGTATTTTTTAAAAATGTATTTGGTTTACCTATTGACAGTGTAACAACCTGAAACCAATTAAGAGTTAATTCCATTAAGGATTAGACATATGAGAGATAGATTTAAGCCTATACTCCCATTGGTTGAAGGACCTCTGGGGGACAGGACTTTAGAACTTTTTCATATTATACTTTTTCAGAATACCTTTTATCTTTGTGGCTGGAATCTTGTTACTTGATCTAGTCCTTGTAAGAATCTAATACTACATACCCCCTTTTCACTTGGGGGACTGATGTGTAAAGGTAGGGGCAGTCCTTATGAATGAAGTTCTACCCACCTGGCAGTGGGTTAAGGTCTTTTGCTTAGGTGACAGAGCCTTGGAGTGAATAATGTGGTTCAGTTACTGTTGTCATGATGCAGCAGTGATAACAATCTGCCACACATTCTGTGTAGCCAATGAGAGATCTCAGGTGTCCAATCTATCCATTTGGGCATTACATTACCAGGGAGAGAAGTGCTCTAATAGCTCCAGTTTTGTGTTGTTGGTGGTCTTAAACCTGTTCTGCCACCCATGCAAAAGTGCAACAAACATAGCATTTTCCTTGTTAATATAAATAATTCCCTGTATATTGTCGTTTTTGTATCTTGAATGTTTTATTTAGTACTTAAAGGGCCACTACACCCAAAATCTTTCTTTCATGATTCAGATAGAGAATAGAAATTTAAGGATGGTTTCCGGTGAGAAGGCGGAGCTTTGTTACATGCTGCTCCAGGTCGGCATACAGACCGATGGTTGTTATCTGTGCCTTCATTCCTTGCCCCCTATTGCTGTGGATGTTCGGGGCACATTGCGAGGCGCAAATCACGCCAGCTGGAATAGGAAACCCTAAGGCCGTGTGGGCCGCGGAAGATACCGCAGCTAAGTTGTATCACTGGAGAAAGTTGTAATCACAAAAAAGAAAGAAAAAAAGAAAAAATAAACTCTTTACACAGACTTATAGCAACGTTAAAAGAAGCCTGACCTGAGGGGCGTGTCCGGCTACCAACCAAGATGGCTGCATTCTGACTACGGCTCAATATTGGCACCGATAAATCCGATGTTTACCCTCTACTAATTCCACAACCCAAGTTCTCTTCCAAAGATAAGAGATGATGTAGGTTCTGAGCAACAGAGGAGTATAATTTTGGTACTAAAATTATACTCGGCAACCTAAAATTGACGAAGCACCCAATTAAGGCCTTGTAAGAGCCCAGAGCCTCGGCTGCCCCCCCCCCTATCTATTTGACAAGTCAGGCCTCTAACAGATCAGGGCGGTAGAGCCACAACCTCTAGCCAGATATTCAGCATCCACAATGATGGCTAGCAGCAATGGATGTGACCTACTGAAGGCGGTGGATCTATGGGAACATAAAGTTCAGGAACAAATATCTACTTATTTTTGGGGCATTAAAAGAGAACTAAGCAAATTTGTTGCCTCCGTATGCCAGATACCTAAGCAATCTTCAACCACTGGATACGAGCTGAAGCGGAGGCTGATCCCTATTTCACCGGCTAAAAAATCACCATGTGGTATGCCCTTCCCCACGCTCACAGGTTCGTCACCCACAGCTACTCAGAGTTGGCGAGGTATATGTTCTGGAGCAGACCCACTGCTGAAATCGCTGGAGTGTCAGGCTTCCCTTGGAAACCGCATAGCAACAGATCTTACCATGTACTCTGCAGAGTCCTCCCGCGATGTCCAGAGAGTGAATGCAAGCAGCAGTACATGGCTGTTCGGCCATGAGCTAATGGAGTTGCACAGAATTAGGGCGCACTTCTTGATGGTCTTGCCGATGGTCCGAAACTACACAAAGACCTGGAAAGGGGGTCCCACAAAAGATCTGCAACTTCTTTTTGGACTCCAGGTACATACCATCGGCAGTAGCGGATCGGTAGACAAGCAAGTCCCAAACATCAGCTATTCTCCTGCACACTTTCCACTTAAAGCAGGAATAGGCTGATCTGTTCTTAAGGTATGCATTTGGATCCTGGCCACACAAGACTGTACTATGTAGCCCCCCAAAGAACTGCCTTAATCTTTTTTTACCACTTACAATGATCACCTCTGCATTTTTAAGTTTACTTTTCGTCTCTGTCCCTTTCCCCTACCCTTTCTCAAGAACTTCTATTATAAATATTTCCTCCCAGCATTGATTATACTACACACTGAGCTGGGTAATTACATGAGGAGCTTTGTAGAGTGAGGTAACTTTACTTCATTATATTCGATAAGACTCTTCATGGTACCTCTCAAAAGGGACTATACTGCTTTTTATATATACATCAGGACGCCCATTTGATGATCTGGAAGGATCTGGTTTTTCCATAACTGTATGACTGTTTCCATGTGGCTACACGACACGAGTCTTTGGCTAACGCCAGACCCACAGAATTATTAACTTATCCTTGTTCTTCTGGTTTTCAGTAGAGTGGGGAAGCATTTACACTCCATACTGTTAACTCGTATTTCTCTTTATTAGTTGCCTATAGTTGTTATATTTTTGAGGTTGAGCCTGTTTGATTATTCTGTCTAGAATCCCCTAGTTTACCTATAACTTGTTCATGATGGTTATTATGCAAAGGCCTAGTCTGGGATCATAAATATCAGTATAACTAACTTAACTAGAAATCCCATACCAATAGAGAGCAAGGGTAAATACCGTACAATGTTAAGCTTCTTATGAGTATCCTTTGGAGCAGCATATAATACCATATTTGAGCCTGTAATATTTATAATCTAAATAACCTACAGCAGAATTTACGCTCTATACTCCATTTCCAGAATTAGTGGCCCCCTAACAACTTGAGTTCCATATCTCTTCTCCATGCTACTTTGTGATGCTCAAGTTATAGCTCCGTTTGCCTATGACAATAGCTTAGCAAGTTCTTAGAGGCTATTCAAAACCTTACCTACCCCTTTAGGGACATATATTGAGGAAAGACCAAGATTTTGTTTATGTATACTTTAATATTGTGTTAATGTTATATTTGTACACACTCATTATGATCTAGATTTCTAGTTATTTTTGTATTTATCCACTGTACCATGCCAAAATTCATGCCTCCGGCATCTCCCAGACAATAACTCACATCACTCTTCCCTGATGATTTATGAATAATATTTATACAGAATGTGGTTTTATATATCAGGGGATATCCCTATCAGCCCTCTACTTACACATTACATCAGCTCTATGTGAATCTCCCCTATGGATGTAATAGCAGAGGTAGAGTCGGCTAGTTATGATATATATGCACTGTGAGATGTCATGCTGTCAAATACCCACGGCTTTGTAACATTTCATATATACTTCTGAGGACACTCTAATAGGGACAGTTTTACTTTATGATAAGGGCTGATAATTTGAAATATAACCTCACTCTTGTTATATGCTAACTTTTTTATATGTTATCCTACTAAATTATATCATAAGTGATAACATTATACTCCCCCAAACACCCGGACACGCCCCCTCTTTCCTTCTTTCCCCCTTGATTTTTTTAACCAGAGCGGCTCTGGCCCGCTGAATTCCCCCCCCCCCCCCCTAAAAATAAAACCAAGACACTAACCCCCTTCTGGCCGCAAAACACTCTGAATAGATAACCTACACTATGGTTTACGCGGTAAGACGGGGACCATTCTCAATTGTATTAAGTTAAAGGTTTTTTAAAAAAGAGGTTTTTGTAACATATGTTCCGGTTAGTTACCTTTATCATTTGCAAGTCTTTTCTTTTTACTTTTAACCATATATATCATACATCTTATATTGCACACCCCAGACACACTTATATAATCTCAGCCAGAACCTATATCCTCATTGCTAGAATTGCTGTTTTGTTACTTTATGCAGTCCAAGCTCCCATTCGCAAATACTTAGCATGGTTGTAGATTTGCCATGGCAATTATGACTATTTCACTAGCACCTAATTGTTTTAGACTCAGCCTATTTCCTATGTTAGAATGGTATAGATGTTTATTCTAAACTGGTTTTGTATCTGGACATATGTATTATTGTTATGTTATTGTACATCACCTCAATAAAAAATTTATTTAAAAAAAAAAAAAAAAGAAGCCTGACCTACCGTGCTGGTGTTCCCTGACTGACCCGGGTGATTGTGGAGAGCGGTCGAGTCGGTGGGGGATTGAGAGCTGTTTGGTGCTGGCAGTGCAGAGTGACTCTTCTCACTGGAGGGCAGTGTTGAGCTGGTGTGCTCCAAGGCGGAGGGAGGAGGTAGCGGTGTGTGCTATCTGGAGGGCGTGTGTGCAGCGGTCCGGGAGAGCGGTGGGCGTGCGGAGGGATCCGGGCGTCACGCTCATGCAGGGCAGCAACGCCGAAGTCCCGGCTACAGCCTCCATGCTGGATATCCTGCAGTCCCCTGGAGGAAACTGGAAGTGAACGCAGGAGCGGCACATAGAAACACCCCAGCTGAAGCATCCTGACCCCGCTCTGTGACCAGCTATCGCAAGTATTCACAGTATAATTTCAGCATTAATGGTGACATTTTTTTTTATCTACCCAGGTCAGTCAGGCCCAGTATTTGTTGGATACTGATATGGTAGCTGTATTAAATTGAGACTGTCAATAAGTAATGGTGATATCCCCTGTAATTGTAAAAAGTGGCAGAGGTCACTGTGGTGCAGATACAGTGTTCCTATAAGAGGAGGGAGAAGCGGGGAGGAAGGAGAAGGAAGAAAGGAGGGAAAGAAAAAAGGGAGAAACAACCTGATACTTTGATGACACAGTAACCCTTGGTACTTTAAATCTAGGAACTGGACATACACAAGGAGTAAAAGAGTTACTGTTGTGAATATCTGGACTTGGGTTTCTGGACTGATTTGTTGTAATACAAGATAATTTTTTTCTCTTTCTCTTCCAATCCAAGGGTGACTGGAAATGTCACCTTCATAAAGTATAAGGCCGGGAGGTCGCTGAAGGAGTCTCTGACCAACGGTCTGAGGCACTTTTTTTTGTTTTGCCCGGTATATTTCAGAGTATTATGTAGAAAGATTGGTATTTTTCAACAATGTTGCCAGGGCACATAAATATGTAAACTACAGTATCAGAAAGATAAGGTGTGATAAGGTGTCCTGAGCACTAGCCCAACTTGTTCTTTTTTTCTTTTTCTGTTGTTTCTTTTATTATATTTATTTTTCCGGGCTTGTTTTTGTGCACAAAATGTCATAAGAGGGGTAATCACGATATTATTTGTTCACATTAAGTCACTAGTTTGTTTATTGTATAGATAGTTGTATTAAAGTAATTCACAGATCATACTCCCAATCAGGGATATTAGTTAGATCACGACTTAGACTAGTCAAAAGGAAGGAAAGCACGAGTAGACGTAGTCACAGGTTGTTCAGTTCAGGAGGTCCCCACAGAAAGGAAGCAGCAGCAATAGAGTAGGAGACGGATCAGAGACAGCCTGAACCACGCACATATCACAATTATTTGCCTTCAGGGATTGTTTTTTGTTTTCTTTTTTTTAAATTCTACACTTGATGGAAAAGTTTGTAACGCACGGGAAAAATAATTCACCTAAAATGCCCGTGAAATCTAGAGAAAAGAAAAATACCAAGTTGGGTGAGGTTAGTGTGGACTTACCATCTGAAAATGTATCAGCTATTATTGATACTCAGGTGTTAATAGGTCAACTCACAGCTATTTTTGCTCCCCAATTTGAAGGAATCAAAAAAGGAACTTGGAGCTATCTCTACCGAGATAGCAACACTTTCCGCTGAGGTCAAACAATTTTCTGTAAGAATAGGGGAAGCAGAAAATAGAATTTCTACAGTAGAGGATAAGGTGTCGATCCAAGTTGGTATTATCCAAGCTCATGAGGCTAAATTAAACAACATGCAATCACGTCTGGAGGATCTTGAGGATCGCTCCAGGCGCAATAATATTAGAATCATTGGCCTACCTGAGTCCTCAGAATTTGATGATCTTATTGAATTCACTTCTATCACTCTCCCCCAGGCAATTGGTGTAGCGTCCCATCAGCTCCCCCTTGCAATCGAGAGGGCACATAGAGTTGGTCCTAGGAGAGATTCAGCCTCTGGGTTAGTTAAACCTAGGATGTGTATCGTAAAATTGCTCAAATTTCAGGACAAACTTGAGGTATTAAAATTAGCAAAGAAAGCATCCACTTTGACATTCGGGAACAGCAAGATATTGCTTTTCCAAGATTTCTCTGCAGAGACATCAGCACGGAGAAGAATAATGGCACCCTTCTGCTCTCAGCTGATTAGCAGAGGCATAAAAGCCAACTTATTTTATCCAGCTAAAATCATAGCTGAAAATAAGGGGGCTAAATTTATTTTTAATGAAGTCACAGAAGTTAAAGAGTTTATCCGGACTCTAGATTCCTAATGAAATCCAAAACTTATGAGAAGGATAGTAAGCATAAGGTGGTCAGGGAATCTAGGTCTGGCTGGCAAAATAGAGTTAATATGTTTACTTTTCTCCAAGATAAATTTGTTTATTTGTTTTTATGTACAGATATATGTAATATTAGTATTCTATTGCTCCACGTTAGTAGAGTTTTTGAATTTTGTGGTCAAGAAAGAGCAACTACAAGTTATTAGACATCTGAAGTTTATTAATGTTTTCTTTTTTTTTTTTTTTGTCTTGTTGTTTTTTTTTTTTTTTTTCTCCTCCCCTCCTTGCTTTTTCCTCCCCTCCCCCCCGTTGCGTCTCGTGCCCTCTCTCTTTCCTTCCCTTCCATTAATCTCCGCTGGATATTTAGTTGTCGGCTAAGGTTATGTGTAGCGGTGTTGTAGCATTGCAGGCAAGATGATGGAAAACAGCGTGAAAATACTATCATGGAATGTGGGAGGGATCTCTTCTCTGGCGAAACGTAAGTTAATTATCAAGACGCTCGCTAAAGAGAAGCCAGATTTAGTGTTTCTGCAGGAAACCCATCTGGACGGGGCTGAAGCGGCTAAACTCAAATTTAATTGGGTTGGTAAAGTAATCTCCTCCTCTAGTACTTGTAAAAAACGGGGGGTTGCGGTGTTATTTCACAAGGATCTGAATTATAAAATTATACATGTTGAAATTGACCCCGCGGCCAGATTTATATTACTGCAAGCTATGATTAACACAGTGAAATATATTTTCTGCAACATTTATGCTCCAAATAAATTTTCAACTATATTTTGGGAACATATCCAAAACAAAATATTTCCGTTTCAAAGAGAAAATTTAATTATATGTGGAGATTTTAACATGACCATATGTCCGGAGTTAGATCGCTTTTCAAAAAAAAAATGTTGCAGAATATGGTAAACACGCAAAGTATTTTAAGAGATTCTGTGTCAAATTCGGTTTGACTGATATTTGGCGAGTTCAAAATCCGCAGGTTCGTGCTTATACATGTGAGTCCAAAGCTCATAGGACCTTCTCTAGAATAGATCTTTTTTTGATTTCAGAATCATTAGTAATACAACAAGTTAAATCTGGCATTGGTGAGTTTATGATATCCGATCACGCTGTCATCTCCTTATGCTTTACTGGATCAGAGGAGATTAAATCCCCTGGATCTGCTTTTTGCTTTCCTCGTTTCTTGTATACGAATGCTCGGTTTACGTCATGGATTAAAAAGATGTGGCGCGAATATGTAACTTTGAACCATGAATATAGATGTAAAATAGAGATTTTTTGGGAGGCTGCTAAAGCAGTGATACGCGGAGAAATTATTGCTTTTATGAGCAAACGCTCTAAAAAAATGAAGGTGCAGGGCCTTCAGTTGGCTAATAACATTAAGACAGCATATAGGAAAGTTCATCGTGATCCTTCCTCTTTAAATTGGTTAGCATATTTGGAGTGCAGGAAGGTAAGAGATGTTTTTTTAAAACAAAAATCACAAGAGGAGGAGACTAGACTGAATTTAAAGTACAAGAGCTTTCATGGGTGCTCCGCAAAGCATCTGGCGCGTCTCACCATAAATAGAAAAAAGAAGAACTTTATTGCTGTTATCAAAAGTGGTGATGATAGGTTTTTTAAATCACTTGAAATCAGCCAAATATTTTACAAGTATTATCAACAACTTTATACTGAGATTGATATTAATCAATATTCCCAGAATATGTTTTGTTCTAGAATTAGAACTCCCAAGATTCAAGAAGACGAGTTGGTAATGTTAAATCAACCGATAACTCAAGAGGAAATTAGTGATGAAATTGATAGACTTAAATTAAATAAAGCAGCTGGCCCAGATGGGCTCCCTGCTGAATTTTATAAATCATTT
The DNA here is from genome assembly GCF_027579735.1 of Bombina bombina. Classification (NCBI taxonomy): domain Eukaryota; kingdom Metazoa; phylum Chordata; class Amphibia; order Anura; family Bombinatoridae; genus Bombina; species Bombina bombina. The sequence goes on along the minus strand of NC_069501.1, from coordinate 910,902,671 downwards.
AAAGACGATTTATTATCGGTTCTGGAGGAACTATATAATAATTATTATCTTTCCGAATATGCTACTTCGAAATGTTTTGCGGCTGCAAACATTACACTTATATTGAAAAAAGGCAAAAATCCGGAAGATCCGGCCTCTTATAGGCCGATTTCAGTCCTTAATACTGATTATAAAATAATGGCGGGGATCATCTCAGTAAGGTTGAATTCTTGTTTACAGAAATTGATCCATCCAGATCAAACAGGGTTTATGTGATCAAGAAATTCAACCAAGAACATACGAAAGCTAACCGCCTTTTTGGATTATGCATGGAGTCTAGATCAGACGCGGTCAAGGCTTTTGACTCCATTACCTGGGAACATTTATTTTACGCGTTGGAAAATTTTGGGTTTCTAGGTAATTTCATCCGATATATTCATAAAATTTATTCAAACCCTATTTCTTATTTACTGGTAAATGGTATTAGGTCACCAGAGATAATTTTACACAGAGGCACCAGGCAAGGTTGCCCATTATCTCCTCTCTTATTCAATGTAGCAGTAGAACCCTTAGCGGTTAGATTTTGCGATGTCTTAACTGGTATCCCACTCGGCCAATATAGTCTGAAGACTCTGCTCTATGCAGATAACATTTTGCTATTTGTAAATAATGTTCATAATTGTATTCCAGTAATCATGCAGACTCTTGCCGAGTTCAGTTCATTTTCAGGCTATGTGGTCAATTTGGAGAAAAGTGAATTGATGTCAACAGGTAATAGTCACTCTTGTGTGGGGGATATACCATTCAAATTAGTGAAGTCAATTAAATACTTGGGACTGGAGCTGCACAAAAATCCAAAATTATGGTATGGGGCAAATTATTCTCCATTATTCCTAAAAATCAGAGAAGATCTTCAGCTTTGGGTATCTTATCCCCTGTCGATTTAAGCAAAGATCAACTTAATAAAAATGATTATTTTTCCTCGTCTTCTTTATGTCCTTCAAAATCTACCTCTTTTTATATCTAATTCAGACGTAAAAAAAATTATATAGTTATTTTTCTAAATTTAACTGGAAAAATAAAAAACCCAGAATAGCTCTAGCGAAACTCATGCAGAAGGCAAGTGTGGGAGGGTTAGCTCTACCGGATGTCAAACTATATAATGTAGCGGCTCTGGTAAAATTTGCTTTTGATTGGGTTGCCGAAACTAACTTGATAACTGACAGTCAAGAGGAAGCATTTTATATTCGCCCTTTTTCGCTAAAAGCTATTCTGCATTGTAGCACTAAACAGCTTCCGTCCAATATCTGCAGAATGATATCTTTTAAAAATATCGTCATCGCATGGCATAAGTTTTGCCGTTTGATAGGAATAGATCTGTCCTTTTCGGATTTCCTTCCTATTCAAGGTAACCCTAAGTTTATACCCGGCATTTATCATAAGGTATTCAAATCTTGGGCAAATAAAGGTTTATTGCTGATTAAGCAACTGTTAGATGAAAACCATCTGATACTTACAGCAGAACTTATTTTTCAGACTTATGATCTACCTAGATCAGATTTATTTGCTTATTTTCAAATTCGACATTATATACATGAGCAAAAATTATGTGGGCAGGCAGGTGACGGCGTGGTCGGATGTCAGAACTCTAATTCAAAAATTCATTGGCGGGGTCTCATCCATCTCGTTGATGTATGACATTATGCTGTCCAAACAAAGTGAAAAATATCTAGATAAGATCAGTAATTGGTTATACCCAGTTATTTCTGAGATAGATAATGAAAAGATTGTTCAAAGTTTTAATATGTTATACAAATGCAGGATATCTATGAGCTGGAAAGAATCACATATGAAGCTCTTGAATAATTTTTACTTACATCCGCTTAAAATTTAAAAATGTTCTATTTCTAGTATAAGTAACTGTCCTCGCTGTGCTAATCATAAAGCAGATTTATTTCATATGTTTTGGTACTGCCCCAAAATCAATCAGTTATGGCTCAAAGTTTGTTTCTGGTTTAATGCTCTCTACGATATTAATATTGCTGTGACCATACAAGAAGTGGTTTTATTGTTTAGTGCTATGGATAGTAGATACCCCCGTTTGATTCGTATCTACAATACGATTATTTTGGCGGTGCGCCATCTCATTCTCAAGAACTGGAAGGCGAATAGAGCTCCGAGTTTCGGACTGCTTCTTAAAGAAATTCAAGAACAAGTAGTTTTTGAATCATTTCATTTAGTGGATGCCTCTGAGAAGAGAATAGACGATTTTCTTTGGGGGTGGTTTCCAATCATTAAGTCTTACTCTGTTCCAATCCAAAGACAGATACTTTTCCCGTTCCGTTCATCTATTAGTTTCGCAGAAATGGTACTTCTGGGGAAATTTCCGGCCTCGTGGATCAGTAGTGGGCCATAGAGTATCTGACACTTTTCATGGGTGTTTGATTGAGATCTGGATGGTGCAGTGGGGGGTGGGGGGGGTGGGGAGGGGGGAGACGGACAGGGGGGAATTTTTTTTTTATTATTATTATTTTATTCTATTACCTATATTATTTGTATTTGTCGTGTTTTACGTAGATTAGAAAAATCCAGTAAGACAAAGAAGATTACGGCAAAATACTTGTATTCATAATTTTTTGATTTTTATTTGTATACATTTTCATGAAATATCTTGCCACTGTTTGTTTTCATCATAATATCATGTCTCTTGGAGATCAATAAAAATTTATCAAAAAAAAAAAAAAAAAAAGAAATTTAAACAACATTACAATTTACTTCTATTATTTATTTTGCTATTTTTTTTAGATATCCTTAGTTGAAGAAAAAGCAATGCACATGGTGAGCCAATCACACAAGGCTTCTATGTGCAGCAACCAATCAGCAGCTCCTGAGCATATCTAGATATGTTTTTCAGCAAAAAATATCAAGAGAATAAAACAAATTAGATAATATAAGTAAATTAGAAAGATGTTTAAAATTGCATTCTCTTTCTAAATCATTAAATAAAAAATGTGGGTATCATGGCCCTTTAATTAAATTGTGACTCGATAAATATAGCTTTTAACCCTTAAAGTTTTCATTCATTACACAATACTGGAGGTCATTGCAGTTCCTTATTCTTCAACATTTTCACAGACCTGTTCTTTCCCTTTATGTTTTAATGGCAGCATTAAGGAATAAAACACTGTTTTCAGTGAAAGCAAAATACGAAGCTTGGGGGATCATTAAAGAACCTCAATGCACATTTTTCATTATAACAAATGACTCTTTATATCAGGGACTATTCCCACCTGATTCTAAAGCACGAAGTTCAGTAATTTAATTTATATATTGAAACTTCTTTTTCAGTACAGCTTCAAAAAGAACATTCAAATTAAAGCAGGGTTTGAAAGCAATTCAATGGTCACAATTTAAATTAATTTAATTCCCTTTTAATTTACAAGTTATTTAATACTAAATAGTTGATACAAATTGTACTTTTTGCCAGTTATAATATGTTCACTGTAGTTAGCATTTTTTCAACATATTAGTGGATAATGGAATTTTAAACATATGCAGCTATTCACATATAATCTGGAAGGCCAAATATGATAAACATTCCCTTTTTCTTAAAAAAATAAAAACTAAATTAAAAATCACCATCAAAATACATATGGATAAAATAGGAAAAGACACTAAAAAAAGGTATAATTTTAAAGGGATAGTGTACTGTAAACTCAGTTTCCCCTTAATGTGTTCCCAATGACTCATATCAGCTGCTGAGTATAACATGTATTGGAAATTACTCCTTACGGAATATTTTTGTGTATTAAAGCTGTTTCTGCTAATTGAAACCACAGCCAAATGAAATGGGTTCTATATTTACACAAAATATCCTATTATTGTATTTATCTGTACACAGTGAGAGCAATACTATCAAAAGTTCTCCTGCATGGAGAGAAATTAGAGTGCAGACTTAGAAGGGGCTGAACTCACTAAATTATCTTAGAAGAAATACAAAACTTGGAAGTCCCAGAGATATGAGAGCTGCCTCCCACAGAAAGTAATGAAGCTCTCTGGAATAGAGAATGTCACAGGGGAGAGTATTATGAATTTTGAGCAAATTTCACCTGCATAAAGCTGGCCATATAAATGTTTGAGCTGCAGATGTAACATGCTTAGATAATCTCATGAGAGTTGGTAGAGAGATTCATACAAATCCTGGAAACTCATCTGCACACTCCTGTGAACTCCCCTGTCCCTCCCACCTTCTGAACAAATACAAAGTGAAATGCAATTTGTAAAAGATACATAGAAATATACTTAGAATTATCCTAATTTGCTAAAGTTAAACTTTTAAAGCATAATCAAAAAATTGTAAAATTACTTTCCTAAATACACTGCTGTGTTTACCTAAATGCTTTAACATACACAATAAAAAGTGCAAATTTTAAATGTAATACATTTTAAAGTACAAAATCTGAAGTCTAAAATAATATAAAATACAAATCAAATGTAACAGAAATTTTATATCATCCAGTGCATTGTGCTTTGCTCTCCTTACATCCAAAATTGCAGGGTATACAACATAGAGAAGTTTAGTCAATTTTGCCTTTCTTGTGAGAGCGTTTGCAGTTCTGGTGGATCATTTTAGATTATTTTACCTGAGTGCGGAGCTTTAGATCATCAGACCCATAGAAAGAACAATGGAAAAAATAACATTTTATTATCTATCAGCTCAACCCCCAATGGGAGTGTGATTTATTCATAAACTCTCATTTGCATAGCTTTTCTATAACTAGTACTTAAAGTGAATGTCAATTTTATTACATCAGCTGCCTCCTAATAAATCTTTTAGCCATCTGTATCATAACCGCTAGGTTTAAAAAAAAAATATTAAGATTGATTATATATTTTAATAAGTAACTTTGTTGCGATACCTATCTTCCTCCTCCCACCCGGCACTTCAGTGTTCTTCACATTCTGATGTATAGAGCAGTCCCACCCGCTCTATACATATGAGTGAATGGCGCACCCGTGAAGCTATATTTTCTGCACATGCGCATAATTTCTTCGATCAATTTTCAAAGTTTTATTAATAAAATATATGCCCATTTCAGCATTTGCAATAGATTATAGCCTGTCTGGAGAATAACAATACCATAGTTCTTTGTTTAATGTTTATTTTAGAATTGTAATGCTCATTTCAGAATTGATTTATATAGAGCATGCACGTCCCATGAACGCGCATTGCTTCTGAATGGGGATAACATTTTCTAACGCATGCTCAAAAGAAGTGCATGACGTTTCTAAAAAGGGGTTGAACGCCCCAGGGGGAAAAGAGGATAAGCAAGAGTAGCTGTCAGTCATTTTAATAATGAGGGCCAATATGGTAGGCAGAGGAAGCGCGTCAATAAAACAGAGATAAAAAGGTATATTTTACGATTTATTAATAACATTTGGAAAATAGATTAATTAAAGTCCCCCTTATTTGAATTGCTTCACAATATTGCGTTAAGCATTAGAGGTGACTTTACATTCACTTTAAGTATTGAAACATTCAGTGTATTTGGGAGAAACAACAGGCAATAGAAGTTATTTCAATTGAAAAAAACAAGGTAGAGGAGCTATTTGTAAACAATTTAATACACGCTAGTTAAAATTAAACAATTAATCTCATTAAAGCATTTAACCCCTCACCTACCAAACACACTTTGGTAAGCACTGCATACATTTGTTTATACCATGACAAATATAAACAAAATAAGTGTGCGCTATCATAGAGGTAACGATAGACCCAAAGGCAGAAGGGTGGCAATTATATAATGAGATATAATTTTATAGAATTGTCCACGAGTATATAAATAACTCATTTGGGAAATACATTTGGCAAATGCATGTGGTGGTTAATAGTTTTGTTTTCCCAAGTTTCTAGCAATTCTCAATTGCTGTGTGAGATATCATGTTTTGGACAACTTAATTCATTTATATATGTTAATTGCGAGAATGCCCACTGAAGATGGGCTTTAAATGATACGTAAAGTCAGCCTCAATTAATCTAGACCATTAGTTCCTGACTTCTTCCAATACATCATTGGAAATTTGAGCGTATTTTGTTCCATTCATACACACCTTGGGGTACTAGTTAATAAGTCGAAAAGGGCAGTCTGGGGCTTTATCAAGTCCTTTGAAGTGTTGAATTTGAAAAGTGAAAAATGGCACCAAAATATGTTGATAAGTATCAGGATTGTGATTACCTAAAACAGGGCTGTCTCATGTTAATTATAGGTCAGCTTTTTTATTATTTAATCGTTATCTGATTTGACAAACAATGAAAATGGCTGATTTATTGCAATCACATAAATATTGAAAAGTGCCAAATGGCAGCCATATTCATGCTCAAAAATTAACAAACTACAGAGTGTGTTTGACCCAATAGTTTGGGAAGTTTCTGTGAATGCAAACTTACTATATTCATTAATATCATTGTGGGAGTTTATGTTAAGGGTATTCATCTATTAGTTGGTTTCAACTAAATCTACTTTAATCTCTGGTAGAGCAGAACTTCATCAACAACCATTTCAATATCTATTAGAGAGTTTACAACTATAGATTACAATAATAATAATAATAATAATGTAGGTGGTGTCTGCACATACTGTAAAATTTTTCTCCGTACTATCTAGAACATACAATCAACTAATATATAGGATATATATATATCTTGCACCCATCAACCAAGGAGAAATTGGTGCTGGACTTTACCCTCATTATATATATATATAAATATATATATATATATATATATATATATATATATATATATATATATATATATATATATATATATATTATATATTATATCTATATATATATATATATATATATTATATATATATATATATATATATATATATATATATATATATATATAAAGAAAAAGAAAATTTTCTTCTAAGTGAAAGGTTTTTGAAGCACACATTCAGCTTTAGTGCAGATGTCCTAGCACACCTTTGGGTTAACATGCAAGCCAAAGCCAGAAGTGACTTTTATAATCTGCCCCATAGAAGTCTATAGGGAAAGAGAGTTAGGGCCGCCATTCTGTTCGATCTCCAGATGTTAGTGCGCCTGAAGCTTTAGCTTTCAACTTTAATACCAGAACAAGAATACATGATGAGGCCCTGCCATTAAAACAACTTTAAATGAAAATATAAGTACTTCAGCTAGGGCTAGTACATTTGCCCTACTTCTTCAGTATCTGCCATATTCTTATGTTTTCCTTATTTAGGTGAGAAATGAAGAAAAAATGCATTTTAGAGTCTCAGTGGGTTAGATTTGTGATGGGTTGTTATCAAGAGGTCTAATTGTTCAACTGTTGACAAATGTCAGTGGGCATTTCTGTCATAAACATATATAGCTGAGTTAAATTACCCAATTCATGATGTATCACTCAGCAAAGTGAAAAGCAATAATTACAACTACTACACTGTGTAAATGTGTTTAATAATTATTATTTTTTTATGTTAAAGTCGTTTTTACTTAACAGAATGAGTCTGCTAAAAAGGGGCTGAAAGTGGGCGTTCCATGGTATTCCTGGGAGTTCTTGAGCTTATGGTCAGGATTTGTCAGCCAAACCATGAGTCACCATGCAGGGTTTTTAAACGGATGTAACTACCTCTGTGAAGTATTTTTAGTATTTTGTTCGTGTCAGCTATATAAAAACTTCCAAGTTCTTCTCATTTGGTTTTATTTGTATTTCCCTAACTTTTTTTCAAGTTTTCTTTTGTGCATATGTTAGAATGGACTTTTTTATTTTTATTGAGGGTGGTTTTTTTGTGTAATGTTTTTAAAACATTTTCTTATGCTGATATTCTTGACAGTTGAAATTGTATGTGGAGGGAAATGAATGGGTTAACAGTTGTGAGAGAGAAGCAGCGCAATGATTTTAATTGACACAAGTGAACAGACACTAATTAAACAGCGCTAACTACCAAATAGGGCAAGAGTTCACAATCTCTATAGTTAACCAAAACACAGTCCTCCTATTGGGTCAACCTATACATGCACAATAATAGTCTTATAGCTCAAATAAACCTGAATATGCACTATATCTAAATTTAAAATAACGCCCAATAAAGTATTTTACATTGTAAGTGCATAACATTAGTGTGGCGTGCTCATGTTATACATCTACACTTGAGTCTGTTTGCGCTTTTTTTTCTACAGATTTTTTGCAATGATTTTAATGAAGATAATCCTGCAATGTGGTACTCTGGCTTTGGGACAGTTACAGACCTCTTTGAATTCTGCGACAAAGTTGCAGTAAGTTTTTTAAAGGAGATATTAGTGCCATCAATAACTTTATAAAATCTAGGCCAATGTCTATGTATAAAATGATAGATAATACTACATCTTTTTAGGTTGCTGCCTTGAACAACTCTTCTCAGAGTACAATATCAAGCAATACACAAGCGAATGAAAAACCAGGAGCAGGAGGAAAATATGTTTCTTAATAAGTTTAACTATGCCCTTTTGCATTCACTGAACTTTGTTAGAAACACTCATCTCCATATTTCTTCTTTTGATTTATTGGAGGGAAAAATACATCAAATCAGGCCAACAAATGTATTTGTGCAATAAAAATCAGCTCTTATATAATCTTTCTTTTCATGTTTTAACAAATATCAGTTGATTTTCTCAGAACACCTTAGATGTGGACAGTGGTTATCTAGATACAAATTGTTCTTGAGCAACGCAACCAATGTTTGTACGGAGCAAGATTATAGTAGAGCTGATTTTAATTATACAGATTTAAGAAGTTATACTTTGGTAGAAATATCAAACAGTTGTTCTCTTTTTTTTTACTCTTTCCAACTATAGCAATTTTTAAAGGGATATAAAACTCAAAATGTTTATTTTGTAATTCAGAAAGAGCATACCATTTTAAATAACTTTCCAGTTTACTTCTTTTATCTAATTTAATTTTTTCTCTTGGTATTCTTTGTTGAAAAATTATACCTAGGTAGGCTCAGGAGCTTGTAGCTAGCTGCTGATTGGTGGCTGCACATATATGACCACTGTCATTGACTTACTGATATGTTCAGCTAGCTCCCAGTAGTGGATTGATGCTCCTTCAAGAAAGGATACCAAGGGAAAAAAGCAAAATTACAATTGGAAAGTTGTTTACAAATGTATTATCTATCTGAATCATGAAACAACAATTTTGAGGGTTGCATGTCCCTTTAAGAATCTTGTCTTTATTTATTTTTTTACAAGTTAGTTAAGGGAAGATGTAGCAAAGCCTAAGAGGGGATAATTAGTTATATTTTACCTATATTTGTTCTGATAATAGGAAACAATCTGAAAAAAAAATGATGTCAAATATGTTTGTGTCATTTGAAATTAATACTGCAAAGTTGGCTTTCATAGACTGATAAAGAAAAGGCCCGTATGAAAGGCATGGAAGGAGGGCACCTGTGACCCCACTTCACCCCTGCAAGTGGAACATTCCAGCATGGGATATCGATAAGAAGAAGCGGGATTCAGAAGTGAGGTCACAGGTGTCCTGACAGGAGCAAACGGTAGGAGGTGTGTGGTGCATCGGCTTACCTGAGGATGGAGTCATTATTGGAGCAGTTGCTGGCAGCGGCGAGACGGAATGGAGAAGACTGGGTCCGGCAGCAGTTGTCCACGGCTGGTGAGGCGGCCACGGCAGTTCCAACGGAAGGATCAGCGCACCGGAGCGGAGGACGGCCGGCCAGGAGGTCGAGGCCACCGGAACGGCTGAGTCCAGGAGTCACTACAAGGTCCGGTCGGGAGAGGAATCAGCCCGGAGGTCAGGAGGTGAGGCGAGCGAGAGCGGAGGGCAGCAGAGGTCGCAGGTCGGGAGCAGCAGCGGAGGTGAGGCCTGGAACGGTGCCGGTGAATGACGTCACGGAAGGGCGTCGAGGAGCGGATCCGGGCGCCAGCAGAGGACGCGGGAGAACACCGAGGAACAGGAGGAGCGGCGGTGAGGCAGGTAAGATGAGCTGAGTTATCGAAGATTGGCAGACTACCGGCTGAGTTATCGAAGAGAGGTTTCAGGAAGGGGGGGGGAGGGTTAAGCGGGAAAGGGGCAGCGAGGCCATAAGGGGGGACATTGTGCAGGGGGAGGGGAGCCTGCCGTTTCTTAGAGGAATATCGGGTATACGGCCGGGATGAGGCCTATCAGTTAGTAAATGGGATATTTAATTAGTTAGATACCTGGCGGGGGGGGGGGGGGGCTTAGTTTGTGATAAAAGGCCGGGGATGAGGCCTATCAGATAGGATGTGTGGCACTGGGTCCTTTTGAAAGGGCGGGAATAGGCCAAGGGGAACGGGAGTGTTTTTAGGGGGGGGGAAAAGAGAGAGATGTAAGGGGGCCGCGATCTAGGCATCTGGCGGGAGCCACAAGGGGAATTTTTCAGAGGAGGGACTCCTTGTGTAGGCCGCACGGGGTGGGCCCCCGCGTGCGGTCGGTTAGATATGGTTGCTATTTAGGGGTAAGATGGGCACAGATCCCATGGCGGGGGGGGGGGGGAGCATAGGTATTATATGCGGGTCGTTCCCTTATACCTCGTTTGCTCGGGCCGGGGAGTAGCGGCCTGGGCCCCGGGGGATATATGGAAGCCTCCTTTAATGCAGTGGGCATCGGGGGTTAGGGGGAGAGTGGGTGCCGGAGGTATGCTGGGGCAAGTGGGGTTCGGGAAAGGGGGGGGGCCGGGGGCCGGGTGCAATAACGTTCAAAAAAAAAAAAAAAAAAGAGGTTCATGTATGATAGGCCTGCCTGAATATTATGTATATGTTAGCAGGGGAGGTCCTTTAGCATATGGGGGCAGTTCCCTTGGGATAACGGGGGGGGAGGGGGGGGGCTTGGAAGGTAGGAGGAAGGTAGGAGGAAGGTAAGAGGAAGGTAAGAGGAAGGTAAGAGGAAGGTAAGAGGAAGGTAAGAGGTAGGTAAGAGGAAGGTAAGAGGAAGGTAATGAGGTGGGCGGGGGGGGCTTCTGGAGTGGCTGTTAATCATGTTGTGTCTTGTTGCAGGAGTAGTCAGGGATGAACGCAGGGGCAATGAGGCTTTAAACGCCAGTGGTGAGGTGATTCCAGCACAGCAGGAGCAGCAGACGGAGCCACCGCTTGAGCTCAACGCCAGCGGAGACTTTGTGGTGGAGGATGAGGATCCTTTGGAAGGCACGTCAGCGGGACCAGTGACGGCAGGACAGGTAGGAGATCTGTCTGCCTTGGCGCAGATTCTACAATTATTGTCTCCTCAACGGAGTGGAGGTTTACCCGGAGTGGGGGTTGACAGAGGAGGGTCTGCAGTGAGGGGAGAGTCATTGGGAAGAGATGTTATGGCTATGTCCCCCTTACAGGCGGTGGACGGAGGTAACAGAACAGGGAGGAGGGACGCTCTCCCGGAGAGAACAGGGACTACAGGTGGACGCAGGAGATCTAGATCGCCACGGAGATCACGGGGAAGAGGTCCAACACCATCACCTACGTGGGCACGACTGGACAGGAGTCGCGACCGGAACAGATACGGCAGGGAGAGGTCACCTGTCAGGAGAGAGCCGGTAAGGAGACGCCTGGACAATAGCCGAGGACGAGTCGAAGGTGGTAGAGATAGAGGTGGCAGAGAGGAGGCGAGGCCAGCACAGGCGGAAGGGCTGCAGACGGTGCGGCAGCCAGCAGGTGAGATGGCTGGTGGGGCACCTGGAGTGAATGCGGTGGTGACTGGTGAGAGGGAAGCGATGGTGGCAGGGTTGAAGAACTTGTTAGCGACAATTGAGAGACCAGGGGCGGGGGCGTCGGTAGCAGCGGCATGGGCCCCGCCTGGGACAGTGGCGGCCGGTGTGGGGCCGCAAGGGAACACGGGAAGCGGATCGGGGGCCCCTCCAGCAAGCGGGGGCGAAGTGGTTCGAGTGCCAGAGGGAGCTCTTAGGAGACCGTGTCTTTGTTCAGTGGGCCCGCTTGGGATCCACTTGACCAGCGAACTACGGGAAAAAATCGCGAAACGTGAATTCATCGAGATACTGTCGCTTTTGCCTTTAGAGAATGTCTTGGAGGTAAAAGAGGACGAGAAAGAGAAGGGGAAAAAAGAGGAGGAGGAGCGAAAGAAGCGTTGGCGTAAATTGCCAAAGACTTTTGGCAATTGGTCACGGGCTTTTCGCATTCTGGCCAGTGTCATTTGTGAAAAGACGCCTGAACAAGGCTCCTCGCTGTTTTGTTATTATGAGGAAATCGGGGGTGCGTATGGGACATATGGGGGTATGGCGTGGTGGAGATATGATGAGGGGTTCCGGCAGCGGATGGCTGTGCGCCCTGAGATGAGATGGGACGACAGAGATATGGGGTTATGGCTCGAGATGATGACTCCCTTACGGGGGAGTCATTCCTTTCGGAACTCTGGCCAAGGGAACGGAAGCGGGGTTTCGGGGGGAACAAGTACGGCGATCCGTAAAGGGCTCTGTTTCCAGTTTAACGAAGGGCAGTGCAGATTTGGGGCATCATGCAAATACAAGCATGAGTGTTCGGGTTGCGGAGGGATCCATTCCTTTGCAAAATGCTTCCGGAAGGGTAAGCAGGGTAACAGGCCGGGGGACGTGGGTACATCGGGCGCGGACGCCGGTGAGGGTCGAAAGGATGGTTCCTTGGCTAAAGTTGTACGCCCATGAACGGGGGCATGCGGGGGATGCTGAACTGATTTTAACGGGGTTCAGTTCGGGATTCCAGATCCCGCACAAGGGTCATTGGGCAGGTAGGGTTGTGGGTAATTTGAAGTCGGCCAGGGAACACCCAGAAGTATTGAAGGAAAAGATTTTCAAAGAGGTAAGATTGGGTCGAATGGCGGGCCCATTTCGGGTCCCTCCATTACCGGACTTGAGGGTATCTCCGTTGGGAGTAGTCCCCAAAAAGGTCCCTGGGCAATACAGGATGATTCACCACTTGTCATACCCTAAGGGTATGTCCGTGAACGATGGCATCGATCCTGAGTTAGTCTCGGTTAAGTATGCATCGTTTGACAAGGCGGTGGATCTGGTGAGAGCAGCGGGAAGGGGAGCGATGATGGCAAAAGCAGACGTTGAGTCGGCGTTTCGGCTCCTTCCCGTGCACCCGACATGCCACCACTTATTGGGGTGTGTGATCAATGGTGAATATTTTGTTGATTTATGCCTCCCGATGGGCTGTTCCATTTCATGTTCATATTTTGAGAGGTTCAGCTCCTTCGTGGAATGGGTGGTCAAGAGAGTAGCGGGCGTTTCATCGATGGTGCATTACTTAGACGATTTTTTGTTCGTCGGCCCAGCCAGCTCTGGAGTTTGTGACAGGCTGGTTCAAGTTTTTGACCGGGTTACCAGGGATTTTGGAATCCCCGTTGCGGCGGAAAAATCGGAAGGTCCGGTTACGCTGTTGAGTTTTTTGGGAATCCAATTGGATTCAGTCAGCATGGAGTGTAGGTTGCCGGAAGAAAAGGTGGTAGACCTCAGGTTGATTATTGGAAAAATGGGGGGGAGCAAGAAGGCCACCTTAAAGGAAATTCAATCCTTGCTAGGAAAATTAAATTTTGCAAGCAGGGTCATCCCTATTGGCAGGGTGTTTTGTCGTCGTTTATCCTTGTTAACAGTGGGAGTATCGAATCCTGGGCACCACATCAGGTTGTCAAAGGAGGTCAAAGCGGATTTGGAGGTGTGGCAAGTTTTTCTGCAAGAGTTTAATGGGACGGTCATAATGCAAGAGAAGGGCTGGTCGGATGACCAGTTGTGCTTGTTCACTGATGCGGCAGGTGCGCACGGTTTTGGAGCATACTTGGCGGGAAAATGGTGCGCAGGACAGTGGCCTAGCGAATGGGCCAAGTGGGGTCTGACCAAGAACTTGACCTTCTTGGAGTTGTTCCCCCTGGTGGTGGCACTGCGTGTCTGGCCGGAGCACCTGAGCAATAAAAGGGTTTGTTTCCATTCAGACAACCAAGGAGTGGTATGGGCAATCAACAGCCTAACGGCAAACTCGCCGGCGGTGATACGGTTGTTAAGGGTGTTTGTTTTGGAGTGTTTGAGGTGCAACATCTCTTTTCGAGCAGTGCATGTTCCGGGGCGGTTGAATGATATCGCTGATGCTTTGTCACGGTTTCAGTGGAACAGGTTTCGAGAGGTGGCCCCGGATGCGGATCAGGAAGGTGTCAGATGTCCCGAGGACCTGTGGCATCTGGGTTGTCAGGAAGGTTGAGCTTGGTGACTGGAGCACTGGCACCGAACACATGGAGGGCTTACGCTCGAGTGTGGAAGGTGTGGGAACAGAGGCTGTTGGAGGAGCAGGGTATGGCAGGGAGCGCTTTATCGGTGTGGTTAAACTGGATTGGTTCATGGAGGAGGGAAGGGCTGTCGCCCTCTGAGGTCCGAAAAAGAATGGCAGCAATGGCGTTTCTTTTTCAGCTGTTGGAAAAAGAGGACCTAACGAAGCTTTTTGTGGCCCGAATGGCGGTTCGGGGAATGTGCAGGGGGATGTGGCGAGCGGACTGGCGTAGACCGGTTACGTTTGCGGTACTGCAAGGGCTAGTGGGGAGTTTACATAGGGTATGTTCATCAAGATATGAAGAGTTATTGTTTAAAACAGCGTTTGTGTTGGCGTTTTTTGGGGCATTCCGGGTGTCGGAGCTGGTGGGCAAGAATAGGCAGGATAGGAGCGGAATGGGTAAACAGGATGTGGTCATGAACGAAGGGATGGTTGAACTATGGGTCAGGAGGTCTAAGACGGATCAGGAAGGCAGGGGCGCTACGGTGGTGTTAAGGGAAATTGGGGGCGAGTGTTGCCCAGTTGGGACGGTGAGGGAATATGTGAGGGTGGCCCGGCATATCGAAGGCCCGTTGCTTATTCATGAGGATGGATCGTCTTTGTCACGTTTCCAGTTTGTGGCGGTTCTGAGAAAGACATTGGGGTCAATGGGTTTGGATGCCTTAGAATTCGGTTCTCATTCGTTTCGGATTGGGGCGGCAACAGAGGCAGCAAACTTGGGTTTAGAGGCGACGGTTATTAGGAGGGTAGGAAGATGGAGATCGGAGAGATTCAGGGGGTATGTGAGGCCGGGTTTGGTGTTATAAAGGGGTCCCATAACATGTTCCATTCATTTGACAGATGCTGAACGGTGCTGGATTGTTGGTCACTCTTATGTGTTCTGGGCCAGGAAGGCAGCAGCAGTGAAGCCAAATGGGACTCAGCTAGGTTTCAGAGAAGACCGTGTAATGATCAAATGGTTCGGGGTGAGGGGAATGAAATGGGAACAGATAGTGGCCACGATTGTTGAATATGCAAGGCTTTTCTCCCCTCCGAATGTGTTACTTTTGCATGCGGGGGGAAACGATCTGGGATTCATGCCGCAAAAAGAGTTGATTGAGAACATTAAGAGGAGTATGGATAGACTAGTTCAATTATTTCCAGGGGTGGTTTTGGTGTGGTCGGAGATTGAGAGTAGGGTAACTTGGAGGGCGGCATGGGACACCAGAAAATTAGAGGCTTCCAGACGAAAGGTCAATAGGACAGTTACTGGTTATGTTAAAAAGTTGGGTGAGATTGGCCTGCGGCACGTGGAATTCGAGGGGGAGTCAGGCAAGTGCTTTTACCTGAAAGATGGAGTTCACTTGAACGAAGTGGGGCTACATCTGTTTAATTTCACTTTACGGGAGGGGATAGAAAAGGCCTTAGCTCTAGGTGGCGGTACTCGCTAGGGAGCGAGTGGTGGCGGAAGTGCTTGCTAGGTTCTATTGAGGCTTACGCCTAATAGAGTACGGCTGGTGTTTATTAATGATTAAGAAAGGAAGTAGAGGTACGCCCCGCCCTGGAAGGGGTGGGGGCTTATACTTAAGCAAAAGCAAGCACGGAGGTGTGGTTACAAATGATGTTGTAAAGGTTAATTAATATGTTAATTTATTTTGTTATGTTAATAAATGAGCTGCGGCCTTTTCTCTCCCAAGACAGTGTGGTGTGGTTTGTTTAGGAAACGAGTAGTGGGAAATGTGGGGTCAAGAAAAGGCCCGTATGAAAGGCATGGAAGGAGGGCACCTGTGACCCCACTTCACCCCTGCAAGTGGAACATTCCAGCATGGGATATCGATAAGAAGAAGCGGGATTCGGAAGTGAGGTCACAGGTGTCCTGACAGGAGCAAACGGTAGGAGGTGTGTCCCGCCCTCCCTCCCCAGAATAAGGTGGTAATTGTCGCAGCAATGGCGGAAGTGCTTGCTAGGTTCTATTGAGGCTTACGCCTAATAGAGTACGGCTGGTGTTTATTAATGATTAAGAAAGGAAGTAGAGGTACGCCCCGCCCTGGAAGGGGTGGGGGCTTATACTTAAGCAAAAGCAAGCACGGAGGTGTGGTTACAAATGATGTTGTAAAGGTTAATTAATATGTTAATTTATTTTGTTATGTTAATAAATGAGCTGCGGCCTTTTCTCTCCCAAGACAGTGTGGTGTGGTTTGTTTAGGAAACGAGTAGTGGGAAATGTGGGGTCAGTACAATTGCCTTTACTTTACGGGATGAGAGACACACCTCTGCAAGAATGACAAAAAACCAGGGGGTTTAAAAAAAAATTGATCACATTGCCTAAAGGTTCAGCTTCTTTTTATAAAATGATTCCTTAGCTTGCCTAGTATCATTATGCCACACTCTCTGGTATTAGGGACTTCAATTAATTTAACTATAAATAGAACAAAAAGTCTCTTTTTTCTAGATTTACAGATAAAAAGTGCATCAAATTTTATTTTTTTTCCTGGAGGAAGGGATTTATATTCGAGTAAGCTGAACTGAAAATTTGCTATGATCATATATATGTTAGTAATCTGTATTGTTTCACACATGCTAAATAGAGAACTTTTATTAGTTTGGGCTAAGATTTTATGTATTGCTATTTGAGTCTGCAAACTACATACTTTATAATTGATTTTTTTTTAATTTGGTGTGCATTCACCCTTAAATTAGAGGAATAGGAAAAAAAACACTTGAATAACACAGCAATTAAGTTTTTGGTTTACTGCCAAAAGGACACTGTATATAAATAAACCTTTATTTTGTGAAGATCAGACATTTCTCTGATGATTTACTTAGATCTGTCATTGAATGTCAACTTTAAGCCTTAAACAAAGTTTTCTGAAAAGTTTTCCAGAAATGTCACACACTTAATAAAAGACTGTGTTTTGTGAAACATAATGTATATTTTTTTCCCACTGTTTATAAACCATTCAATCTACATTTAGAAATCCCATCTAACTCATGTACTTTCATAGTAATTAATATAAATATGGCTATGAACGTAAATATATTATATTTTTTGTATATATATTTTTATTAGGTATAACTTTCTAGTACTGGGTTGGACTCCCTTTTGCCTTCAAAACTTAATTCTTTATAGCATAGATTTAACAAGGTGTTGGAAACATTCCTCAGGCATTTTGGTCCATATTGACATGATAGCATCACGTAGTTGCTGCAGATTTGTCAGATGCACATTCATGATGCAAATCACCCATTCCACCACATCCCAAAGGTGCTCTATTGGATTAAGATCTGGTAACTGTGGAGGCCATTGGAGTACAGTGAACTCATTATCATGTTCAAGAAACCAGTTTGAGGTGATTTGAGCTTTTTGACATGGTGCATTATCCTGTTGGAAGTAGCAATTGGAAGATGGGTACACTGCAGTCATAAAGGGATGGACATAGTCAGCAACAATACACAAGTAGGTTGTGGCATTTAAATGATGCTCAATTGGTACTAAGGAGCCCAAAGTTTGCCAATAATATACCCCCACACTATTACACCCCCAGCACCAGCCTGAACTGTTGATACAAGGCAGGATGGATCCATGCTTTCATGCTTTTTATGCCAAATTCTGACCCTACCATCTGAATGTCGCAGCATAAATCAAGACTCATCAGACCAGGCAATGTTTTTTCAATCTTCTATTGTCCAATTTCGGTGAGCCTGTGGGAATTGTAGCCTCAGTTTCCTGTTCTTAGCTGACATGAGTGGCACCCGGTGTGGTCTTCTGCTGCTGTAGCCCATCTGCTTCAAGGTTCTATGTGTTGTGTGTTCAGAAATAGTATTCTGCATACCTTGGTTGTAACAAGTGGTTATTTGAGTTACTGTTGCCTTTCTATCATCTCAAACCAGTCTGCCCATTCTCATCTGACCTCTGACATCAACAAGGCATTGTCATTCACACAAATGTTGCTCACTGGATATTTTCTCTTTTTTGGATAATTCTCTGTAAACCCTAGGGAAGGTTGTGCATGAAAATCCCAGTAGATCAGCAGTTTTTGAAATACTCAGGCCAGCCTGTCTGACACCAACAACCATGACACTTTCAAAGTCACTTAAATCACCTTTCTTCCCCATTCTGATGCCCGGTTTGAACTTCACCAAGTCGTCTTCACCATGTCTAGATGCCTAAATGCATTTATTTGCTGCCATGTGTGACCAAGCAATTGAACAGGTGTAACTAATAAAGTGGCCAGTGAGTGTATATAATTTATTTCAATTTGAATCGTATGTCATTTTCATTCATTTACTACTACTAATAATACTAATAAAAAGTTAGACAATAGCATAATAACAGTACAAAATAGTTTTTACAGAAGGAATAACAACTGGACTAAAGAGCTTAAAATGTAAAGTAAATGTTATACGTTTGTACATGTGACTCTGAAATCTGAGAAATGGATTATGGCTACATTAAATGCATGTTTAATGGGACATAAAACTCCAAAATTAATTTCTCATGAATGGCTAGGTTACGAGTGGCACGTTAACAGTTACGCGCAAAGGAAAAGGGGTTTATTGAGGGTGTTTGCGTGCGTTGGGGTTTTCCGCTCATATTACAAGTTGAAAGTAAACAAAATTGAGCACAGAAATGCGTACTCATAGCTCTGGTTAACTGTTTGGCAAAAAAAAGTGCCACAAAACACATAAAAAATACATTTAAAAGTACACTTGTACTCATAATAATATAATCTAATAAAAAATTATCAAAAAGTATTACACACAAAAAGCTATAAGGGCTCAAATATATGAGGTCTCAGATGTTAGAAAAAATAAAAGGAAGACAAACGCCTTAACGTACATACATACATACATATACATGTCAAATTATATATATATATATGTTTATATGTGTGTGCATATGTATTTATGTATTTATATATGTATTTCCAGACATGTATGCACATACAACACATAAATACATATGTATACATATGCAGAGTTATACAATGCCCTCCACTAATATTGGCACACTAGGTAAATATTAGCAAAGAAGGCTGTGAAAAATTGTCCTTATTTTTTTATCTTTTGTTAAAAAATACACAAAAATACTCTGCTCTCATAAATATCAAACAATTGCAAACACAGGTTTATAAAAAAATAATAATAATCTTTGTTTAATATATGTGTGGCACAATTATTGGCACCCTTTTAGTCAATACTTTGTGCTACCTCCCTTTGCCAAGATAAGAGATCTGAGACCATTCCTCTATACATAATCTCTACAGATTCTTCAAATGTGGAGGCCGATGCTGGTAGACTCTCCTCTTCAATTCACCCCACAAGTTTTCTAAGTCAGGGGACTAGGATGGCCATGGGAGGACCTTGATTTTGTGGCCAGTAAACCATTTTTGTGCTGATTTTTATGTATGTTTTGCATCATTGTCCTGCTGGAAGATCCATTTAAAGGGACAGTATACACCAAAAAAAACAAGGACTGTTTAATAAAGCTTGTTATGTAGATAAAGTTTGCAATTAATATGTATTAGCTATTTTGTTGCTAAATGTGGTAAAAATGAGAAAAACCGTTGCTGTATTGTCAGTACATATGGAGACGTATGTCACACTGACTTGTTACAGGGCTAAAGCTTTCCCCACGCTCTCTATCTAGTGTGGTTAAAGCAGGAAGTCACCGCCTACTTTCTCATGCTGGAGATGTAACTGGTAGCCTGACTATGCACTGTGTACAAATTCTCCCCAAAGCAGGCTAAAAAAACCCAGTTGTTTTTACCTTCTCTGTTTCACAAAAATGTAGTATAATCTCACCCCACCCCTCCCTTCCTCTCCGTTTACTTGGCCACTGCTGAAAACAGACATGAAAATCACACTCACAGCTCTGTCAATTCGAAATATGATCCTCACATCGTTTTACAGAGCTGTGTGTGCTTCTTCCTGTCCAGTGCCCTAAACGGTGATGAAGGGAGGGGGGTAGAATTCCACCACATTTTTTAAGCTTTATTAAAATAGCCCTTATTTTTTTGGTGTATAGTGTCACTTTAAGCTTTCTGGAAGAAGCAGTCAGGTGTTAAACATTAAAGAGCCACCCCCATATTTAACCATGGGCATGAGGTACTTTTTCATATGGTTACCTCTCTGTGCGTCAAACCAACCTCTGGGGTTTATTGCCTTAAAGCTTTATTTTGGTTTTATCTGACCATAGATCCCGATCCCATTTGAAGTTCCAGTAGTATCTGGAAAACTTAGGATTCTTGAGTTTGTTTTGGATGAGAGTAGAGGCTTTTTTCTTGAAACCCTTCCAAACAACTTGTGGTGATGTAGTTAACATTGGATTGTAGTTTTGGAGACTTTCTGGCCCCAAGGTGCATCTAACTTCTGCAATTCTCCAGCTGTGATCCTTGGAGATATTTTGGCTACTCAAACCATCCTCTTCACAGTGCATTGAGACAATATAGACATGCGTCCTCTTCCAGGTTAATTCCTAACATTTTCAGTTGACTGGAGCTTCCAAAATATTGCCCTGATGGTGGAAATTGGCATGTTCAATGATTTTGCTATTTTCTTCTAGCCACTTCCCATTTTGTGATGCTCAACAATCTTTTGTCGCACATAACAGCTATATTCCTTGGTCTTACCTTACCTGTGGTGATGTAGGTGATGTTGGATTGCAGTTTTAAAGATTTTATGACCACAAGAGGCAACTAATGTCTGCAATTATCCAGCTGTGATTCTTGGAGATATTTTGGCCACTCAAACCATTTTCTTCACAGTGCTTCCAGGTTGATTCATAACATTTCCACACACACCACAGATATATTCATTGGTCTTACCCATTGTGATGAATGGCTAAGGGAATTTGGCCTAAATGTTACCTCAATTTATACCCCTGTAAAACAGGAAGTCATGGTTGAACAAATTCCTGTTCCTAGTAAACTAGGTGTACTAAAAAATGTAAAATATTTATGGTAATATACTTCAACTATATTTTTGTCATATGAATTTATAGGGGTGCCAATAATTCTGCCACACATATATTTAAAATTGTTTTGTTTTTTTATAGACCTGTGTTGTGTTTGAAATTGTTTGATATTCATGAGCAGAGTATTTTTGTGTTTTTTTTAAGAAAAGATCAAAAGGTTAAATAATAAAGACAATTTATCATATTTATAAGTGCATTGGAGTCCTTTGCAGTTAAGTAGATGACAACATGTAAAATCATATTTATGAAATATTTATATTTATTAAAGTGTTATACCTTGTATTTACTTTACTATTTTTCACTCCAATTTTCTGCACATTCCTGTACATATCTGTATATATCTATACCTATATATATATATATATATATATATACATGTATTTATATAAGTATAAATAGATATTTAACCAAAATTTCATCAGATATAAATGTATTATGTATTATGTATTTATGAATAACTAGAGCATATTCTGCTATGTGAAGAACATTGAAATGTGAAATATTCCTTTTCTCATGTTGGGTTAGCGCACTTGAGAATATGCGCGATTAGGGTGTTTTTTTTTCTCCACTATTTTTGCTCCTTTGACTTCTATGGGGGAATGCGCTAAATTGTCAGTTTGACTTTTTAAACTCATTGGGTTAGTGAGCGAACAAAAACTGTTCACGTTCAACTTGTAATAAGAGAACAACCTGACACACGCAAAAAGTTTACTTTTAGCTCAGTTAACGCTTGAGTAGAAGCATTAAATAACACTCCACTTGTAATCTAATTATTTATAGAAAGAAAGTTATTTATTCTGCCCACTTTCTCTTTAATTTAACTTTGAAAATGATGTTGTTAACCTCTCCACAAAGACTCTACACTTCAGAAGCTTGATTGTAAAGCATTCTACATGGAGGTTGGGTAACCACTTTAGTAGATCTGTTCGTAACTCACCACCATAAAGGAGATAAGATAAACAATAAAAAAAAAGACTTTTCAAAGGTTACGTCCCTGGATATATATAAATAATATACATTTTGCAATAAAATTACAGCTTTAATGGTTTGCTTAAAGGGACATTCTACACTAGATTTTTAAAAATATTTTGTAGAGGATCCATTTATATAGCCCATCTGGGGATGTTTTTGTAAAAATGTATAGATTTGCTTATTTTTAAATAAAATGTTGCTGATTTTCAGACTCTTCATAGTTACTGCTTGAAACAGAATTATTGAGCTTAAAATGAAAGTTAAAGGGACAGTGTACGCCAATTTTCATATAACTGCATGTAATAGACACTACTATAAAGAATAATATGCACAGATGCTGTTCTACAAATCTAGTAAAAAAAACTTTTAAAAACTTACTTAGAAGCTCCCAGTTTAGTATTTTTGATTAGGATGACCGGAACACCCAGTGAAATCAGACACTAACCCCTTCCCCTGCATATGAAAAGACTCTTTACACAAAGAGGAGCAAGCTGGAGTAGGTATACATCAGTATTCTCCTAAAAAATTCGGGCTTGGTTAGGAGTCTGAAAATCAGTGGAATGTTATTTAAAAATAAGCAAGACTATACATTTTTACAAAAAAAAAAAAATCAGCATAGGCTATATAAAGGGATCATCTACAAAACATTTATGGAAAAAAAATCTAGTGTATAATGTCCCTTTAAAAATGAAAGTCCTTTAACTAAGACTGATTTTACATTGTTCATGTCAATCAAGCTGACAGATTTTCTTTTACACTAGCCAAATTGTGTCACTGAAAGGTTGGTGTATACTTCGATTGAAGTTAATGGGATCCCCCCACCAAAAAAAAAAGGAAGACAATTGTGACTTAGTTTATGTTGAATCCATTAACAACTTTCAGTTTGTCTTATGCTGTCATTAATAGAATCAATTTTTTTTGCATCCTCAGCTAGGCATTAAAGGGACAGTCTACACCAGAATTTTTAATGTTTTAAAATATAGATAATCCCTTTATTACCCATTTCCCAGTTTTGCATAACCAACACATTTATAATAATATACTTTTAACCTCTGTGATTATCTTGTATCTAAGCCTCTGCAAACTGCCCCTTTTTTAAGTTCTTTTGACAGACTTGCAGTCTAGCCAATCAGTGCCTGCTCCCAGATAACTTCTCGTGCACGAGCACAGTGTTATCTATATGAAATAAATGAACTAACACCCTCTAGTGGTGAAAAACTGTTAAAATGCAATCTGAAAGAGGTGGGCTTCAAGGTCTAAGAAATTAGCATATGAACCTCCCAGGTTAAGCTTTCAAGTAAGAATACCAAGAGAACAAAGCAAAATTGGTGATAAAAGTAAATTGGAAAATTGTTTAAAATTACATGCTCTATCTGAATCATGAAAGTTTATTTTGGCCTAGACTGTCCCTTTAAAGGCTCAAATTTCACTTTAAAAGTAATTTCACGAAATGCAAAAATATTTTTAAAACATTAAACACATGCATATACATTATATCAGTGGCGTCACTAGGGTTGGTGTCACCCGGTGCGGTAAGTTATGGTGTCACCCCCCCCCCCGGAAAGCAGACACACACAAAAACACAGGCAAACACACATACAAACACTCAGACACACTTAAAAACATACTCAGATGCACACACAAACACTCGGAAACACACTCAGACACACACACAAAAACACACACACAAAAACACTGAGACACACACACACACAAAAACTCAGACACACACTTACAAAATATGTAAACTGCACTGCATTAATTATGAAGCTCATGCCTAGAGCTGCTCCCTGGCTCAGCAGAGCATCAAATGAAAAATAAACAGAGCACTCTAAAAATAAATCACTAAAGAAAAGGTTTAGGCGCAAACTATGAAAATTCTGCTCTCTGACTCTGTTCTAAGCCTGTCAGTGCACAGCCTCGGGCCGCGTGCCTACCGCTTCTTATGGCCAATCACCTCTGCACTCTGCCCACCCCCAGACCCCCGCCCGCCCTCCTACCTGTTCAGTGTGCACTTAGTGTACCGTAACCGTAATGGTCTGGTGGGCATCATACGTGGCTCCTTCACTTTAAAGACAGTGTCAAACAGTCATGCGGTCAGGTGCCAGGCATCCCCTCATGATTTGCCAGTTTCCGTTTAGAGAGACAGCACAGCAGTGAGTGACTCCACTGCTCCACATGTCACTGAGCAGTGAGCACAGATAGGCAGGCAGGTTTAGGCTAGCAGCGCAGCTTTGCAAGCCCCACGGCATGCCCACAACATTCATAGCGAAATTGGGCAGGGGAGAAGCAAAGTACAAACAAGCAAAAGCAGCCGGGAAAACTATTTGTTGAAATTGCAGCACTGGCTCAAGGGGCAAACAATTGTGTGTCTACAACTTCCCCAGTCCCACCAATGTTCCCAAATGCCAGCCCCTCTCATAAAAAAAAATCTATGCATCTCAACATTGTATTTCTTTGAATTTCAATAAAATTTAAAAAAAAAAAAAAAAAAAAAAAAAATTTTTTTTTTTTTTTTTTTGGTGTCACCCCCTGGAGGGTGTCACCCGGGTGCGGCCCGCCCCCCCCCGCCCCCCCCCTAGTGACGCCACTGCATTATATTAATCGTATGAATAATTAAAACATTGTACTGACTCAAATTTGATATCTAAAAGGTACTTATAAAAGGTACCTATAAAAATGAACATAGAATGTAAGATGGACATTGGTGGTTACCCACATATGCCTGTTGTCATTGGCTCACCTAATGTGTTTAGCTAACTCTCAGTAGTGTATTGCTGCTCCTTTAGCAAAGGATACCAAGAGAATGAAGCAAACAGAAGTAAACTGAAATTTAGTTTAAAATGTCATGTTCTGTCTGAACTATGAAATAAATCTTTAGTTTTTGTGGTCCTCTAAAATCAGACAACACTTAATCAACCAGGGTGCTCTAGCGAGGCTGTCTGCACTTGCGCAGGGGGCAGCATTGCATAAGGATTAAAATGTGATTAAAGGGCACATTGAATGTGGCTATGGTTTTTCACTAATTTTTGCAGCTATTTATTAATTCTAGATCGAGTAAGAGAAGTATATTAAGATCATATGCCAGTGAAAGTATAGTTATACGATACAAGCATTTATTTAAATGAATACAGCATATAAACATACTGTATATTGCTATCATTACACCTGCTGAGAATAATGAAATAGTGAATGTATCTCAAAGATATATTTATATATGGCATAGCTCTGTGTGATATAGGAAACTGTAATGCTGCTTTACTGAGGGATGAAATCCTATTTGTATTTGTAATAATCATGGCTGTACTAAAAGATGATGAACTCACTATTCATTTCTATTTACTAGTAATGTGGCCTTCTTTTACACGTGGGAATCAATATACCTAATTACAAAAGACCTGTATGTGGCCTGTGTTTATAATTTAACTACCAAAAACATCTGGAAGTGCTTGATAAGAAAGCTTTCATGTTTGTTTACCCAAAACACTACCATATTTAGGTAAGTAGATTAAATCCCATTAGCTTTAATACCTTTTTAAACAAAGTAATCTGTTGAAACGATAATGGATTTTAAAGTAAGTATACTCATTAAATTGGTTCTGCACATTTGTGGTTTCCTTTTGACCACACAAATCTCTAACATCTACACTGTTAATTACATTAGTAATGTATGATATGTTAACAACTGATTAATTTTATGTCATTTTGAATGTAAACATATAGTTAATAGAAGTACTATAATATATGTTTTATTCTATTTTATGATCTTGAGTGAGGAAAATATTTAACTGTAGACCAAAGTACACTAAAATATATATAATACAGCAATCACGAAAAGGCACCCGGTCTCCAGACTTATTTCACAGGTAAAAGCAAATCCAAACTCTCAGTGATAAAAGCAAGCAGGAAGTTTATTCAGCAATACAGCTTCATTACTGTTTCGTAATCAACGACATCCATAAAGGGAGGTACACTTTTAGCAAAGGTCATACACTTTTAGTAAAGGTCAAACATGTTTCATATGCACAAGATACTGAACTTTCTCAATGACCACTAGTTGATAAATGGCTAAATTATCCCTTATATATGCCTGAAAAACCCCTTCTTTACTGGTCATTCAATCAGAATACTAAAATGCATATTGCTTAATTGGCATATAACATAAATACTCTTAGTTGAAATACAATTAATGTAGCAAAATAATAACATATAAATAATTAACCAATAGAGATGGTACAATGAATATAAATATTAATACAGCATAACATTTAGGCAAATGTGAAAGGAAGATACCATTTTTATATATATGTGAAACATATCATATATTATTTATTTAGTAAAAAGCTTCCCATCCCACTCAGAGTTTAAACCTCTTGGCACTCTAGTGTCCAATTGGAAAATCCACAAACTTCTCTTTTTCTGAGAATCTCTTCTCTATTGCCCCCTATGGGGTGTTTAGGGATAACTTGGATACACTGGAATGTCAAGAGGGAAACATCTGAATTGTGTTCTCTTTTAAAATGTAGCGACACAGGGGTAGTGGACTCAGGATCTTCAATTGACCTAAGATGCTCCAAAAAGCGATCTTTATATATATAGTGACATTGTATTGAAAAAATGCACAATTTCACAATTAAAATGTATAAAACATATTGGGGCATATTTATCAAGCTTCATATGGAGCTTGAGTCCCCTTGTTATCGGCGAGCCTTCTCGCTGGAAACAGAAGTTATGAAGCAGCTGTCTAAAGACCGCTGCTCCATAACTTGTCCACCTGCTCTGAGGCGGCAGACAGAAATCAACCTGATTGAATATTATCGGTTTGATTGACACCCCCTGCTAGCGGCCGCAAATCTGCAGGGGGCAGCATTGCACCAGCAGTTCACAAGAACTGCTGGTGCAATGATAAATGCTGACAGCGCATGCTGTCTGCATTTATTGATGTGCAGCGGTCATGATACGCTACTTCGTATCATGTCCGCTCGCACATTGATAAATATACCCCATTGATGCAGATTACAAGTAGCGCTCTAATTTATTTTTCCCTTGTGCGTAAGCACAGCTCAAAGTAATTGCAGTTTAGCGCGCACATTACACATTGAAAGTAAATGATTTGCACGTGAGCAAATTCAATGTAAGCTAACTTCAGATCTACGGATATCTCGACCACGCTAGCCTTAAAATGGGGCGCACTAAAAAAAAACTAACACTCGCATGCTAACCCCACACATACAGCTCTAAAGCCGAAGCTATTTTACATTCCAATGTTCTTCACATAGAAGAAAATTTTCTTTTTTATTTGAAATAGATATTTATATATACAGTATATATATATATATATATATATATATATATATATATATATATATATATAAATCCAGAAAAAAATCAGGCACTCTCCGGTGTTAAGATCCTCAATATCTTTAATGTGACGTTTTGGGGTCTTTAGCCCCTTCCTCAGACCATAAAAAACATACTTAACACTGGAGAGTGCCTGATTTTTTTTCTGGATTTATATGCTATTGTTCAAGAGCACCCTGAAAGCTGCATGAATTTTGGAGAGTGCTGGTCTGTATTTGATTTAAAATATATATATATACAGTTGCAAGAAAAAGTATGTGAACCCTTTGGAATGGAACAATAGACAATTACAGTCTGCTTAAACTAATAACACACAAAGAATGAAATGTTGCCATGTTTTTATTAAACACACCATGTAAACATTCACAGTGCAGGTGGAAAAAGTATGTGAACCCCTAGACTAATGACATCTCCAAGAGCTAATTGGAGTGAGATGTCAGCCAACTGGAGTCCAATCAATGAGATGAGATTGGAGGTGTTGGTTAAAGCTGCCCTGCCCTATAAAAAACACACACCAGTTCTGGGTTTGCTTTTCACAAGAAGCATTGCCTGATGTGAATGATGCCTCGCACAAAAGAGCTCTCAGAAGACCTACGATTAAGAATTGCTGACTTGCATAAAGCTGGAAAGGGTTATAAAAGTATCTCCAAAAGCCTTGCTGTTCATCAGTCCATGGTAAGACAAATTGTCTATAAATGGAGAAAGTTCAGCACTGCTGCTACTCTCCCTAGAAGTGGCCGTCCTGTAAAGATCACTGCAAGAGCACAGCGCAGACTGCTCAATGAGGTGAAGAAGAATCCTAGAGTGTCAGCTAAAGACTTACAAAAGTCACTGGCAAATGCTAACATCCCTGTTAGCGAATCAACAATATGTAAAACACTAAACAAGAATGGATTTCATGGGAGGATACCACAGAAGAAGCCACTGCTGTCCAAACAAAACATTGCTGCACGTTTACAGTTTGCACAAGAGCACCTGGATGTTCCACAGCAGTACTGGCAAAATATTCTGTGGACAGATGAAACCAAAGTTGAGTTGTTTGGAATAAACACACAACACTATGTGTGGCGAAAAAGAGGCACAGCACACCAACATAAAAACCTCATCCCAACTGTGAAGTATGGTGGTGGGGGCATCATGGTTTGGGGCTGCTTTGCTGCACCAGGGCCTGGATGGATTGCTATCATCAAAGGAGAAATGAATTCCCAAGTTTATCAAGATATTTTGCAGGAGAACTTAAGGCCATCTGTCTACCAGCTGAAGCTCAACAGAAGATGGATGTTGCAACAGGACAATCACCCAAAGCATAGAAGTAAATCAACAACAGAATGGCTTAAACAGAAGAAAATACGGCTTCTGAAGTGGCCCAGTCAGAGTCCTGACCTCAACCCGATTGAGATGCTGTGGCATGACCTCAAGAAAGCGATTCACACCAGACATCCCAAGAATATTGCTGAACTGAAACAGTTCTGTAAAAAAGAATGGTCAATAATTACTCCTGACCGTTTTGCAACTACAGGAAACGTTTGGTTGAAGTTATTGCTGCCAAAGGAGGTTCAACCAGTTGTTAAATCCAACGGTTCACATACTTTTTCCACCTGCACTGTGAATGTTTACATGGTGTGTTCAATAAAAAACATGGCAACATTTCATTCTTTGTGTGTTATTAGTTTAAGCAGACTGTGATTGTCTATTGTTGTGACTTAGATGATGATCAGATCACATTTTATGACCAATTTGTGCAGAAATCATATCATTCCAAAGGGTTCGCATACTTTTTCTTGCAACTGTATATATATATATATATATATATATATATTGTAAAATAAATATCTATACCTATATATCTATATGCATATATATATATATATATATATATAGACATAAATATTTAAAAAATAAAAATAAAATTTTCTTCTAAATAAGGAACATTGGAATGTAAAATATTTACAGTTTTTGTATCAGCCAATCGGAATCTAAGGGACGCCATAAGATGACGTCACTTAAAGGTACCGTCATTCCAGAAGAAGAAGAGGATTCTCCGTGCCGGATGTCTTGAAGATGGACCCGCTCCGCGCCGGATGGATGAAGATCTGGATGAAGACTTCTGCCTGTCTGGAGGACCACTTCTGCCGGCTTCGTTGAGGACATCTTGCCGCTTGAATCTTCGGGGGTTAGTGTTAGGATTTTTTAAGGGTGTATTGGGTGGGTTTTATTTTTAGGTTAGGAGTTTGGGCAGCAATAGATCTAAATGCCCTTTTAAGGGCAATGCCCATACAAATGCCCTTTTCAATGCAATGGGGAGCTTAGGTTTTTTTAGTTAGGCTTTTATTTGGGGGTTTGGTTGTGTGGGTGGTGGGTTTTACTGTTGGGGGGTGTTTGTATTTTTTTTTACATGTAAAAGAGCTGATTTCTTTGGGACAATGCCCCGCAAAAGGCCCTTTTAAGGGCTATTGGTAGTTTGTTTAGGCTTTTTTTTTTGAGTGGGCTTTTTTATTTTGATAAGGCTATAAGATTAGGTGTAATTAGTTTAAAGATCTTGTAATTTGTTTTTTTTTTTGTAATTTAGCTAATTTTATTTAATTTATTTAATTGTATTTAATGTAGGTAAGTTATTTAATTATAGTGTAATGTTAGGTGTTATTGTAACATAGGTTAGGTTTTATTTTACAGGTCAATTTGTATTTATTTTAGCTAAGTAAGTTAATAACTATTTAGTAACTATTCTACCTAGTTAAAATAAATACAAACTTGTGTGTAAAATAAAAATAAACCCTAAGATAGATGCAATGTAACTATTAGTTATATTGTAGCTAGCTTAGGGTTTAATTTATAGATAAGTATTTAGTTTTAAATAGGAATAATTTAGTTAATCATAGGAATTTTATTTAGATTTATTTAAATTATATTTAAGTTAGGGGGTGTTAGGGTTAGGATTAGATTTAGGGGTGGCAGATTAGGGGTTAATAAATATAATGTAGGTGTTGGCGATGTTGGGGGCAGCAGATTAGGGGTTAATAAGTATAATGTCGGTGGCGGCGATGTCCGGAGCGGCAGATTAGGGGTTAATAATATTTAAATAGTGTTTAAGATGTGGGGGTGCGGTGATTTAGGGGTTAATATGTTTATTATAGTGGCGGCGATGTCCGGAGCGGTAGATTAGGGGTTAATAAATATAATGTAGGTTTCGGCGATGTCGGGGGCGGCAGATTAGGGGTTAATAAGTGTAAGATTAGGGGTGTTTAGACTCGGGGTTTATGTTAGGATGTTAGGTGTAAACATAAAATGTTTTCCCCATAGGAATCAATGGGGCTGCGTTACTTAGCTTTACGCTGCTTTTTGGCAGGTGTTAGGCTTTTTCTAAGCTGGCTCTCCCCATTGATGTCTATGGGGAAATCGTGCACGAGCACGTATAACCAGTTCACCGCTTACTTAAGCAGCGCTGGTATTGGAGTGCAGTGTGGAGCGCAATTTTGCTCTACAGTCACTTCTTGCCTGTTAACGCCGGGTTGATAAAAACCCGTAATACCAGCGCTGCAGGAAAGTGAGCGGTGAGAAAAAACTGCAAGTTAGCAATGCACCCCTGTTACAGCACAACTCGTAATCTAGATGATAGCTAAACATATTGGAGGGAATTTCTTTTTTTTCTGACACAATTTTCATTAAACATTTACATTTGTTTTTGTTAAAATGAATGCAAATGTTTGGAAGCTACAGGTGAAAAGTTCTCCTGTAGCTACATACTGACCCTAACGCGCTCTGGAGAGCACACTAACCTAATTCTCTTCTTGCCAGAGTTCCGGTCGCACTGACATGAGGCTTAGCAGTTTGGCTCCCAGGAACTGCAGGTTCTGGGTGCTGAGCTCACTAAAGGGACAGTCTGCACTAAAATTGTTATTGTTTAAAAAGATAGATAATGCCTTTACTACCCATTCCCCAGCTTTGGACAACCAACATTGTTATATTAATATACTTTATAAGATTTAAAGCTCTAAATTTCTGCCTGTTTCTAAGCCACTACAGACAGCCTCTTATCACATGCTTTTTTATTTGCTTTTCACAAGAGGAGACTGCTAGTTCATGTGGGCCATATAGATAACATTGTGTTCACGCCCGGGGAGTTATTTAAGAGTTAGCACAACACAGTACTAAATGCAAGTCAATAGATAATAAATAAAAAGTAATGTGATCAGGGGGCTGTCATAAGATGCTCAGATACAAGGTAATCACAAAGGTAAAAATTATAATTATATTAGTATATTAATATAACTGTATTGGTTATGCAAAACTGAGGAATGGGTATTAAAGGGTTTATGTATCTTTTAAAACAATAAAAAATATATTGTAGACTGTCCTTTTAATCATCTCATTAACTGAATAGTAATACCAAATTGTTCCCACGCAAGGTAGAGAGTTTAATTTATTTGAAAACCATTAGATAAGCTAGTTAGGAGGGTTAACAATTTAGTTGGTACTGGTTCAAATTTGAAAACTTCAAACTTGTTAGTGCAGCCAGCATCCTGGCAAGAAGAGGATCGGGTTTATGTGCTCTCCAGAGGCATTAAGATAAGTATAAAGGTTTAAAAAAAAAAAATACATACTGATGAATATTGTCAGTATTTTTTTGTTTTGTTTTGTTTTCTTTAAATTTCACTGGTGCATTCATTTGGATATTCGATCGAAAACGAATGCACATCCCTAATATATATTTGTATATATGTATGTGTATACATAAATAAATAATATAAACACAGATATAAATGCAAACATACACATATATACAGTATGTATATATATATATATATATATATATATATATATTTACTGTATATATATATATATATATATATATATATATATATATATTTACTGTATATATATACAGGGAGTGCAGAATTATTAGGCAAGTTGTATTTTTGAGGATTAATTTTATTATTGAACAACAACCATGTTCTCAATGAACCCAAAAAACTCATTAATATCAAAGCTGAATAGTTTTGGAAGTAGTTTTTAGTTTGTTTTTAGTTATAGCTATTTTAGGGGGATATCTGTGTGTGCAGGTGACTATTACTGTGCATAATTATTAGGCAACTTAACAAAAAACAAATATATACCCATTTCAATTATTTATTTTTACCAGTGAAACCAATATAACATCTCAACATTCACAAATATACATTTCTGACATTCAAAAACAAAACAAAAACAAATCAGTGACCAATATAGCCACCTTTCTTTGCAAGGACACTCAAAAGCCTGCCATCCATGGATTCTGTCAGTGTTTTGATCTGTTCACCATCAACATTGCGTGCAGCAGCAACCACAGCCTCCCAGACACTGTTCAGAGAGGTGTACTGTTTTCCCTCCTTGTAAATCTCACATTTGATAATGGACCACAGGTTCTCAATGGGGTTCAGATCAGGTGAACAAGGAGGCCATGTCATTAGATTTTCTTCTTTTATACCCTTTCTTGCCAGCCACGCTGTGGAGTACTTGGACGCGTGTGATGGAGCATTGTCCTGCATGAAAATCATGTTTTTCTTGAAGGATGCAGACTTCTTCCTGTACCACTGCTTGAAGAAGATGTCTTCCAGAAACTGGCAGTAGGACTGGGAGTTGAGCTTGACTCCATCCTCAACCCGAAAAGGCCCCACAAGGTCATCTTTGATGATACCAGCCCAAACCACCTCCACCTTGCTGGCGTCTGAGTCGGACTGGAGCTCTCTGCCCTTTACCAATCAAGCCACGGGCCCATCCATCTGGCCCATCAAGACTCACTCTCATTTCATCAGTCCATAAAACCTTAGAAAAATCAGTCTTGAGATATTTCTTGGCCCAGTCTTGACGTTTCAGCTTGTGTGTCTTGTTCAGTGGTGGTCGTCTTTCAGCCTTTCTTACCTTGGCCATGTCTCTGAGTATTGCACACCTTGTACTTTTGGGCACTCCAGTGATGTTGCAGCTCTGAAATATGGCCAAACTGGTGGCAAGTGGCATCTTGGCAGCTGCACGATTGACTTTTCTCAGTTCTTGGGCAGTTATTTTGCGCCTTGGTTTTTCCACACGCTTCTTGCGACCCTGTTGACTATTTTAAATGAAACGCTTGATTGTTCGATGATTTTTAAGAGTGCTGCACCCCTCTGCAAGATATCTCACTATTTTTGACTTTTCTGAGCCTGTCAAGTCCTTCTTTTGACCCATTTTGCCAAAGGAAAGGAAGTTGCCTAATAATTATGCACACCTGATATAGGGTGTTGATGTCATTAGACCACACCCCTTCTCATTACAGAGATGCACATCACCTAATATGCTTAATTGGTAGTAGGCTTTCGAGCCTATACAGCTTGGAGTAAGACAACATGCATAAAGAGGATGATGTGGTCAAAATACTCATTTGCCTAATAATTCTGCACTCCCTGTATATATATATATATATATATATATATATATATATATATATATATTGTATGTGTGTTTCTATCTATATAATACACACACACACACATACATACACATATATACCCATACACACATTTTGACATATACTGTATATATATATATATATATATATATATATATATATATATATATATATATATATATATATATATATACACACACAGTTGTGCTCATAAGTTTACATACCTTGGCAGAATTTATGATTTCTTGGCCATTTTTCAGAGAATATAAGTGATAACACAAATACTTTTCTTTCACTCATGGTTAGTGTTTGGCTGAAGCCATTTATTTTCAATCAACTGTGTTAACTCTTTTTAAATCATAATGACAACAGAAACTACCCAAATAACCCTGATAAAAAGTTTACATGCCCTGGTGATTTTGGCCTGAAAACATGCACACAAGTTGACACAAAGGGGTTTGAATGGCTTTACAGGTAACCATCCTCACCTGTGATCTGTTTGCATGTAATTAGTGTGTGTGTATAAAAGGTCAATTAGTTTCTGGACTCCTGACAGACCCTTGCATCTTTCATCCATTGTCAAAGGATCTGCGGGAAAAGGTAGTTGAACTGTATAAAACAGGAAAGGGATATAAAAAGATATCCAAGGAATTGAGAATGCAAAATCAGCAGTGTTCAAACTCTAATAAAGAAGTGGAAAATGAGCTAGTGACATATGGGATAGAAATACCCAAGATGTGGAAGTCCACAGAAGATTAACTAGAAAGGGAGGGATAAAATAAAAACAGCCATTTTCCGCTGAAAAAAATAAATCCACAAAAAATAACGGCTAGATTACGAGTCTTCCATTTGGCTTAAAAAGCAGCGTTGGCCGGTCCCAACGCTGCTTTTTAATGCCCGCTGGTATTACAAGTCTTACAGGTACAGGTGTACCACTCACTTTTTTGACCAGACTCGGAAATACCGCAAATCCACTTACGTCAATTTCGTATCCTATATTTTCAATAGGACTTGCATAGCGCTGTTATTACGTGTCTAACCAAAAGTGAGCGGTAAACCCTCTCCTGTCAAGACTGGTACCGCATTTTAAATTCAGTAGTTAAGAGTTTTACACTACAACGCCGTAGCATAAAACTCTTAACTAAAGTACACTAACACCCATAAACTACCTATTAACCCCTAAACCGAGGCCCCCCCACATCGCAAACTTTAAAATACAATTTTTAACCCCTAATCTGACGAACCTGACATCACCGCCACTATAATAAATATATTAACCCCTAAACTGCCGCACTCCCGCATCGCAAACACTAGTTAAATATTATTATCCCCTAATCTGCCGGCCCTAACATCGCTGCCACCTACCTACATTTATTAACCTCTAATCTGCCGCCCCCAACGTCGCCGCCACTATAATAAAGTTATTAACCCCTAAACCTAAGTCTAACCCTAACCCTAACAACCCCTAACTTAAATATAATTTAAATAAATCTAAATAAAATTACTACAATTAACTAAATTATTCCAATTTAAAACTAAATACTTACCTGTAAAATAAACCCTAAGCTAGCTACAATATAACTAATAGTTACATTGTAGCTAGCTTAGGGTTTATTTTTATTTTACAGGCAACTTTATATTTATTTTAACTAGGTAGAATAGTTATTAAATAGTTATTAACTATTTAACAACTACCTAGTTAAAACAAAGACAAATTCACCTGTAAAATAAAACCTAACCTAAGTTACAATTACACCTAACACTACACTATAATTAAATTAATTACCTAGATTAAATACAATTCATTACAATTAAATAAAATTATCTAAAGTACAACCCCCCCACTAAATTACAGAAAATAATAAAGAAATTACAAGATTTGTAAACCAATTACACCTAATCTAATCCCCCTAACAAATAAAAAAGCCCCCCAAAATAAAAATAAGCCCTACCCTACACTAAATTACAAATAACCCTTAAAAGAGCCTTTTGCGGTGCATTGCCCCAAAATAATCAGCTCTTTTACCTGAAATTTTTTTTACAATCCCTCCCAACATTAAAAACCCACCACCTACACAACCAACCCTACTCTAAAACCCACCCAATCCCCCCTTAAAAAAAACTAACACTAACCCCCTGAAGATCACCTTACCATGAGACGTCTTCACCCAACCGGGCCAAAGTCCTCAGCGAAGCCGGGAGAAGTCTTCATCCAAGCCGGGTGAAGTGGTCCTCCAGATGGGCAGAAGTCTTCATCCAGACGGCATCTTCTATATTCATCCATCCGACACGGAGCGGGTCCATCTTCAAGACATCCGACGCGGAGCATCCTCTTCTTCCGACGGCTAAACACAGAATGAAGGTTCCTTTAAATGACGTCATCCAAGATGGCATCCCTTCAATTCCAAATGGCTGATAGAATTCTATCAGCCAATCGGAATTAAGGTAGAAAAAATCCTATTGGCTGATGCAATCAGCCAATAGGATTGAAGTCCAATCCTATTGGCTGATCCAATCAGCCAATAGAATTGAGTTTGCATTCTATTGGCTGATTGGAACAGACAATAGAATGCAAGCTCAATCCTATTGGCTGATTGCATCAGCCAAAAGGATTTTTTCTACCTTAATTCCGATTGGCTGATAGAATTCTATCAGCCAATCGGAATTGAAGGGACGCCATCTTGGATGATGTCATTTAAAGGAACCTTCATTCTGTGTTTAGCCGTCGGAGGAAGAGGATGCTTCGCGTTGGATGTCTTGAAGATGGACCCGCTCCGCGCTGGATGGATGAAGATAGAAGATGCCGTCTGGATGAAGACTTCTGCCCGTCTGGAGGACCACTTTGCCCGGTTTGGATGAAGACTTCTCCCTGCTTCATTGAGGACTTTGGCCCAGTTGGGTGAAGACGTCTCCCGGTAAGGTGATCTTCAGGGGGTTAGTGTTAGGTTTTTTTAAGGGGGGGATTGGGTGGGTTTTAGAGTAGGGTTGGTTGTGTGGGTGGTTTGTTTTAATGTTGGTTGGGGAATTGTAATTTTTTTTCAGGTAAAAGAGCTGATTACTTTGGGCTAATGCCCCGCAAAAGGCCCTTTTAAGGGCTATTTGTAATTTAGTGTAGGGTAGGGCATTTTTATATTTTTGGCAGGCTTTTTTATTTTGTTAGGGGGATTAGATTAGGTGTAATTAGTTTAAAAATCTTGTAATATATTATTTTCTGTAATTTAGAGGGTTTTTTTGTACTTTAGATAATTTTATTTAATTGTAATTAATTGTATTTAATTTAGGGAATTAATTTAATTATAGTGTAGTGTTAGGTGTAATTGTAACTTAGGTTAGGTTTTATTTTACAGGTAAATTTGTCTTTATTTTAACTAGGTAGTTATTAAATAGTTAATAACTATTTAATAACTATTCTACCTATTTAAAATAAATACAAAGTTGCCTGTAAATAAAAATAAACCCTAAGCTAGCTACAGTGTAACTATTAATTATATTGTAGCTATTTTATGGTTTATTTTATAGGTAAGTATTTAGTTTTAAATAGGAATTATTTAGTTAATTGTAGTAATTTTATTTAGATTTATTTAAATTATATTTAAGTTAGGGTGGTTAGGGTTAGGCTTAGGTTTAGGGGTTAATAACTTTATTATAGTGGTGGCTACGTTGTAGGCGGCAGATTAGGGGTTAATAAATTTAGTTAGGTTGCAGCGACATTGGGGGCGGCAGATTAGGGGTTAATAAATATAATGTAGGGCTCGGCGATGTTGGGGGCAGCAGATAGGGGTTCATAACTATAATGTAGGTGTCAGCGATTTCTGGAGTGGCAGATTAGGGGTTAATAATATAATGTAGGTGTCAGCGATGTCGGGGGCAGCAGATTAGGGGTTAATAAGTTTAAGATTAGGGGTGTTTAGACTCGGGGTTCATGTTAGGGTTTTAGGTGTAGACATTACTTTTATTTCCCCATAGGAATCAATGGGGCTGCGTTAGGAGCTTTACACTGCTTTTTTGCAGGTGTTAGGTTTTTTTTCAGCTGGCTCTCCCCCATTGATTCCTATGGGGAAATCGTGCATGAGCACGTTCAGCCAGGTCACCGCTAACGTAAGCAGCACTGGTATTGAGGTGAGATGTGAAGCAAAAGTTTGCTCTTCGCTCACTTTTTTGCGGTTAACGTCGGGTTTCTAAAAGCCCGTAATACCAGCGCTGTCTGTAAGTGAGCAGTGAGCATAAACTGCTCGTTAGCACCGGACAGCTTCAAACGCAAAACTCGTAATCTAGGTGTTTGTTTTTCTCATAAATTAAAAGAAAAAAACTTAAAACGTAAGCAGAAGAATGATACTGAAACAGCTGCCTGAAGAACTTTTCTACCAAAAACTGCTTCAGAAGAAGCAAATACATCAAAATGGTAACATTTAGTAAATGTATGCAAAGAAGACCAAGTTGCTGCTTTGCAAATCTGATCAACTGAACTTCATTCTTAAAAGCCTAAGAAGTGGAGACTGATCTAGTAGAATGAGCTGTAATCCTCTGACGCAGGGATTGTCCCACCTCCAAATAAGCTTTATGAATCAAAAGCTTTAACCAAGATGCCAAAGAAATGGCAGAAGCTTTCTGACCTTTTCTAGAACCAGAGAATACAACAAATAGACTATAACTCTTTCTGAAATCTTTAGTAGCTTCAACATAATTTCAAAGCATATTTCAAAGCTCTTACAACATCCAAAGAATGTAAAGATCTTTCAAGAGTATTCTTGGGATTAGGACACAAGGAAGGAACAATAATTTCCCTACTAATGTTGTTAGAATTCACAACCTTAGGAAGAAGTTTAAATTAAGTCCGCAAAACAGCCTTAGCCTGATGAAAAATCAGAAAAGGAGAGTCACAAGAGAGAGCAGACAATTCGGAAATTCTCTAGCTGAAGAGATAGCCAAAAGAAATAACACTGTCCAAGAAAGTAGTTTAATATCCAAAGAATGCATAGGCTTAAAAGGAGGAGCCTGCAAAATCTTCAAAACCAAATTAAGACTCCAAGGAGGAGAGATAGATTTAATAACAGGCTTCATAGAACCAAAGCCTGAACGAGCAGTGAATATCAGGAAGCTTAGCAATCTTTCTATGAAATTAAACAGAAAGAGCAGAGATTTGTCCATTCAAAGTACTTGCAGACAAACCTTTATCCAAACCATCCTGAAGAAACTGTAAAATTCTAGGAATTCTAAAAGAATGCCAGGAGAATTTATGAGAAGAACAACAAGAAACATAGGTCTTCCAAACTTGATAATAAATCTTCCTTGAAACAGGCTTACAAGCCTGTAGCATAGTATTAATCACTGAGTCAGATAAACCTCTATGACTAAGCACTAAGCGTTCAATTTCCATACCTTCAAATTTAATGATTTGAGATCATATTTAAAAAATGGCCCTTGAGACAGAAGGTCTGGTCTTAAAGGAAGGGGCCAAGGTTGGCAACTGGACATCCGGACAAGATCCGCATACCAAAACCTGTGAGGCCATGCTGGTGATATCAGAAACACATACAATTGTTCCATAATGATCTTGGAGATCACTCTTGGAAGAAGAACTAGAAGCGGAAAGATATAAGCAGGTTGGTAAAACCAAGGAACTGCTAGAGCATCCGCCATCTCCGCCTGAGGAACCCTGGACCTGGTACCTGGGAAATTTCTTGTTTAGATGAGAAGCCATCGGACCTATTTCTGGAAAACCCCACATCTGTACAATCTGACAAAATACATCTGGATGGAGAGACCACTCCCCCGGATGTAAGGTCTGAAATTAGACAAGAGCTGGATTCCGCCCAAGAAAGTATCCGAGATACTTCTTTTATAGCTAGAGGACTGCAAGTCCCACCCTGATGATTGACATATGCCACAGTTGTGATATTTTCCATCTGAAAACAAATGAATGGTTCTCTCTTTAACAGAGGTGAAACCTGAAGAGCCCTGAAAATAGCACGGAGTTCTAAAATATTGATTGTTAACCTCGCCTCTTGAGGTTTCCAAACCCCTTGTGCTGTCAGAGATCCCCAGACAGCTCCCCAACCTGAAAGACTTGCATCTGTTGTGATCAAAGTCCAGGTAGGATGAACAAAAGAAGCTCCTTGAACTATACGATGATGGTCTAACCACCAAGTCAGAGAGAGTTGAATGTTGGGATTTAAGTATATCAATTGTGATATCTGAGTACAATCCCTGCACCAATGATTCAGTATACAAACTGTAGAGGTCTCATATGAAAATAAGTAAAGGGGATTGCGTCCGATGCTGCAGTCATAAGACCTAAAACTTCCATGCACATAGCAACTGAAGGGAATTATTGAGACTGAAGGTTTTGACAAGCTGAAACCAATTTCATTTGTCTCTTGTCTGTTAAAGACAGAGTCATGGACACTGAATCTATCTGGAAACCTAAAAAGGTGACCCTTGTCTGAGGAATCAAGAAACTCTTTGGTAAACTGATCCTCCAAACATGTCTTTGAAGAAACAACACTAGTTGATTTGTGTGAGATTCGGCTAAATGTAAAGACTGAGCTAGTACCAAGATATTGTCCAAATAAGGAAACACCGCAATACGCTGTTCTCTGATTACAGATAGAAGGGCACCAAGAACCTTTGAAAAGATCCTTGGAGTTGTTGCTAGGCCAAATTGAAGAGCGACAAATTTGTAATGCTTGTCTAGAAAAGAGAATCTCAGAAACCGATAGTGGTCTGGATGAATCAGAATGTGAAGATATGAATCCTGTGAGTCTATCATGGACATATAATGACCTTGCTGAACAAGAAGGCAAAATAGTCCTCATAGTCACCATCTTGAAAGTTGGGACTCTTACAAAACAATTCAAAAACTTTAGATCCAGAACTGGCCTGAATTAATTTTCTTTCTTTGGGACAATGAATAGATTTGAATAAAACCCCAGACCCTGTTCCTGAAACGGAACTGGTATTATTACCCCTGAAAGCTCTAGATCTGAAACACACTTTAGAAAAGCCTGAGCCTTCACCGGATTTGCTGGAACATGAGATAAAAATAATCTTCTCACAGGAGGTCTTACTCTGAATCCTATTCAATACTCTTGAGAGACAATAATCATAATCCACTGATTTTTTAACAGAATCTGCCCAAATGTCTTGGAATAATTTCAATCTGCCCCCACCAGCTTAACTGGATTGAGGGTCGCACCTTTATGCAGACTTGGGGGCTGGCTTTGGTTTCTTAAAAGGCTTGGATTTATTCCAACTTGAAGAATGTTTCCAATTGGAACCAGAGTCTTTAGGGGATGGATTGGTTTTCTGTTCCTTATTCTGTCAAAAAAAAAATGAAAACAATTGGAAGCTTTAGATTTACCCTTAGATCTTTTATCCTGAGGCAAAAACACTCCCTTCCCCCAATGATAGTTGAAATAATTGAATCCAACTGAGAACCAAATAAATTGTTACCTTGGAAAGAAAGAGATAGATTAGATACCATGTCAGCATTCCAAGATTTGAGCCATAAAGCTCCTCTAGATAAAATAGCTAAAGACATAGATTTAACATCAATTTTGATGATATCCAAAATAGCATCACAGATAAAATGATTATCATGTTGATGCAAATGAACAATGCTAGACAAATCAGGATCTGTTTCCTGTTGCACTAAGCTATCCAACCACAAGTTTGATGCAGCCACAACATCAGCCATAGAAATGGCAGGCCTGAAAATATAGCCAGAATATAAATAAGCTTTCTTTAGATAATATTCAAATTTCCTATCTAAAGGATCTTTAAAACAAGTACTGTCTTCCATAGGAATAGTAGTACGTTTGGCAAGAGTAGAAATAGCCTCATCAACTTTGGGGACTTTTTCCCAAAACTCTAATCTTGCCGCTGGCAAAGGACACAACCTTTAAAACCTAGAAGAAGGAATGAAAGAAATACCAGGCTTAATCCATTCCTTAGCAATCACATCAGAAATAGCATCAGGAACTGGAAAAACCTCAGGAGTAACCACAGGAAGTTTATAAACAGAATTTAAATGTTTACTAGTTTTGATATCAAGAGGACTAGACTCCTCAATATCTAAATTAACCAACACTTCTTTTAACAAGGAACAAATATACTCAATCTTAAAAAGATAAGTAGATTTTTCAGTGTCAATGTCTGAGGTAGGATCCTCTGAATCAGAGAGATCCTCATCAAAGGAGGATATTTCAGTATGTTGTCGGTCTTTAGAAATGTCATCAATTTTATGAGAAGTTTTAAAAAACCTTTTACGTTTATTAGAAGGCGGAATAGCAGACAAGCCTTCTGTATTGCATCAGCAATATAATTTTTCATATCAACAGGGATATTATGTACATTAGATGTTGAAGGAACAACAGAAACTGTACTAGTACTGATGTAAACGTTTTCTGCATGCAAAAGCTTATCATGACACTTGTTACATACTACAGCTGGAGATATAATCTCAGCTAAATTACAACTGATACACTTAGCTTTGGTTGAACTGTAATCATGCAGCAGGGTTCCAACAGTTGCTTCTGAGACAGGATCAGATTGAGACATCTTGCAAAATGTAAAAGAAAAAACAACATTAAAGCAAAATTTACATTTTCCTTATATGGCAGTTTCAGGAATGGGAAAAAATGCAAACAGAATAGACCTCTGAGCATATAGAAGGCAAGAGGCATATAGGAAGTGGGGTGAAAAAATAAACTAATTTTTTTGGCACCAAGTATGACGCACAATGCAAAAGGAAGTTGATATTTTTTTGGCCCCAACAACATCCGGCAATGACGCAACTCGCGTCATCACAGACACAACCTCGTGCAAGGAAACCTGGCATCAACTAAGACGCTGGAAATTACGAACTTGTGTCATCAAAAAATTATTGCGCTAAGAATGATGCCAATAAATAACAGCATTTTGTGCCCTCGTGAGCCTAATTTTACCCGCGAAATTAGAAGAAAAAACTGTTAATTTGAAAAAAAGTACTATACCCCAGGTAAGATAAATAACTTCCTAAACATGCTTCCCAAACTGAAACTGACAGTCTGCAAAAGGAAATATACATAGACCTGACTCATGGCAAATATAAGTAAAATACATATATTTAAAACTTTATATTAATACATAAAGCGCCAAACCATAGCTGAG
This sequence comes from Bombina bombina, assembly GCF_027579735.1. Classification (NCBI taxonomy): domain Eukaryota; kingdom Metazoa; phylum Chordata; class Amphibia; order Anura; family Bombinatoridae; genus Bombina; species Bombina bombina. Next base: position 910,859,553 of record NC_069501.1, on the reverse strand, counting down.
AGTGTCTTAAATAATGAAAACATACTTACCGAAAGACACCCATTAACATATAGCAGATAGCTAAACCAGTACTGAAAAAGTATCAGCAGAGGAAATAGTATATAAGAGTATATAGTCGATCTGAAAAGGGAGGTAGGAGATTAATCCCTATGACCGATAACAGAGAACCTTTGAAAAGATTTCCCGCAAGAAAAACCATAAAATCAATAGGCAATACTCCCTTCACATCCCTCTGACAAACACTGTACTCTGAGAGGAATTGAGCTTCAAAATGCTTAGTGCTTATCATAGAAGAAATTATAGAAATCAAGCACAAACTTACTTCACCACCTCCATAGGAGGCAAAGTTTGTAAAACTGAATTGTGGGTGTGGTGAGGGGTGTATTTATAGGCATTTGGAGGTTTGGGAAACTTTGCCCCTCCTCGTAGGTTTGCATATCCCATACGTCACTAGCTCATGGACTCTTGGCAATTAAATGAAAGAAATGCCCTTTCCAGTCAAATACCTTGCCATATACCATATACCTTTTAACCCTTATTAAAAATATATTAATATTTATGTGAATAATTTTTGTCAGAAGGTTTATAAGTTAGTGTAACACTATATTTTAATATATATATATATATATATATATATATATATCGTGTTTATTAACCCCTCATACTTTACACTAGGTTTTCAGTTGTGCTAACCCGACGAGTCTAAATTCTGTTTGTGCTCGAGCGTACCCGTTTACGTACAAGTAGCTAATCTTAGCATGCCACTTGTACTGCAGCCTATTATTTTTTCGATATTATTTAACAAATGTTATCTGTTTTTTAATCAAAGTTTAAATATTATTTTATTATATTATTTTCTATTCGTATGCCTTAAGACCATTATACAGTGGTCCATTACTTAAATAATCTTGAAAATATGAAATTTTCATATGAATGGATTTAGGAATATTAACAAATTTAAGAACAGACATTAAAATATATGTTTCTATTAATCTGTCACATATGTACTAAAACATAATTCTTTATTTATTCTGAACACTGTATTAAAAGACATAAAATACCCCAACTTATAAATTATGAAGAATATTACAAGAAGCCTTATATAAAGACGTTCAGTTTGCTGTTTGCACCATATGGTCATTAAAATCATTGCTGACTTGTAATATCTTCATGTACTGTTATATCCCAAACACTGTAAACAGCAATTAACAGCAGTAGCTTAAAATATATATTGTTAATTCTCTATCCAATTATTAAATGGCACTAAAACCTCAACTGGAAAAAACAAGCTAATCTTTTTTTCTGAGCATAACAAGATCCTACCAATATATTAAAGCAGATGATAAATATATGTGTGTGTTAGTGTGTACACTTACAGCATATCTAACACAGAAGAGCACCGGTTACAAAAGAATTAAAGTTTTATTGAGCAAAACAATTAAAAAATGTAGTAAGAACAGTAGCAGCATAATAACATAATATTTTTTTAAACTCTAAAAACACAGTTCCTTGGTTGCTTAAAAGTTACCCGTATTTTCTCTTTACCTTAAAAACAAGTTAATACAGTACTACATGAATTAATATACTATTAATTTATTAATTATGAGAAAAAATATTAATATTAAATTATCTTATAGTATATTTGAATACATTTTTATCTATTATATAAAACTTATGCTTGATGTCCACTTAGTATAATTTAATATGATCTCTAATTGTGATATCTCATAATAAGTTGTAACTACAGGTTGTTTACCTAAACCATAAAGCTACTCCCCTAGAATTGTTATAAGTATTTATCCTTTATCACCTTAATGTATTATAAACATCTAAGAGAAGAAATCATCATCACTACTTAGAAAAATAGATTTTGATGGCAGATAAGAACCATAGGCCCAGCAAGTCTGCCTGATATTTCCTAAAAATTTATCTAGTTATACTGTGTAAAAGAAGTATACTAATAGGGATACTGCGCCAGTTGGTGTGCCCCTTAAACAATTTGTATGTAACAGTAAACACAATCAATAATGGCAATACAAACAACAATAGTTGCAATGTTCACAAAAAAACAACACCTTTCTGGGATCTCTGGATTACAGAAAAACAAAATAAATTAGATAAAATGACCAAAACACGGTCTTGTGTTTTCAATGTCCCAGTGATATAATACTGCTGAATGGTTTAATATACGTTAAGAAGTTTGTTTGAGACAGTTCTGAGTGAAACAGATATGCAACAAAAGTTTCTATAGCACTATTCAGATATGGTCAAGTAAGTAATATCTATCCCAAAGGGGTCTGTATGTACTACTTACAAGAAGTACCCTCAATCATATGAGGTAAGTGTGAAGCATGATTGGAATGGTACTGTAAGGATGACTCGTTTCCTCGATCTTGGTCACAAAGCCTTGCTCTGTCTCCGTAGGTACTGGTAGTCGTCCCCAAAAAGAAGGCAAAGAATCCACTTGTAGATATTCACCTCAGTCGATGACTTTGTTATGAGACTAACCACACCCTGAACTCTGCAAGCAAGCTGGAAGATACACCATACACCTGGTCATACACCTGGTTTCACTTGATCGTGGAGGAGAGCTTGCCAGACAGCTCAGAGGCTCTGGCCTGCCTAGTCTGCACTACATTACAGTGCTAGAACACAATATACAGGAGCATGTGTGAGTTGGGGGGCGGAGTCTGACATGTCTTCAGAGGTCAAAGAACAATCAGCATAAAGCTGTGCTTGGTAACACCAATCAAGGACCTGGGAGTTTTTGTGGAAGGGCTGAAGTACACAGGACAGAAAGTCTACTACAATATCAACAGCATCTAAGGAGATCATCAGGGCTGATAATAGCCTCCATGCATTTTCCATACCTCATATAGTTTGAGGTTCCAACAAATTTCTGCTGAGATTCCTGCTGGGTCGCCTCTCAGTTTTTAAGGGATACAGGCTGCAAAAGTTTTTTGGATTGTCTTCACCTTCTCATAACAAAGTCATCGACTGAGGTGAATATCTACAAGTGGATTCTTTGCCTTATTTTTGGGGATGACTACCAGTACCTACGGAGACAGAGCAAGGCTTTGTGACCAAGACAGAGGAAACGAGTCATCCTTACAGTACCATCCCAATCTTGCTTCACACTTACCTCATATGATTGAGGGTACTTCTTGTAAGTAGTACATACAGACCCCTTTGGGATAGATATTACTTACTTGACCATCTCTGAATAGTGCTATAGAGACTTTTGTTGCATACCTGTTTCACTCAGAACTGTCTCAAACAAACTTCTTAACGTATATTAAACCATTCAGTAGTATTACATCACTGGGACATTGAAAACACGAGACCGTGTTTTGGTCATTTTATCTAATTTATTTTGTTTTCTGCAATCCAGAGATCCCAGAAAGGTGTTGTTTTTTTTGTGAACATTGCAACTATTGTTGTTTGTATTGCCATAATTGATTGTGTTTACTGTTACATACAAATTGTTTAAGGGGCACACCAACTAGCGCAGTATCCCTATTAGTATACTTCTTTTACATTTTTTCTTTTAAGGGATTTCCTAGAAAGGGTTATCCCGTTCACTGGTAGGTGTTTTTCTAGCAGCAAGTTGATTGTTCTTTCCATCCACATTTATGCATTTCCAGTATAATTCATCGATTAATTAATTATTGCATATTTTGTAAACACATCATTGTACACATACATATATATATATATATATATATACATATTTGTAGATTCATATGTACATACAACTATCTATTTAAGGATGAATCCATTTATCTATAATCAAGAATAACACAGTGTGTATTAAATCAGATTTATTCAGATCGCAAATTATACTGAAGTTGTCGCACACCCATAACCAGGGGGCTTGCTTTTGTACCTGTTACATTTGCATTCCACTTCCCTTTCCATTATCTAGTTATACTTTAAGGTTTTAAATGATAGATACTGGTTATAACAAGCTACTTCCAAAAGTTAATAAAGTTATACTCTGAAATAAGTGCCTTCGGGGATTCTTGTTTGTATCTTGAAAATCTATTAGACTTCCTATTTGACAAGGAGCAAATCTCTATCAACTAAGGGAATCGTTGGAAGGGGCAACCTTCTCTTCCTTTGGAGTCCCACATCTTTGGAGATAGAAGTCCTTCTAACACACAAAGGAATTATGGGTTAAATAGAACTCTGTAACCCTTATTACAAAGGCACACTATTCTTCATTCTCCTCATAGTATGTATTTAAAAATAACTTTTTCTCTTACAGAACTTTGTCATGGAGAATGGATGTATATAGGGGATTTTACATCCACTGTTAACCATTTATATTTAAATATTTTTCTTCAATTTTCTTTGGATAAGAGTTTAAGCACATGTAGTTTCCATCAAGTGGCCCCATAATCCATTGTTTGTAGGACCGCATATAGCCATTGTGACGAATGTTCTTATAAGGACCGTATGCTACTCACTGTTGGCCTACATTTACCAGTGTATTATGGAGTTTGTGAAGTGATTAAAGATGGGGGTAATGGGTTGGTCTACCAAAAGGAATTTGCATATATCCTGATCACGAAATCATATATTGAAACTCCTTAGTTGAATCTCTATCCAGAATCATATAACTATTCCTATCAGTTGTCTTGGTGCTTCTTTGGTAAAATCTACTAATTAAAACCACCAACCCTGCCTTATCTACTGCCCTTAATACTCTGTTTGCTTCAAGTGCCTTTAATGCCTCACTTTCATCTTCAGTCAAATTGTAAATTTTAGCCCTTGATGTACATGATAGCAATGTAAGGTCTCACTCTACACTTTCCTGAAATTGTACTATAATATTCCCTCTACTCTGTATGGAATAAATCCAGACACTAATATAAATTATGACCTCTTTGATTTTGTACTACATTGCACTCTTTAAACAATGTTTCCATTGACTACAAATCGGACAATGTTTTTTTCCTTAATTTGGTTTTTATGAAGCATCACTTACAAACATTTTCCCTAATGTAATCTTTCTTACCAGTTTGCTAATATCTATGAAAATGTTAAATAGATCAAAGTTAATCGTGGGGACAAAACTTAAACCCAGCTTCAGCAATGTAAGACTCGTTCACCTAGAATTATATTTAAGCCCTGCTTTCGCCTGACCAATGGTGCAATCATAAATTCTAGAAGCCAATGCTGCACTATAGGTCTCGAAGATAGATATAGGTAGATAGATAGGCAGATAGGAAGACAAATAGATATACTGTACATGCAGTCATATAAATAATATTATGATAATATGAGTTTCCAGAGAGGCTTCATTTTAAATGTTAAAATCAGCAACAAACACCTTGCTCATTGCCTGCAAATATGTTATTTTTTTTTTTTTTTACTTAAGAGTTATACATCTTCCCTTCTATTACACTCACTACTGTTAAAAATGTAGGTAGATCCCTGTAACAATATCATTTTTATTTGAAGCTAAAATATGTTAAATTGCATCTGAAAATATACCTAAAGTCATGGTTACTCGTAAAAGAAAAAAAAAAACAACAGTAATATATAGCATTAAATAAGTATTTTATAACACCAGGTGTTGTCATGCACACTTGAGTAATTAACACTAAATAATCTTTACACTGTGTGCATACAAGTCCTTTAAATAATGACAATCATTTCTGTCATGTAATATGAACAACATTCATTAAGAAATTCTCACATATTTGTTTTAAAACCCCCGTTAGCATGTAAACCTATGAGCCCAGCTGTTTGTAGTTCAACTCCATAAGAGCTGACTACAACAGTGAAACTCTAGGCAGTTCACTCTACTCACTTGATCTCTATAAATGTTATCTTGCATATCATCATGCCTATGTTTATAGTACTATGAAATATGTTGGTGCTTTACAAATAACTGATAATAATAATAATTTAAATACAGGTAGCCCTCGGTTTACGACGGTTCAATTTGCGCCGTTTCAGAATAACGCCCTTTTTTTTGCTATTGAAAAGCATTGACTGCTATTGAAAGCATTAGCATATGCATACATTAAAATAGCCAGTAGGTGGAGCTGTCCGCTTGTGTTGCAGCAAACACATGCAAAGAAAAGCAAGCCAGACATGATCAATGGATCAGCTTGCAAAGGAACAATATCTATCAGCCACTTCCCTTAGCTGCAGACTCAATGCAGAGAACTGTTTGCAGAAAAAGGTAAGTAAAAAACGTTTTTGTTCATTAAACTTAGTTTGATGATGATACAGTCTGTTGTGTGATTAAACACAGGCAGGCTAATCAGTGTATAACCAGACCTGAGCAATGGAGCCATTTTTAAAGGAACAAGATCTAGCAGCCACTTCCCTTAGCTGCAGAAAAATGCAAGTAAAAAACGTTTTTCTACATTAAACTTAGTTTGATGATGATACAGTCTGTTGTGTGATTATTTTGTTTTTGTTCATTAAACTTAGATTGATGATGATACAGTCTGTGTTTGTGTGATAATTTTATTAGGTGCGGTTTAGCAAATGTTTTTGCTCATTAAACTTAGTTTGATGATGATACAATCTATTTTATTAGGTTAATAATGCTGTTTCACATTTAAAGTCTTCATTTCAAAGCTTTAAAAATAATGTATTAGGTGTTACTTATGACAATTTTAAGAGGGGCCTGGAACCTAACTCCCTCACTTCCCAATGACTTACATTATAAACTGGGTTTCAATTTACAACGGTTTCAAATTACAACCATTCCCTCTGAAACCTAAAACCTAACCCCGGCATAAACTGAGGGCTACCTGTAATAGGGAAGGATTAAATAGCAAAATCTCTATTTTTGCAGATGATACAAAGTTGTATAAGGTCATTAGGTCAAAGCAGGATGAACTTGCATTACAAGGGGATTTGCAAAAATTTGAAGTTTGGGCAGGTAAATGGAAAATGAGATTTAATATGGGAAAATTCAAGGTTCTACATTTTGGAAGTAAAAATAAGCAGGCAATGTATTATTTAAATCGGACTAGAATTAGCCAAATAAAGAAGGAAAGGGATTTAGGCATAGTAATAGATAACAAGCTAAAGATGGGTGCACAATACAGGGCTAATAAGATACTAGCATGTATTCAAAGGGACATGGATTCAAGGGAAGAAAACATAATTCTGTCACTATATAAATCCCTGGTAAGACCTCACCATGAGTATTGAGTGCAGGTTTGGGGACAGATCTTAAAAAAAAGACATTGCAGACCTTGAAAAAGTTCAGAGAAGTGCCTCAAAGCTAATAAGAGGAATGGAGAATTTAAGCTATCAGGAGAGGTTAGCCAAACTGGGTCTCTTTTCTCTAGAAAAAAAGGCACTTGAGAGGTGACATGATTACTTTATATAAATATATTCAAGGCCCATATACAGAGATGGCAGAAGCTCTGTTTATTCCAAGAAAATTGTTTGTGACAATAGGTCACAATTTAAGGCTGGAGGAAAGGAGATTTATTCTCCTGCAACGTAAACGTTTTTTCTCTGAAAATAAAATTGAAGAACTCATTACGAAGGGAGGTAGTGAATGCAAATACCTTAGATACATTTAAAAATAGTTTGGATACATTTCTGTCTAGAAACAGAATTCATGGATATGATTGCTTGTGTTAAATTGTTCACCTTTTAATGGTATTAATTTAAGCTTAACTGGAGCTTTTTTGTAAGTATATTAGATTTGTATAGGTTGAACTCGATGGACTTTGGTCTTTTTTTTCAACCTTATTTACTATGTTACTATCCACTAGATTTAGAGTTCTGCGGCCAAAGGGGTGCGTTAGATACGCATGCTTTTTTCCCCCCGCACCTTTAAAATACAGCTGGTATTTAGAGTTCACAGAAGGGCTGCGTTAGGCTCCAAAAAGGGAGCGTAGAGCATATTTACCACCACTGCAACTCTAAATACCAGCGGTGCTTACGGACGCGGCCAGCTTCAAAAACGTGCTCATGCACGATTCCCCCATAGGAAACAATGGGGCCGTTTGAGCTGAAAAAAAAAACCTAACACCTGCAAAAAAGCAGCGTTCAGCTCCTAACTCAGCCCCATTGTTTCCTAAGGGGAAACACTTCCTATGTCTGCATCTAACACCCTAACATGCACCCCGAGTCTACACACCCCAAGCCTTACACTTATTAACCCCTAATCTGCTGACCCCGCTATCGCTGACCCCTGCATATTATTTTTAACCCCTAATCTGCCGCTCTGTACACCACCGCCACCTACGTTATCTCTATGTACCCCTAATCTGCTGCCCCTAACACCGCCGACCCTTATATTATATTTATTAACCCCTAATCTGCCGCCCCCAACATCGGCGCCACCTACCTACACTTATTAACCCCTAATCTGCCGACCGGACCTCACCACTACTATAATAAAGTTATTAACCCCTAATCCGCCTCACTCCCACCTCAATAACCCTATAATAAATAGTATTAACCCCTAATCTGCCATCCCTAACATCACCAACACCTAACTTCAAGTATTAACCCCTAATCTGCCGACCGGACCTCACCACTACTCTATTAAATTTATTAACCCCTAAAGCTAAGTCTAACCCTAACACTAACACCCCCCTAAGTTAAATATAATTTTTATCTAACGAAATAAATTAACTCTTATTAAATAAATTATTCCTATTTTAAGCTAAATACTTACCTGTAAAATAAACCCTAATATAGCTACAATATAAATTATAATTATATTGTAGCTATTTTAGGCTTAATATTTATTTTACAGGCAACTTTGAATTTATTTTAACCAGGTACAATAGCTATTAAATAGTTAATAACTATTTAATAGCTACCTAGTTAAAATAATTACAAATTTACCTGTAAAATAAATCCTAACCTAAGTTACAATTAAACCTAACACTACACTATCAAGAAATGAATTACATACAAATACCTACAATTATCTACAATTAAACCTAACACTACACTATCAATAAATTAATTACATACAAATACCTACAATTAAATACAATTAAATAAACTAACTAAAGTACAAAAAATAAAAAAAGAACTAGGTTACAAAAAATAAAAAAATATTTTACAAACATTAGAAAAATATTACAACAATTTTAAGCTAATTACACCTACTCTAAGCCCCCTAATAAAATAACAAAGCCCCCCAAAATAAAAAATGCCCTACCCTATTCTAAAATACAAATAGAAAAGGTCTTTTACCTTACCAGCCCTTAAAAGGCCCATTGCTGGGACATGCCCCAAAGAATTCTGCTCTTTTGCCTGTAAAAAAAACACATAAAATACCCCCCCCCAACATTACAACCCACCACCCACATACCCCTAATCTAACCCAAACCCCCCTTAAATAAACCTAACAATAAGCCCCTGAAGATCTCCCTACCTTATCTTCACCATGCCGGGTATCACCGATCCGTCCAGAGGAGGCTCCAAAGTTTTCATCCAAGCCCAAGCGGAGGCTGAAGAGATCCATCATCCGGCTGAAGAGGTCCATCATCGGGCTGAAGAGGTCCATCATCGGGCTGAAGAGGTCCATCATCGGGCTGAAGAGGTTCATTATCGGGCTAAAGAGATCCATCATCCGGCTGAAGAGGTCCATCATCAGGCTGAAGAGATCCATCATCCGGCTGAAGTCTTCTATCAAGCGGCATCTTCAATCTTCTTTCTTCCAGATCCATCTTCATCCCGCTGACGTGGAACATCCATCCTGGCCGACGACTTCCCGACGAATGAGGGTTCCTTTAAATGACGTCATCCAAGATGGCGTCCCTCGAATTCCGATTGGCTGATAGGATTCTATCAGCCAATCGGAATTAAGGTAGGGAAATTCTGATCAGCCAATCAGATTGAGGTTGCATTCTATCGGCTGTTCCGATCAGCCAATAGAATTCGAGCTCAATCTGATTGGCTGATTGGATCAGCCAATCGGATTGAACTTGAATCTGATTCGCTGATTCCATCAGCCAATCAGAATTTTCCTACCTTAATTCCGATTGGCTGATAGAATCCTATCAGCCAATCGGAATTCGAGGGATGCCATCTTGGATGACGTCATTTAAAGGAACCGTCATTCGTCGGGAAGTCGTCGGCCAGGATGGATGTTCTTTATCGGCGGGATGAAGATGGATCCGGAAGAAAAAAGATTGAAGATGCCGCTTGATAGAAGACTTCAGCCTGATGATGGACCTCTTCAGCCCAATGATGGACCTCTTCAGCTGGATGATGGATCTCTTCATCCCGATGATGGACCTCTTCAGCCGGATGATGGACCTCTTCAGCCGGATTATGGATCTCTTCAGCCGGATGATGGACCTCTTCAGCCCCCGCTTGGGCTTGGATGAAGACTTCGGAGCCTCCTCTGGACGGATCGGTGATACCGGGCGTGGTGAAGATAAGGTAGGGAGATCTTCAGGGGCTTAGTGTTAGGTTTCTTTAAGGGGGGTTGGGTTAGATTAGGGGTATGTTGGTGGAGGGTTGTAATGTTGGGGGGGGTATTGTATGTTTTTTTTTACAGTCAAAAGAGCAGAATTCTTTGGGGCATTCCCCGCAAAAGGGCCTTTTAAGGGCTGGTAAGGTAAAAGAGCTTTTCTATTTGTATTTTAGAATAGGGTAGGGCATTTTTTTATTTTGGGGAGCTTTGTTATTTTATTAGGGGGCTTAGAGTAGGTGTAATTAGCTTAAAATTGTAATATTTTTCTAATGTTTGTAAATTATTTTTTTATTTTTTGTAACTTAGTTCTTTTTTATTTTTTGTACTTTAGTTAGTTTATTTAATTGTATTTAATTGTAGGTATTTGTATGTAATTAATTTATTGATAGTGTAGTGTTAGGTTTAATTGTAACTTAGGTTAGGATTTATTTTACAGGTAATTTTGTAATTATTTTAACTAGGTAGCTATTAAATAGTTATTAACTATTTAATAGCTATTGTACCTGGTTAAAATAAATACAAAGTTGCCTGTAAAATAAATATTAATCCTAAAATAGCTACAATATAATTATAATTTATATTGTAGCTATATTAGGGTTTATTTTACAGGTAAGTATTTAGCTTTAAATAGGAATAATTTATTTAATAAGAGTTAATTTATTTTGTTAGATAAAAATTATATTTAACTTAGGGGGGTGTTAGTGTTAGGGTTAGAGTTAGCTTTAGGGGTTAATAAATTTAATAGAGTAGCGGTGAGGTCCGGTCGGCAGATTAGTGGTTAATACTTGAAGTTAGGTGTCGGTGATGTTAGGGAGGGCAGATTAGGGGTTAATACTATTTATTATAAGGTTATTGAGGTGGGAGTGAGGCGGATTAGGGATTAACAACTTTATTATAGTAGCGGTGAGGTCCGTTCAGCAGATTAGGGGTTAATAATATTATGTAGGTGTCGGCGACGTTGGGGGCGACAGATTAGGGGTTAATAAATATAATATAGGGGTCGGTGGGGTTAGGGGCAGCAGATTAGGGGTGCATAGGGATAACATAGGTTGCGGCGGTGTGCGGTCGGCAGATTAGGGGTTAAAAATATTTAACAGAGTGGCGGCGATGTGGGGGGGCCTCAGTTTAGGGGTACATTGGTAGTTTATGGGTGTTAGTGTACTTTAGAGCACAGTAGTTAAGAGCTTTATGAACCAGCGTTAGCCCAGAAAGCTCTTAACTCCTGGCTTTTTGCTGCGGCTGGAGTCTTGTCGTTAGATTTCTAACGCTCACTTCAGCCAAGACTCTAAATGCCAGCGTTAGAAAGATCCCATTGAAAAGAAAGGATACACAATTGACGTAAGGGGATCTGCGGTATGGAAAAGTCGTGGCTGCAAAGTGAGCGTTAGACCCTTTCCTGACTGACTCTAAATACCAGCGGGCAGCCTAAACCAGCGTTAGGAGCCCCTAACGCTGGTTTTGACGGCTAACGCAGAACTCTAAATCTAGCGGTATGTAAATAAGAAATTACAGGTATCTTCATGTAGGAGCCCTTCAGAGGTCTTTAGTATAAGGAAAAATATTATATACTGTATAAATAAAATATATAAGGAATATCTTCAGTGCATACATTTTTCACAAGGAATCAGATAAATCCTGAACTGCTATAATCATAATAAATATTATATATAAATTACATGTAAGCATTTATTCAATTGTATGATAGTCACACATTTTGTTCAGTACAAAAAGGTACAAAAGTTCATTTGAAGGAGTTTGCCAGGCACAATGATGCAAATATTTTTGAAAATCTTATATTATTTTCTTAAATAAACTTAAAAATAAAAGTATTTATCTTAGTCCCTTGCACTATAAACAGGTCTTCATCTGGATATTTGCAACACATACAGTATGTAACATACATATTAGTCATGTTAGTAGTCGGAAATCTTTATTATTCAAGATGATTATTTAGGACACATTTTACAGCTGGTGGTTGCATTATAAGATTTCTTTTTATATAATATTTTTACTTAGTCATATGGTCAAAAAGTGAAATAAGAGAATAAAATGTCTACTTTTCTGAATAAGATGCCCTGAGGTAATTCTTCAGAACCCTTGTGTGATAAATAGACTTATCATACTTTTTATGCTAATCTGTTGAGTTTATTCAGTTCAATAATATTTTCAGTTTTACTCCTATACAAAACCAAAATATTATCTTTTACCAAGTCCCTAACACATTTTTGCAAATGTTATGTTGACAATATGCTGAAAACGGTCATTGTTTTAATCAGAAAAAAATCTTATGGAAACTAAAATTTATGTCAAGCTTTTAATAAATATTTCATCATAGATGTATTTTAGAATAATTTCACTAGCAAGTAAGATGCCTTTAATTGAAGATCAAGTTCGGAAATACTCCGGAGAAATGTTTCAGATATAACCTATGTTCTTATGCATTTATTCATAAAATACTGATCTCTCTTAAAAACAGTATCCAAAGGATATTAGATCAACATTTTGAATGTTCATCACCAAATGTGAGGGTCATTTATCAGTGTATAGCACTTATAACTGTTGATTACATGAATATTGTACCTAATGAGTAGAGTCTATGAAAAGAAATGATTCTTAAAGTGAAGCCTTATAGGCTTTATTGGACAACTATATACATATTAAACATGTGTATGTGGATATGAATTCTGAACAACCACACGGACGGATATAGGATGAAACAAGAGAACTTTTCTTTTTCAAGTTGAATAATTTTTTGAAAGCAAACATTTTTGTCTTGGCACATGTGTAAAACATAGATGCAGAATATATGAGATAACAAAATAGCACTACAAGTTAAAGGGACATCGCACACTAGATTTTTCTTTGCATAAATGTTTTGTAGATGATCCCTTTATATAGCCCATCTGGGAGTGTTTTTGTAACAATTTATAGTTTTTCTCATATTTAATAACATTGTGCTTATTTTCAGACTGCTAACCATATCCCAAAGAATCAGATGTTGACTAAAGTCTACAGATACCTGCTTGCTCCTGTTTATATAATCTTTGTTTCCATATGCAGGGGGGGGGGGGGGGGGGGGGGCGAGTGTCTGTTCTTCCTGCTTTCCCAGCCACTATCACTGGTTGTCCCAGCCAAACCTCATCAACAATGCTAAACTGTGAGCTTCTAAGTAAGTTTTTAAAAGGTTTTATACTGGATCAGTATGTGTGCATATTTATCTTTATAGTTGTGTCAATTACATGCAGTTATGTGAACAATTGTGTACACTATTCCTTTAATAAGCCATGTATGATAAGCCATTAGGTGCCATAAGAATATATGCTAGGCAGGCTTAGATGTCTCCGGAGAGGCACACAATAAAAAGTAGAGAGGCCACAAATACATGCCAGTGTCAAAGACCCACTAATTAAAAAGTGTAGTATTTACTTATCTGTACTTATATAAAAATGTTATTATTACGCTTATAATGCTGGAATGTCTTTTTTAATAAGCTCTCAATAAGAATCATTATCGCAATTTTTCAACAGAGAAATAAAAAAAAATACTTTTTGGTGGCAGTGGAAAAACATAATTTATGCTTACCTGATAAATTACTTTCTCCAACGGTGTGTCCGGTCCACGGCGTCATCCATTACTTGTGGGATATTCTCCTCCCCTACAGGGAATGGCAAGGAGAGCACACAGCAAGAGCTATCCATATAGCTCCCCCTCTGGCTCCGCCCCCCAGTCATTCGACCGACGATTAGGAGAAAAAGGAGAAACTATAGGGTGCCGTGGTGACTGTAGTGTATAAAGAAAAAAAGAAATTTTTCAAACCTGATTAAAAAACCAGGGCGGGCCGTGGACCGGACACACCGTTGGAGAAAGTAATTTATCAGGTAAGCATAAATTCTGTTTTCTCCAACATTGGTGTGTCCGGTCCACGGCGTCATCCATTACTTGTGGGAATCAATACCAAAGCTTTAGGACACGGATGAAGGGAGGGAGCAAATCAGGTTACCTAAACAGAAGGCACCATGGCTTGCAAAACCTTTCTCCCAAAAATAGCCTCCGAAGAAGCATAAGTATCAAATTTGTAGAATTTGACAAAAGTGTGCAGAGAAGACCATGTCGCTGCCTTACATATCTGATCAACAGAAGCCTCGTTCTTGAAGGTCCATGTGGAAGCCACAGCCCTAGTAGAGTGAGCTGTGATTCGTTCAGGAGGCTGCCGTCCGGTAGTCTCATAAGCCAATCGGATCATGCTTTTCAGCCAGAAAGAAAGAGAGGTAGCAGTAGCTTTTTGTCCTCTCCTCTTACCAGAATAAATGACAAACAAAGAAGAAGTTTGTCTGAAATCCTTTGTTGCTTCTAAATAGAACTTTAAAGCACGGACTACATCTAAATTGTGTAACAAACGTTCCTTCTTTGAAACTGGATTTGGACGCAAAGAAGGAACAACTATTTCCTGGTTAATATTCTTGTTGGAAACAACTTTTGGAAGAAAACCAGGCTTGGTACGCAAAACGACCTTATCTGAATGGAACACCAGATAGGGTGGATCACACTGCAAAGCAGATAATTCAGAAACTCTTCTAGCAGAAGAAATAGCAACCAAAAACAGAACTTTCCAAGATAGTAACTTGATATCTATGGAATGTAAGGGTTCAAACGGAACCCCTTGAAGAACTGAAAGAACAAAATTTAGACTCCAAGGAGGAGTCAAGGATCTGTAAACAGGCTTGATTCTGACCAAAGCCTGTACAAAAGCTTGTACATCTGGCACAGCTGCCAGTCGTTTGTGTAACAAGACAGATAAAGCAGAAATCTGTCCTTTAAAGAACTCGCTGACAATCCCTTATCCAAACCTTCTTGAGAAAGGAGAGGATCTTAGGAATTTTAATCTTACTCCAGGAGAATCCTTTGGATTCACACCAACAGATATATCTTTTCCATATTTTATGGTAAATCTTTCTAGTCACAGGTTTTCTGGCTTGGACCAGAGTATCTATCACTGAATCTGAAAACCCACGCTTGGATAAAATCAAATGTTCAATTTCCAAGCAGTCAGCTGCAGAGAAACTAAATTTGGATGTTTGAATGGACCTTGTACTAGAAGATCCTGTCTCAAAGGTAGCTTCCATGGTGGAGCCGATGACATATTCACCAGGTCTGCATACCAAGTCCTGCGCGGCCACGCAGGAGCTATCAGAATCACCGAGGCCTTCTCCTGTTTGATCCTGGCTACAAGCCTGGGAAGGAGAGGGAACGGTGGAAACATATAAGCTAGGTTGAATGACCAAGGCGCCACTAATGCATCCACTAGAGTCGCCTTGGGATCCCTGGATCTGGACCCGTAGCAAGGAACCTTGAAGTTCTGATGGGACGCCATCAGATCGATGTCTGGAATGCCCCATAATTGAGTCAACTGGGCAAACACATCTGGGTGGAGTTCCCACTCCCCCGGATGGAAAGTCTGACGATTCAGATAATCCGCCTCCCAGTTGTCTACTCCTGGGATGTGGATTGCAGATAGGTGGCAGGAGTGATCCTCCACCCATTTGATGATTTTGGATACCTCTCTCATCGCCAAGGAACTCCTTGTTCCCCCCTGATGGTTGATGTAAGCTACAGTCGTCATGTTGTCTGACTGGAATCTTATGAATCCGGCCTTCGCTAGATGAGGCCAAGCCCGGAGAGCATTGAATATCGCTCTCAGTTCCAGGATGTTGATCGGGAGAAGAGACTCTTCCCGAGACCATAAACCCTGAGCTTTCAGGGAATCCCAGACCGCGCCCCAGCCTAATAGACTGGCGTTGGTCGTGACAATGACCCACTCTGGTCTGTTAGAATCTTTGGAGACAAGTCTGTATAGTCCCCATTCCACTGCTTGAGCATGCACAGTTGTAATGGTCTTAGATGAATTTGAGCAAAAGGAACTATGTCCATTGCTGCAACCATCAACCCTACTACTTCCATGCACTGAGCTATGGAAGGCTGCAGAATAGAGAGAAGAACTTGACAAGCGTTTAGAAGCTTTGACTTTCTGACCTCTGTCAAGAAGATCTTCATTTCTAAAGAATCTATTATTGTTCCCAAAAAGGGAACTTTTGTCGACGGAGATAGGGAACTCTTTTCTACGTTCACCTTCCACCCGTGAGATCTGAGAAAGGCTAGAACAATGTCTGTATGAGCCTTTGCCTTGGAAAGAGACGACGCTTGAATTAGAATGTCGTCCAGATAAGGTGCCACTGCAATGCCCCTTGGTCTTAGAACCGCTAGAAGGGACCCGAGCACCTTTGTGAAAATTCTGGGAGCAGTGGCTAGTCCGAATGGGAGAGCCACAAACTGATAATGTTTGTCCAGAAAGGCGAACCTTAGGAACTGATGATGATCTTTGTGGATAGGAATATGTAGATACGAATCCTTTAAATCCACGGTAGTCATATATTGACCCTCCTGGATTGTAGGTAAAATTGTTCGAATGGTTTCCATTTTGAACGATGGAACTCTGAGAAATTTGTTTAGAATTTTTAAATCCAGAATTGGTCTGAAAGTTCCCTCTTTTTTGGGAACTACAAAGAGATTTGAGTAAAACCCCTGACCTTGTTCCACAGTTGGAACTGGGTGTATCACTCCAATCTTTAACAGGTCTTCTACACAATGTAGGAATGCCTATCTCTTTATTTGGTTTGAAGATAAGTGAGACATGTGGAACCTTCCCCTTGGGGGTAGTTCCTTGAATTCTAGAAGATAACCCTGAGAGACTATTTCTAGTGCCCAGGGATCCTGAACATCTCCTGCCCAAGCCTGAGCAAAGAGAGAGAGTCTGCCCCCTACTAGATCCGGTCCCGGATCGGGGGCTACCCCTTCATGCTGTTTTGGTAGCAGCAGCAGGCTTCTTGGCCTGTTTACCCTTGTTCCAGCCTTGCATTGGTTTCCAAGCTGGTTTAGTCTGGGAAGCGTTACCCTCTTGTCTAGAGGCTGCAGAGTTGGAATCCGGTCCGTTCCTGAAATTGCAAAAGGAACGAAAATTGGACTTATTCTTAGCCTTGAAAGGCCTATCTTGTGGGAGGGTATGGCCCTTTCCCCGAGTGATGTCTGAAATAATTTCTTTCAATTCTGGCCCAAAAAGGGTCTTACCTTTGAAAGGGATATTAAGCAATTTTGTCTTGGAAGATACATCCGCCGACCAAGACTTTAGCCAGAGCGCTCTGTGCGCCACAATTGCAAACCCTGAATTTTTCGCCGCTAATTTCGCTAACTGCAAAGCGGCGTCTAAAATAAAGGAATTAGCTAACTTAAGTGCGTGAATTCTGTCCATGACCTCCTCATACGGAGTCTCCCTACTGAGCGACTTTTCCAGTTCCTCGAACCAGAACCACGCCGCTGTAGTGACAGGAATAATGCATGAAATAGGTTGAAGGAGGTAACCTTGCTGTACAAAAATCTTTTTAAGCAAACCCTCCAATTTTTTATCCATAGGATCTTTGAAAGCACAATTGTCCTCAATGGGAATGGTCGTGCGTTTGGCTAGTGTAGAAACCGCCCCCTTGACCTTAGGAACTGTTTGCCATGTGTCCTTCCTGGGGTTGACCATAGGGAACAATTTCTTAAATATAAGAGGAGGGACAAAAGGTATGCCTGGCTTCTCCCACTCCTTATTCACTATGTCCACCACCCTTTTAGGTATCGGAAAGGCATCAGGGTGCACCGGGACCTCTAGGAACTTGTCCATCTTGCACAATTTTTCTGGGATGACCAGATTGTTACAATCATCCAGAGTAGATAGCACCACCTTAAGTAATGCGCGGAGATGCTCTAATTTAAATTTAAATGTCACAACATCAGGTTCTGCCTGCTGAGAAATTCTTCCTGTATCAGAAATTTCTCCATCTGACAAACCCTCCCTCACTGCCACTTCAGACTGGTGTGAGGGTATGACAGAAAAATTATCATCAGTGCCCTCCTACTCTACAGTGTTTAAAACTGAGCAATCGCGCTTTCTCTGAAATGCTGGCATTTTGGATAAAATATTAGCTATGGATTTATCCATTACTGCCGTCAATTGTTGCATAGTAACAAGCATTGGCGCGCTAGAAGTACTAGGGGTCGCCTGCGCTGGCATAACTGGTATAGACACAGAAGGAGAAGATGTAGAACTATCCCTACTTCCTTCATCTGAGGAATCATCCTGGGCAACCTTACTATTTGTGACAGTACTGTCCTTACTGTGTTTGGACGCCATGGCACAATTATCACATATATTTGAAGGGGGAACCACATTGGCTTCCATACATACAGAACATGATCTATCTGAAGGTACAGACATGTTAAACAGGCTTAAACTGGTTAATAAAACACAAAAACCGTTTTAAAACAAAACCGTTACTGTCTCTTTAAATGTTAAACAGGGCACACTTTATTACTGAATATGTGAAAGACTATGAAGGAATTATCCAATCTTTACCAAATTTTCACCACAGTGTCTTAATGCATTCAAAGTATTGCACCCCAATTTTCAAGCTGTTAACCCTTAAAATGTGGAAACCGGAGCCGTTTGCTATTTTAACCCCACTACAGTCCCAGCCACAGCCTTTGTTGCGACTTCACCTATCCCAGGGGGGTATACGATACCAATTCAAGCCTTCTAGGAACGTTTTCAGTGGATACCAGACCCTCACACATGCAGCTGCATGCACTGCATTCAAAAGAAACTGCGCAATAATGGCGCGAAAATGAGGCTCTGCCTACTACAGTGAAAGGCCCTTCCTGACTGGGAAGGTGTCTTAACTAGTGCCTGGCGATAAAAACGTTCCCCAAACAATAAAAGTGTGAAAACTACTTCAAACTTTAAAAAAAACAACTTAAATAAACAATCGATTTAGCCCTTAAGAGTGTCTACCAGTTAATAGCCCATACTAAGCCCTTTATTCTTTCTGAGTCTAAGAAAATGGCTAACCGATCCCAATGAGGGAAAATGACAGCCTTCCAGCATTACACAGTCTTGTTAGAAAAATGGCTAGTCATACCTTGAGCAGAAAAGTCTGCAAACTGTTCCCCCCAACTGAAGTTCTCTCAGCTCAACAGTCCTGCGTGGGAACAGCAACTGATTTTAGTTACTGCTGCTAAAATCATACTCCTCTTTTAAACAGAACTCTTTATCTCTTTCTGTTTCAGAGTAAATAGTACATACCAGTACTATTTCAAAATAGCAAACACTTGATAGAAGAAATAAAAAACTACAACTAACACCACAAACTCCTCACCATCCCCGTGGAGATGCTACTTGTTCAGAGCGGCAAGGAGAATGACTGGGGGGCGGAGCCAGAGGGGGAGCTATATGGACAGCTCTTGCTGTGTGCTCTCCTTGCCATTCATTGTAGGGGAGGAGAATATCCCACAAGTAATGGATGACGTCGTGGACCGGACACACCAATGTTGGAGAAAATTACATTTATCACTATTTCTTGTTCAATAAGTTAAAAAAAAAAAACAACAACAACCATAAACAAGATGAACATGTTGTCAAATTATTAAGAATGACTATGTGATCACATTAAGATTATTGAAAACATAAGTACATTTGTGGGTATAGATGTTACTATACAATATGTAAATGCTCTTATTATATCTTGCTGTCTACGTAGTTTTAAAGTTAGCTACTACTTATTAAGGCCATACAATAATAATTCCTTTTGTCTGCTTCTAAGCATAAACATAAAAGAAAGAATACAGGGACCTGTTAGTCTTTACAATTTCTGCTCCATATCTCCCTGGGGATGTTCATTATGACTTGTACTCACACTTGTATGTCTTTATCCACTACATGAAACAAGATTAACAAAACTGCTTACATCACTTTAATAGCAATCAAAGGAATAAAGAATCAGAATAAATCTTAATCTTACTATTGAAAATAATTGTATTGCAAGTAAGGATAAGAGATAAAAGAGATAATCTATCTGAAACAATTTAAGAATGATCACATTTGTGTGATCAAACCTACTCAAGAGGAAATGTCAAGATTAAAGGTACAGTGTACTGTAAATTTGTTTTCCTCTTAATGTGTCATAATAAATTGTCATACCAGCAGCAGAGAATAACATGTATGAGAGACTGTTCATTTAGGTTTATGTTTTAGCTGAAATAGCTGTTTTTCTTCTTTGACACCCCAACAAATTAAATCCGAGCTATCAAGTGTCATGCTAATGCTAGAGCAAAATTTGACACACACTAACTTTTGGACTTCAGATATATATATATATATATACATATATAAAATACACATGCATACACACACATATATATATGTAAATATACACAAATACACACACACACACACATATATATATATATGTAAATATACACAAATACACACACACATACATATATATATATATATATATATATATATATATATATATATATATATATATATATATAGAAATCCAATTCACAGGTGCACTCACTAAAACTTGTTAAGCAACAGCCAGGAAATTGTTTCTAGCATATAAGGGTATAAATAGGGAACAGGTATGTTAAGTTGTTAGGGAACATTTGGAGATACTGGAAAAAAAAAACAATGAGAAAGTTGCCAGTGCGGTACCGAAACGTCTGGGGGTTATTATGCAGCTATAAGCTGATGTGATGTGATGAGATTGTGAATAAATTATATAAGTGCAGCGTTTTCTTCTTAAAGAGGATAAAAGGATTCTTTTATATATATATATATATATATATATATATATATATATATATATATATATATATATATATATATATATAATAATAAACAAATAAGAAAGAGCCAAAGGCTATACAATACAACCCTTTGAAAGAGAGGATATACAGCACTCGTAAATAGAACAAAAATTATTTATTTCGCCTTATGCAATTTAGCAGAAACTAGTGAGCATACAAACACTCAACACATTAACCTGTTTAAAATATTAGAGACAAAACGGTACCGCTGTCACTAATAAACTTGCATAAACTATAATATACGTAAATGCAGTGCCTATTGGAATATACAGTGTGTACAGATATAAACAATCAAGCAAAACACTTATCATTTTGCTGTTATTTCCAAAACAGTAACAGTACAGAACCAAAGTCCCAGATGGAATATAACCGCAGCCGATAGCTGCACACTAGGTCAGTTACTCACATAACCCATCCATTCAGCTTCAGGATTCCTCTCAGATAGGCAACGCTCACAGTGAAGTCCGATCACGTGACTAATGATGTCACTGAAGAGGATGGGCTAACCTCTGGAATTTAGTGAAGAAGAACGATGTGCTGATAAGAACTTGCTATAGGTTAAACCTGGCACCTCCCTTCTGCTGATAGGATCTCCATTATAATGAAATGCTGTTCCCAAACCTTTCGAAAAGCAAATGCCACAGGTACAAGTGGAAAGGTCCAGTGGGCATCAAACATCAAGGATCATTATCTCCTAAGCACAACTATTCATCTGTACTGTGTGTTCAGAAACCTCTTTGCATCAACATAAGCTTACTCTTTTTCAGCTTCAAAGATATATATATATATATATATATATATATATATATATATATATATATATATACACATACAATAGGACTGTGTTTGGTCATCTCACAAAACCTATCCTTTCTAGAGCCGCATATATCTTACATCACTGCGTGCATCTAGGGGCCATATATTGACACCACAGATATTTTGAAGCTTGTCCCAAATCTTTGTAGAACAACCGTTCTCTTGTAGACAGTGTAGTCGTAAATCGGTATTGTCCTTAAGGTAACAAAACACTATTCAAATGTCCATTGTGTAAATACAGAAGTGCACATCATGCCAATGCACGTTTCACTCCACAACCAAACTTGTGCACACAGGAGCGGAGCCTCATCAGGGCATAACTTCTATCCAGTAAGCTCCACCTTTTATAGCACCTGGATCAAAATTCAGGTTAATTAGGCACCTGCTGATTAAGGTGGAACATTCCACATTTGCTTATTTTAATATAAGTATCAACATTCTACTGCCACTATATTTACAATATGTCAAAAGAGATCGGCATTTCACCCCACCTTTAGAATGACCTTAAACTTAACTACTATCTTCTGAACATACTCTAGTTTTTATTCATTCTAAAATATATATATATTTTAAAGAAAATCCTATCACAGAAAAGATGTGCATTCAAATTTGTCATTGAGACCATTGGGGATTCTGGTACCAAGTCTAAAAATTCATCTAGCTTCTGTTTCCAAAAGGATTTTATTATTATCACCACCTCTACCTGATGTGATGCCTTTATCAATGGTTATGAATGTTAAAGAATGTACTTCACTATTATGAAATTGGGAAAAATGTCTGACAACATTTGTGTCTCTTGCATATAAAATGTCATCCTTGTGTTCCTGTATTCGATCTCTTATAACTCTTAGGCCTAGATTTAGAGTTGGGCGGTAGCCGTCAAAACCAGCGTTAGAGGCTCCTAACGCTGGTTTTTACCGCCCTCTGGTATTTGGAGTCAGTCATTAAAGGGTCTAACGCTCAATTTCCAGCCGCGACTTTTCCATACCGCAGATCCCCTTACGTCAATTGTGTATCCTATCTTTTCAATGGGATCTTTCTAATGCTGGTATTTAGAGTCGTGGCTGAAGTGAGCGTTAGAAATCTAACGACAAAACTCCAGCCGCAGAAAAAAAACAGTAGTTAAGAGCTTTCTGGGCTAACGCCGGTTTATAAAGCTCTTAACTACTGTGCTCTAAAGTACACCCATAAACTACCTATGCACCCCTAAACTGAGGTCCCCCCACATCGCCGCCACTCTATTAAATTTTTTTAACCCCTAATCTGCCGTCCGCACGCCGCCGCAAGGTACGTTATACTTATGTACCCCTAATCTGCTGCCCCTAACACCGCCGACCCCTATATTATATTTATTAACCCCTAATCTGCCCCCCTCAACGTCGCCTCCACCTGCCTAGACTTATTAACTCCTAATCTGCCGACCGGACCGCGCCGCTATTATAATAAAGTTATTAACCCCTAATCTGCCTCAATAACCCTAAACCCTAACCATAAATAGTATTAACCCCTAATCTGCCCTCCCTAACATCGCCGACACCTAACTTCAAACATTAACCCCTAATCTGCCGACCGGAGCTCACCGCTATTCTAATAAATTTTTTAACCCCTAAAGCTAAGTCTAACCCTAACCCTAACACCCCCCTTAGTTAAATATAATTTAAATCTAACGAAATAAATTAACTATTATTAAATAAATTATTCCTATTTAAAGCTAAATACTATTGGCTGATCGGAATAGCCAATAGAATGCGAGCTCAATCTGATTGGCTGATTGAATCAGCCAATCGGATTGAACTTGATTCTGATTGGCTGATTCCATCAGCCAATCAGAATTTTCCTAACTTAATTCCGATTGGCTGATAGAATCCTATCAGCCAATCGGAATTCGAGGGACGCCATCTTGGATGACGTCCCTTAAAGGAACCGTCATTCGTCGGGAAGTCGTCGGAAGAAGATGGGTCTGTGGTGGAGGTCTTCAAGATGGAGCCGGTCGTCATCGGATGAAGATAGAAGATGCCGCTTGGATCAAGATGGTTGCCGGTCCGGATCGCCTCTTCTTCCCGGATAGGATGAAGACTTTGGAGCCTCTTCTGGACCTCTTCAGCCGCCGGATTATGGATCGCCAGCCCCCGCTTGGGCTTGGATGAAGATTTCGGAGCCTGGAACGATCGGTGATACCTGGCATGGTGAAGACAAGGTAGGAATATCTTCAGGGGCTTAGTGTTAGGTTTATTTAAGGGGGGTTTGGGTTAGATTAGGGGTATGTGGGTGGTGGGTTGTAATGTTGGGGGGGGGTATTGTATGTTTTTTTTTACAGGCAAAAGAGCTGAATTATTTGGGGCATGCCCCGCAAAGGGCCCTTTTAAGGGCTGGTAAGGTAAAAGAGCTTTGAACTTTTGTAATTTAGAATAGGGTAGGGCATTTTTTTATTTTGGGGGTCTTTGTTATTTTATTAGGGGGCTTAGAGTAGGTGTAATTAGTTTAAAATTGTTGTAATTTTTTTCTAATGTTTGTAAATATTTTTTTATTTTTTGCAACTTAGTTCTTTTTTATTTTTTGTACTTTAGTTAGTTTATTTAATTGTATTTATTTGTAGGAATTGTATTTAATTTATTTATTGATAGTGTACTGTTAGGTTTAATTGTAGATAATTGTAGGTATTTTATTTAATTTATTTATTGATAGTGTAGTGTTAGGTTTAATTGTAACTTAGGTTAGGATTTATTTTAGAGGTAATTTATAATTATTTTAACTAGGTAGCTATTAAATAGTTCTTAACTATTTAATAGCTATTGTACCTGGTTAAAATAAATACAAAGTTGCCAGTAAAATAAATATTAATCCTAAAATAGCTACAATATAATTATAATTTAGATTTAAATAGGAATAATTTATTTAATAAGAGTTAATTTATTTTGTTAGATAAAAATTATATTTAACTTAGGGGGTGTTAGTGTTAGGGTTAGACTTAGCTTTAGGAGTTAATACATTTATTATAGTAGCGGTGAGCTCCGATCGGCAGATTAGGGGTTAATTATTGTAGGTAGCTGGCGGCGACGTTGTGGGGGGCAGATTAGGGGTTAATAAATATAATATAGGGGTCGGCGGTGTTAGGGGCAGCAGATTAGGGGTACATAGGGATAATGTAGGTAGCGGCGGTATACGGAGCGGCAGATTAGGGGTTAAACAAAATATGCAGGGGTCAGCGATAGCGGGGGTGGCAGATTAGGGGTTAATAAGTGTAAGGTTAGGGGTGTTTAGACTCGGGGTACATGTTAGAGTGTTAGGTGCAGACGTAGGAAGTGTTTCCCCATAGAAAACAATGGGGCTGCGTTAAGAGCTGAACGCTGCTTTTTTGCAGGTGTTAGGTTTTTTTTCAGCTCAAACTGCCCCATTGTTTTCTATGGGGATATCGTGCACGAGCACGTTTTTGAAGCTGGCCGCGTCCGTAAGCACCACTGGTATCTAGAGTTGCAGTGGCGTTAAATTATGCTCTACGCTCCCTATTTGGAGCCTAACGCACTGAAAACCCAGCCATTCTGTGAACTCTAAATACCAGCGGTATTTAAAAGGTGTGGGAGAAAAAAAGCATGCGTAGCTAATGCACCCCTTTGGCCGCCAAACTCTAAATCTAGCTGTTAGTTTTTCCAACATAGAAAGTTTGGTAGGAACAGCGTAACAAATAAATGACTCCTGACTGACAATTAAAGAAGAACCTTATATCGTAGAATTTGACCCATCAACAGAGAATATTTTTGTACTATCCATAAATGTGCAATAAACACAGTGGCCACAAGGAAACTACCTTTTATTCCCTCATTTTTTCTAAGCCAATCTGCTTCAGACGGCCCTTTATTAAACTGACTTTTAATTAGTTTATCTTTTAAATTCTGGGATTTTCTGCCAACCATTTGGGGTCTATTTCCTATAGCCTGTTTAATTCTGTCATTCATAGTTAAAAGATGCCAGTTTCTATTCAGAATCATGCGTAGTTCATCCCATTGGCTATTAAAGGTAGAGATGAACCTAATTGGTCCTTCCTCTTTTTCCTTTTTTTCATCATAAAGAATTGTATCTCTGGGCATACCTCTCACTCTGTATATTGCCCTTTTGATACATCTTTTGGAGTATCCTCTTTTGAGGAATCTCTCCACCATTTGGGCTACATGAATATCAAATTTTGCCAGAGAGGAGCAATTTCTCCTTACCCTGAGAAATTGTCCATAAGGGATCCCCTAATCAGATGTTCAGGATGATTGCTTTGGACATGAAAAATATTATTTGGTGCATTAGGTTTTCTAAAGTTCTCAGTCACAATACATTGGCCCTCTTTTTTTAATTCCTTGATTTAACTTTTAAAATTTTTTAAACAAATGTTTTTATCGTTTTTATTCAGGATTGAGACAAAATTGCTGAATTCTTCATATGTGCCATTCCACAGGATGAGCACATCACCCACATATTGAATCCATAACCGAACATGGTCTTCCATTATGTCACTATAATTTCCGAAAACCTCTAGAAGCTCCCATGTCCCCAAATATAGGCAGGCATAGGTTGGGGCACAAACTGCCCCAATCTCAGTTCCTCTCACTTGGCGGTAAAATCTAATGCCCAAGGAGAATACATTGTTTTCTAGGATAAACTTCAAAAGTGACAAAAAGAAATCCGAATAATCTTTAATTTCAGCACCTTTTGTCTATAAGAATCCCTCAATTGCTTAAAAAAAAAACAATGAGGGATAGAATAGTTCAAGCTTTCCACATCCAGTTAAGCTAAGATGGTAGTTTGTTTCACAGTTAGCCCATCTAGCTTTCTAAGTAAATCTGAGGTATCTTTCACGTAGGATGGTAAGGTATCTAAAAAGGGGTGTAGGTGTTGATCTTAATAAAAACCTTTTCAGTAAAACTCCCAATTCCAGAGATGATAGGTCTCCCTGGAGGACATTTCATATTTTTGTGGAGTTTGGGTAGTACATAAAAGACCGGCATAGTGGGGTATTCAGGAAACAGAAATTACAACTCCTTGGCAGTAATGATGCCATTACTTTTAGCTTCATTTAGCAATCTAAACAGGGAATTTTGAATCTGGTTGAGAGGGTTAGAGTCTAATTTCTCATATTGATTTTTGTCATTGAGTTGTCTTTTAACTTCATTAAAGGGACACTAACCCCAATTTTTTTCTTTCATTATTCAGATAGAGCATGCAATTTTAAGCAACTTTCTAATTTACTTCTATTATCAATTTTTATTCATTCTCTTGCTATCTTTATTTGAAAAATAATGCATCTAAGCTAAGGAGCCAGCCAATTGTTGGATCAGCACCATGGACAGCACTTTTTTATTTGTTCTGTCCAATCAGCAAGGACAACCCAGGTTGTTGACCAAAAATGGGCCGGCATCTAAACTTACATTCTTGCTTTTCAAATAAAGATACCAAGAGAATGAAGACAATTTGATAATAGGAGTAAATTAAAAAGTTGCTTAAAATTGCATGCTCTATCTAAATCATGAATGAATTTGGGTTCAGTGTCCCTTTAAGATAAAGACTCTCTTTCATCAAAACCAAATGTCTGCCTTTATCCGCTGCCTTGATTACTAGATTTTTAGCATTACTTAACTCAAAGAGAGCTTTTCTTTCATCCAAACCCAAATTATCTTCACCAACCACTCTTTCTTTTAAGGATTCAATCTCGTTCTCCACCTTTTTAACAAATAGATTTACTGCTGGGAAAAGGGTTAGAGAGGGCATAAATTGTGATTTAGGTTTAAAGCTCAATTTTTTTGGTCGCAGATGAGTCCCTCCCCGCCTCATTGTCATCCAGGAGAGACTCAAGTGCAAGCAAGGCGGTTTCTTCATCTCTGTCCTCCATCTGTTCTTTAGGTTGCATTATTTGAGATAGAACCACTTTTCTTGCAAACAAGTGTACATCTTTTATTGCCTCAAATCTGCTCAAACCTGATTTTGGGCAAAAAGACAAACCCTTCTTTAGCAATTTTACATGAGTCAGGTTGAGTGGAAATGAGGAAAGATTCACAATTTGCTAGTAACCCCTTCAATTCCCTCTCCTCGGTCTCCCTCGATTCTGATTGTACTGATCCCCTCTTCCTCTCATTTATCTCACTGGATAACATCTTTCTCTCATAGGTAAACTTAAGAAGTCTATTCCTTTTACCCCTTCTCTGTCTCCTCCTCCTTTTGATCCCATCCCAGAACTGTTTTTTTTTTTTTTAAATCACATCCAATTCTGAGTCTGACACATCTGTCCCAGAATCATTTGACCCTTTTATATGAAATGTCCTTTAGGGAGACCTATCGTCTCTGGAATTGGGAGTCTTACTGAAAAGATAGGTTTTTAAGTAGATCAACACCTATGCCCCTTTTTAGATACCTTACCATCCTATGTGAAAGATACTTGCTATAGGTGGCGCAAACAGATTCTGCTTCTCCGTAGTAATTAAAGTGTGTATACACCTAATATATATTGTGTAAATACCAAATAAGTTAACCAATAGCTCTGCCACAAATGGAATTAATATAGAGTAAAAAACTGTATAAAAATAGTATATGTATAGAAGGTACACCCCAATTAAATGTGGGTACGTATCTGAAAAAAACACAGAACTATGTTAAATGCATAAAATAGGTTAAATATTTATTTGATACAAAGTTCGGGTATTACCCATGTGATAAATAATGACAATTGATGACACCGGTGTCAATGAAACAAACAAACTATAAAAACAGTTAAAACAATCGATTTCCTGACCGATAGAAGTTTAGATATGAAGCCTTAATGGAATATTGATAAGAAGCTTTCATTGAATAAATATGAACTTCACTAATGCGTGTATAAAGTAAATGGTGTTCTATTACCATATATATCAAAACACATTGGATGAATAATCTTCAGATGGTTAAAGTGCTATTGATCAAATTGTATCCAAATGTTCATCAAATGGTGTTGTTTTATAAAGTTGTTAAGTAAGTTTGGCTCATAGGCTCATTATAGCTAGATTCAGCGTTAGTGTGGATGTAGACTGTACATTTCAATATAAAATGTCAGTATAGAATGTCAGTCAATGGATGCAATAAATGCAATGGTTTTCTACTAGGCATAGATAATCTTCGGCCAATTGGCCCAAAAAAGTACCTGGGTTTAGATGTTAGTTTTTATTCCATGTTGAATACTCACAGTGCACTGTGGTGGTGTGCCGAGATTGTCTCCATTCCTTAAAATGTCCCAATATGATGTTCCAATATTGGCCTCTGATGAACTGTAGTCTTTTACTCCTTCGCTTCTGTTATCTATGATAACGATCAAATGGAAATCTTGGTGAAGTGCTTTCTTATCAACCTCCGGTCCCTCCTTGGAGTGCTCTTTTATTCAGCCTCCGGTTCTTCAATGAAGTACTGTTATTTGAGCCCCCGGAATCTCAGAGCAATATTTCACTCTGCTCTCCTTGTAATCCAATAATCAGTTGATCAGTCTTTCAGGTTCTACGCGTTTCGGCTGGAAGCCTTTTTCAAGATACCTGATAGAGTCGTCTCTTCCCTTTTTAAAGCCCATTTGATGTACACCCGTTTTTTTCCTTAACCCTTTCAATACTCCAGGAAGGCTTTATATCTAAACTTCTATTGGTCAGGGTACCGATTGTTTTTAAGTGTTTTTAGCAATTCCTTTTATAGTTTGTTTAGTACATAGTACTTATTGTTTCATTGACACCGGTGTCATCAATTTTCATTATTTATCACATGGCCCGCACTTTGTATCAAATAAATATTTAACCTATTTTATGCATTTACCATAGTTCTGTTTATTTTTCAGATATGTACCCACATCTAATAGGTGTGTACCTTCTATACATATACTCTTTATATACAGTTTTTCACTCTATATTAATTCCTTTTGTTGCAGAGCCATTGGTTAATTTATTTAGTATTTACACAATATATACTAGGTGTATGCACACTGTATTTACTACTTGGAAGCAGCATCTGTTTGCCCCACCTATAGCCTGTTGATTTATTTACTTTTTAATTTTTTTTGGGAAAGAACGTTTTTTTAGGTGTGCAGTATTCTCCTCTGCTCAGGACAGATATATAATACCTCCTTTTACTATGTGAAAGATACCTCAGATTTACTTAGAATGCTAGATGGGCTAACTGTGAAAGAAACTACCATCTTAGCTTCATTTGATGTGGAAAGCTTGTACTCTTCTATCCCTCATTAAACTGGTTTAAAAGCAATTGAGGGATTCTTAGAAACAAAAGGTGCTGAATTTAAAGAGCATTCAGATTTCATTTTGTCACTTTTTAAATTTATCCTAGAAAACAATGTATTCTCCTTGGGCATTGGATTTTACCGCCAAGTGAGAGGAACTGCGATGGGGGCAGTTTGTGTCCCCACCTATGCCTGCCTACATTTGGGGACATGGGAAATTCTAGAGGTTTTCGGAAATTATAGTGACATAATGGAAGACCATGTTCAGTTATGGATACGATATGTGGCTGATGTGCTCCTCCTGTGGGATGGCACATATGAAGAATTCAGCAATTTTGTCTCAATCCTGAATAGAAATGATAAAAACATTTTTTTTAACCTTTGAAACAAATGAAAAAAGCTATCATTCCTTGATTTGAAAATTTAAAAAGAGGACCAATGTATCGTGACTGAGAACTTTAGAAAACCTAATGCAACAAATAATATTTTGCATGCTAAAAGCAATCATCCTGAACATCTGATTAGGGGGATCCCTTATGGACAATTTCTCAGGCTAAGGAGAAATTGCTCCTCTCTGGCAAAATTTGATATTCATGCAGCCAAATGGCGGACAGGTTCCTCAAAAGAGGATACTCCTAAAGATGTATCAAAAGGGCAATATACAGAGCGAGAGGTATTCTTAGAGATACAATTCTTTATGATAAAAAAAGGAAAAGAAAAAGGACCAATTAGGTTCATCTCTACCTTTAATAGCCAATGGGACAAACTATGCATGATTCTGAATAGAAACTTGCATCTTTTAACTATGGATGACAGAATTAAACAGGCTGTAGGAAATAGACTCCAAATGGTAGCCAGAAAAGCCCAGAATTTAAAAGATAAACTAGTTAAAAGTCAGTTTATTAAGGGGCCGTCTGAAGCAGATTGGCTTAGAAAAATAAGGGAATAAAAGTTTTCCTTCTGGCCACTGTGTTTATTGCACATTTATGGATAGTACAAAAATATTCTATGTTAATTGGTCAAAATTCTACGATATAAGGTTCTTCTTTAATTGTCAGTCAGAAGGAGTCACTTATTTGTTACGCTGTTCCTGCCAAACTTTCTATGTTGAAAAAACTAATGGCTAGATTACGCCTCCACTATATTAAATGTATTAACCCCTAAACCTAAGTCTAACCCTAACCCTAACACCCCCTAACTTAAATATAATTTAAATAAAATGAAATAAAATTACTACAATTAAATAAATTATTCCTATTTAAAACTAAATACTTACCTAGAAAATAAACCCTAAGCTAGCTACAATATAACTAATAGTTACATTGTATCCAGCTTAGGATTTATTTTTATTTTACAGGCAACTTTGTATTTATTTTAACTAGGTACAATAGTTATTAAATAGTTATTAACTATTTAATAACTTCCTAGTTAAAATAAATACAAATATACCTGTAAAATAAATCCTAACCTAAGTTACAATTACACCTAAAACTACACTATAATTAAATTAATCACCTAAAATAACTACAATTAATTACAATTAAATTAAATAAACGAAAAAATAAGTACGAAAAAAACACAAAATTACAGAAAATAATAAACTAATTACACAAATTTTAAACTAATTACACCTAATCTAATCCCCCTAATAAAATAAAAAAGCCCCCCAAAATAATAAAAATCCCTACCATATACTAAATTACAAATAGCCCTTAAAAGGGCTTTTTGTGGGGCATTGCCCCAAAGTAATCAGCTCTTTTACCTGTAAAAAAGAAATTCAATATCCCCCAACATTAAAACCCAACACCCACACACCCAACCCTACTCTAAAACCCACCCAATCCTCCCTTAATAAAACCTAACACTACCCCCTTGAAGATCACCCTACCTTGAGATGTCTTCACCCAGCCGGGCACAAGTGATCCTCCAGAGGGGCAGAAGTCTTCATCTGATCCGGGCAGAAGAGGACCTCCAGATGGGCATCTTCTATCTTCATCCATCCAGAGCGGAGCGGGTCCATCTTCAAGCCAGCCGATGTGGAGTATCCTCTTCTTCCAATGACTCCAATCCAATTGGCTGTTCCAATCAGCCAATAGAATGCAAGCTCAATTCTATTGGCTGATTGGATCAGCCAATAGGATTTTTCCTACCTTAAATCCGATTGGCTGATAGAATCCTATCAACCAATCAGAATTCAAGGGACGCCATCTTGGATGATGTCATTTAAAGGAACCTTCAGTCGTCGAGAGTCATCGGAAGAAGAGGATGCTCCGCGTCGGCTGGCTTGAAGATGGACCCGCTCCGCTCCGGATGGATGAAGATAGAAGATGCCGCCTGGATTAAGACTTCTGCCCGTCTGGAGGTCCTCTTCTGCCCAGATCGGATGAAGACTTCTGCCCCTCTGGAGGACCACTTGTGCCCGGCTGGATGAAGACGTCTCAAGATAGGGTGATCTTCAAGGTGGTAGTGTTAGGTTTTATTAAGGGGGTATTGGGTGCGTTTTAGAGTAGGGTTGGCTGTGTGGGTTTTAATGTTGGGGGGGTATTTTATTTTTTTTACAGGTAAAAGAGTACACAGTATATATATTTTAGGATAAATAAAAACTAGAGTATGTTCAGAATATAATTTGCATACGAAGAGAGAAGCGCTCTACCAGGAACGAACAACAGCTCAGTGGTTTGTTCTATGGTGATTTGTTCAGAATATAGTAGTTAAGTTTAAGGTCATTCTAAAGGTGGGGTGGAATGCTGATCTCTTTTGACATATTGTAAATATAGTGGCAGTAGAATGTTGATACTTATATTGAAATAGGCAAAGGTGGAATGTTCCAACTTAATCAGCAGGTGCCTAATTAACCTGAATTTTGATCCAGGTGCTATAAAAGGTGGAGCTTACTGGATAGAAGTTATGCCCTGATGAGGCCCCTGTATGCACAAGTTTGGTTGTGGGGTGAAACGTGCATTGGCATTATGTGCACCTCTGTATTTACACTATGGACATTTGAATAGTGTCTTGTTACCTTAAGGACAATACCGATTTACCGCTACATTGTCTACAGGAGAACGGTTGTTCTACAAAGATTTGGGACGAGCTACGAAATATCTGTGATGTCAATATATGGCCCCTAGATGCACGCAGTGATGTAAGATATATGCGTCTCTAGAAAGGATACGTTTTGTGAGATGACCAAACAGTCCTATTGTATGTGTGTGTATATATATATATATATATATATATATATATATATATATATATATATATATATATATAAATTTATTTGAAGCTGACAAAGTGTAAACCTATGTTGATGTAAAGAGTTTTCTGAACACACAGTACAGATGAGTAGTTGTGCTTAGGAGATAATGCTCCTTGATGTTTGATGCCCACTGGACCTTGCCACTTGTACCTTTGGCATTTGCTTTTCGAAAGGTTTGGGAACAGCATTTCGTTATAATGAAGATCCTATCAGCAGAAAGGAGGTGCCAGATTTAACTTATAGCAAGTTCATAACAGCACATTGTTTCTTCACTAAATTCATAAGGTTAGCCCATCCTCTTCAGTGACGTCATTAGTCACGTGATTGGACTTTACTGTGAGCGTTGCCTATCTGAGAGGAATCCTGAAGCTGAATGGATGGGTTATGTGAGTAACTGACCTAGTGTGCAGCTATCCGCTGTGGTAATATTCTATCTGGGACTTTGGTTCTGGATTGTTACTGTTGTGGAAATAACAGCAAAATGTTTGCTATGTGTTTTGCTTGATTTATATCTGTACACAGATATAAATCAAATAAAAAAGCCCCCCAAAATAATAAAAATCCCTACCATATACTAAATTACAAATAGCCCTTAAAAGGGCTTTTTGTGGGGCATTGCCCCAAAGTAATCAGCTCTTTTACCTGTAAAAAAGAAATTCAATATCCCCCAACATTAAAACCCAACACCCACACACCCAACCCTACTCTAAAACCCACCCAATCCTCCCTTAATAAAACCTAACACTACCCCCTTGAAGATCACCCTACCTTGAGATGTCTTCACCCAGCCGGGCACAAGTGATCCTCCAGAGGGGCAGAAGTCTTCATCTGATCCGGGCAGAAGAGGACCTCCAGATGGGCATCTTCTATCTTCATCCATCCAGAGCGGAGCGGGTCCATCTTCAAGCCAGCTGATGTGGAGTATCCTCTTCTTCCAATGACTCCAATCCAATTGGCTGTTCCAATCAGCCAATAGAATGCAAGCTCAATTCTATTGGCTGATTGGATCAGCCAATAGGATTTTTCCTACCTTAAATCTGATTGGCTGATAGAATCCTATCAACCAATCAGAATTCAAGGGACGCCATCTTGGATGATGTCATTTAAAGGAACCTTCAGTCATCGAGAGTCATCGGAAGAAGAGGATGCTCCGCGTCGGCTGGCTTGAAGATGGACCCGCTCCGCTCCGGATGGATGAAGATAGAAGATGCCGCCTGGATTAAGACTTCTGCCCGTCTGGAGGTCCTCTTCTGCCCAGATCGGATGAAGACTTCTGCCCCTCTGGAGGACCACTTGTGCCCGGCTGGATGAAGACGTCTCAAGATAGGGTGATCTTCAAGGTGGTAGTGTTAGGTTTTATTAAGGGGGTATTGGGTGCGTTTTAGAGTAGGGTTGGCTGTGTGGGTTTTAATGTTGGGGGGGTATTTTATTTTTTTTACAGGTAAAAGAGTACACAGTATATATATTTTAGGATAAATAAAAACTAGAGTATGTTCAGAATATAATTTGCATACGAAGAGAGAAGCGCTCTACCAGGAACGAACAACAGCTCAGTGGTTTGTTCTATGGTGATTTGTTCAGAATATAGTAGTTAAGTTTAAGGTCATTCTAAAGGTGGGGTGGAATGCTGATCTCTTTTGACATATTGTAAATATAGTGGCAGTAGAATGTTGATACTTATATTGAAATAGGCAAAGGTGGAATGTTCCAACTTAATCAGCAGGTGCCTAATTAACCTGAATTTTGATCCAGGTGCTATAAAAGGTGGAGCTTACTGGATAGAAGTTATGCCCTGATGAGGCCCCTGTATGCACAAGTTTGGTTGTGGGGTGAAACGTGCATTGGCATTATGTGCACCTCTGTATTTACACTATGGACATTTGAATAGTGTCTTGTTACCTTAAGGACAATACCGATTTACCGCTACATTGTCTACAGGAGAACGGTTGTTCTACAAAGATTTGGGACGAGCTACGAAATATCTGTGATGTCAATATATGGCCCCTAGATGCACGCAGTGATGTAAGATATATGCGTCTCTAGAAAGGATACGTTTTGTGAGATGACCAAACAGTCCTATTGTATGTGTGTGTATATATATATATATATATATATATATATATAAATTTATTTGAAGCTGACAAAGTGTAAACCTATGTTGATGTAAAGAGTTTTCTGAACACACAGTACAGATGAGTAGTTGTGCTTAGGAGATAATGCTCCTTGATGTTTGATGCCCACTGGACCTTGCCGCTTGTACCTTTGGCATTTGCTTTTCGAAAGGTTTGGGAACAGCATTTCATTATAATGAAGATCCTATCAGCAGAAAGGAGGTGCCAGATTTAACTTATAGCAAGTTCATAACAGCACATTGTTTCTTCACTAAATTCATAAGGTTAGCCCATCCTCTTCAGTGACGTCATTAGTCACGTGATTGGACTTTACTGTGAGCGTTGCCTATCTGAGAGGAATCCTGAAGCTGAATGGATGGGTTCTGTGAGTAACTGACCTAGTGTGCAGCTATCCGCTGTGGTAATATTCTATCTGGGACTTTGGTTCTGGATTGTTACTGTTGTGGAAATAACAGCAAAATGTTTGCTATGTGTTTTGCTTGATTTATATCTGTACACACTGATATATATCTTTATATTTGTACACAAACTATTTTCCATTAGGCACTGCATTTACGTATTTTAGTTTATGCAAGTTTATTAGTGACAGCGGTACTGTTTTGTCTCTAATATTTTAAACAGGTTAATATGTTGAGTGTTTGTATGCTCACTGGTTTATGCTAAATTGCAAAAGGTGAAAAAAATATTTTTTGTTCTATTTACGAGTGCTGTATATCCTCTCTTTCAAAGGGTAGTATTGTATATCTTTTGGCTATTTCTTATTTGTTTATTATTGCATTTAGCTTTGAGGACTGTACTGTGAAACATATTGGAACATAGTAGTATTTACACCTCTCTCCTTTATCCATTATAAATATAAATATATATATATATATATATATATATATACATATAAATATATATATTATATTATATATATATATATATATATATATATATATACTGTATATATATATATATATATATATATATATATATATATATACTTATAAATATATTCGCAATATAGCCCTTGTCATATACCATATACCTTTTTATCCTTTATAAAAAATGCAATCATATTTATATGAATATTATATAGTGTATATATTAGTGTAACACTTTATTTTAAAATATTTATGTTGTGTTTAGTGCAAATTTATTTTTAGCCCTAACATTTTATGCAAGGTCTTCAGACGCAATAACCAGACAAGTGCAAATTTAGATTGTGCTCAGTGGTACGCGTTTACTTTCAACTTGTAATATACGCACAAGTATAATACCAGCACTAACCCTTAACCTTGAGGTAATTTTTTACCTTTATACTACAAAAAAATAGCCAAATCAATAATAAAAAAAAATACATATGTCATTGTACCCACAATGCCCCTGTTCAAAACCCTCAGAGGGACATGCACACATATGCCTATGGTGTTACTGTGTGTGTTCCTGCATTGATCACTGAACAAGCAATCATTGGGTAGCATGTAGCTCGGTCATAGTAGAAAGAAGCACTTCAGCCTTTCTGGGGAGCAGTGATAAACCTATAATAAACTGCAGAAAATGCAGCCATAATTTATAATGAAAGAACACTGTATATACTGTATAACTAAAAATAATATGTGGGGTTATATTTTGAGCTATATGTCCCATTTAAAATAAAAAGGCTTAGTGTCTCTGTCTGTCATTATGCAATCTTTTGTTTACACTGCTTAATTTATAATTCTTAAAATAACATAATTAAATAAAATCTGTTTAAAAAAAAAAATTAAATTCCATGTACGTCTTCAGTGGGGCTGCTGATTGAAAACCAAGCTCCAGATGCAGAGCATGTAACACAGCAGCTGGCATGTGCCAACCGGCTAAACAAAATGCATTCTTCACGCTATCACACTGATACTTTGTCTGTCTCCTATTTTACCTTTTCTTAAGAACTGTAATGGCTGCTTTATTTGTGCAGACAATTATAATATGCAAATAGAAACGTGCTGAAAGCGTGAGAACTAACAATTTTATGCTAACAAATGTATTGCATGTTTAATATTAAGCATCAGCGCAGCAACATTCTATGAAACAAGACATTTGATTAATGCCTTATTCCACTAATATTAGGTTCCTTTAATATAAAAAATCCCTATTATTTTAAAAACTTGGCTCTGCTTGCAGGTTGTAATAAACACTTAAGCTGGGCTCATCTGGCACACTTGATCTGTGCAGAATTTGGATTTGGTGAATTATGTTAAAGATCTTTACTGTGAGGAGCAGAAGGGTTCTTGCAAGTTAGATCAAACAGCATAGTAAAAGCCATTCTACAGACTTTGCTTAAATGGATACTGTGTAGGTGGGGATGATATAAAATATAATGCTGTATTGAAATGTATTTTTTTTCTTTTTCCTTTGCAAAGAAACCATATTTTTTTTTGGCTTCATTTTATGCTCCAGTGCATATGGTTTCTCCTTAAGAAAAAATATGCATTGTTTGCAGCCCCTGAAAAAGCTTATTAAATCTTGTTTATCTCACTTCCTTTGCTGTAGCCAATTAGGGACAGGTATACACAGGCTCCTGCACATATCAACCAATCTTTGTGTAGAATGTAGCATGATTGTCAGAATTCTGGATTCCACGGAATTCACTCCAGCCCCTCTGGATTACAAGTGGAACAAAAATATATTAGCTCTACTGTGCATTAACATCACTAGAGCACAGTTACTAGCGCTCCCATTTTGTGCTCATATTAAGTCCAGGGTTCATTTTTTACCACTCGAGCAAAAGTTAGGGGGGTGCTAGCATCTGCATGTCTGATAACAAAGGTGCACTAGATCTCTCACATAATATATATCTATATATATATATTTCTTAATCACTAACTACGCTCAAAGTAGAATATTAGCGAAGCCGCATAAGCGCTGGTATTAAGTGTGTAAGAGAAAGACTCATGCGCGCCAATTTTAGGAATTAGGATATTACAACTGCGCTAACTACTTCTGCCCATAGATTTCTATGGGGCGTGCTGAAAAATTTAGATTAGCTATCGTTTGCTAACCCGACACTGCACTAGACCAACTGCTCTAAAGCTGTGTTTTAGCAATACTTTACATTCCTGTGTTCTTCACATAAAATAAAATGTTTTTTTTATTTTTAAACAGATATTTCTATATATTATTATTATACATTATTATTAGATACCTATTGTCTGGCCATACATGAAAACCAATTTTTATTTCATGATTCCGATAGTTTGCAATATTAAAATACTTTTTAATTGGTTTCTGATATTAAATTTACTTTTTTCTCTTGTTATCCTTGGTGGAGAGGAAGGCAGGTAGGCTCTGTAATGCACATGTGACTAAAGCACTATATAGTAGCAGCTTTGCAAAACTTATTTAAAGGGACACTGAAGCCAATTTTTTTCTTTCGTGATTATGATAGAGCATGCAATTTTAGGCAACTTTCTAATTTACTCCTATTATCAATTTTTCTTCGTTTTCTTGCTGTCTTTATTTGAAAAAGAATGCATCTAAGCTTTTTTTTGGTTGGGGACTCTGGACAGCACTTTTTTTATTGGTGGATGAATTTATTCACCAATCAGCAAGAACAACCCAGGTTGTTCACCAAAAATCTAAACTTACATTATTGCATTTCAAATAAAGATACCAAGCGGATGAAGAGAATTTGATAATAGGAGTAAATTAGAAAGTTGCTTAAAATGTCATGCTCTATCTGAATCACAAAAGAAAAAAATGGGTTCAGTGTCCCTTTAAACAATGCTATATACTTACAAGAGCACTAGATGGCACCAGTGTTTTCACAAACTGGTGCCGTACAGTGCTCCACACAAATGCACTCTACCTACTTAGGTATCTTCTTCAACAAAGAATGCTATTATAATAAAGCAAATTGGAATCATGAAAGAAAAAAAAAAATGATGTCCCTTTAACAGGAGCTTCATTACTGTCAGTAGCGAGATAAATGAACGACTGCAATGATCAAGTGATTGTATAGAATACTGTAATATCTGCAGAATGTACTCCAGCCTCTATAGGGTAATATAAACAAAACACAATTTTCAGAGTTAAATTGTGGTAATAAGGACAAAATATTTTTTTGTACTATGCATAATTAAATATTTTTCAGAGAGTTACATTTTAAGTTTAATGCCTGTTTAAAATACCATATATCAAGTCTTTTTTTATATACAATTTTTATTTTTATGCCAATGTCTCTCATGTGCATCTATTTACATGACTTTTTTTTTCTTTTTGCAGATACATTTTTTTAGGTACAAAAGTCATATGTAAATATAACGGGGCATAGTGTGTGTGTGTGGCGGGGGGGGACTAGCTGCAGCATTAAGCTAAAACAGTTGGTAATGGTGCTGTTTCTGAAGCTGTAGAATCTCGTTCAGATTCTACTATCAGCTCTTCCGATGACCTCCAGAAGCTCACTTTATATCCTTGTGCCTCAGGCACCAAAATTGAATGGTTAAGTTTCCACCGTGCTGAAACTCATTGTGACTGCAAAATATCTTAAATTCTGCATAGACAGTGTCAGTGCTGTGTAAAAAAGATAATATTTTTAGAAACACAACTTTCAATGACATTAACTCACTTGAATAAAGAACATAGCTTTGTGGTTCATTTTTCCCCCTTAGTTCACCTGCTGTAATTAATTCAAGTTTTTTATCTGTAGAGAAACCAACTGAGATCATCTCATGCTTCCTCAGACTTCACAGCTATAGTCTTGCAATTTGTCCTACGGCAGCCACTTATACAGAATCTTCTATGTAGCTGAACAATCACACCAAATAACAATTTAATGCCCAAGTAGTCCTGAAATTCATATCATTGCTAAGTGATGCAGACAGTTATGGAAAAAGAATAGTTAAAAATGACACACAATATCCAAACTTCTAATAAAAAAAGGTTTTGTGTCCTACTTCTAAAAGCTAAACAGCATGAACATTATAGGTGTCATTCAATCTTCCATCTGTTTGTTAGGATAAGAAACATCACTGACTCATAGCCTTCAGTGTAGATTAAATAAATCTTAATGGATTAAGGTCTGTTCTATCAAAAAAAATCGAACGTTAAAAACATACCAGCTGTATCGCGTTTTGTATCGTGCTTCATCTATTACTGATATTATGCAGCGTTACACATTCAGTAACAAGGTTGTGTCATCATTCTTAGCTAAATAATCTCTTCTACTGGGTCTAGATCATAAATTAATTAATAGTCTGATCTGTGTTATCATCAATTAAGAAAAAAATACAAAACTGTTCTGTTATCTTCAATGTACTGTGGCGTTTTAGTAGACTTTTTTTTTTTCTTTTTTAACTTTAATCATACAGCACATGAAATAAGGTACATTTATTCTGTATACCATTTTGTAATTTAAAAAAAAGATAATAAATAGTTGAAAACAAGGAAGGGAAA
The DNA here is from genome assembly GCF_027579735.1 of Bombina bombina. NCBI lineage: Eukaryota > Metazoa > Chordata > Amphibia > Anura > Bombinatoridae > Bombina > Bombina bombina. Next base: position 910,818,541 of record NC_069501.1, on the reverse strand, counting down.
TAATAAATCTAGGGTAGTTTAAAGGATACATATATTAAATATAATAGTGGGGCTAAGGTGTTTGCTTCTTAATTTCTAGAGTCTAAGTAATAAGCTACTGTAAGTAAGCTCATTTTAATGGGCATTGTCAGAGAATTTAAAGGGAAGAATATACACAGAAAATGTGCAAGATAGTAAAAATGATGGGAAAACGTTTGAAATTGAGCTATTGTTAAAGAAGGAAGGTGTGGGTTATCAGACAAGTGTAGACTACATCAGTGATATAAAGGGGGGTTGTAGGTTAGCGTCAGCATTTTAAACTTTATCCTGCCAGATATTGAAAGCCTAGGGACACTAACAGAATTATTGAGGCAAAATGGCCTGACAGAAGAATTTAAATGGATTGGGCAGAAGGAGGCCAGACGCATGCAAGGCCATTTAGCTAGGGGTTACAATAGTCAAAATGAAAAATTAGATACATTTATTACAATATAGAACTCTTTGAAAAGAGAAAAGAGAGTTGTATTCTAGTTAGACACTGAATTTTGTGTTTTACTACTTTGTGGTAGGCAGCTCACAAACTGCTATGACTTCCAGGTTCACCCCCTTAGCTTAGCGAGTTTAGTAAAGTCTGCATTATGTCACTTTGAGCTCAGAAGTTTTTTTAAAATATAAGTGTCTAATCAATTATGTGGCTTTATCTTGTGAAGGAAAACTGCTATATAATGTATAAATAGTTGCTATACATGAGGGACAGACTTGTACTGATAGCACCTACAATTCAACTCCAGATGGGCACATTTTATTTCCTTCATGTTTTAAGCAGTGATGTATCAGGCTTCATCTTAAACTACCCTAAAGCTACTAAGACTTTCATAATACAGGAAGTATAACGGTTGATGAAACTGCCTTTAATCTATCATACTGTATAAATAACATAAATATTATAAGACAAATTAGGAAAATTCACTGAAGACACACCTAAGCATAGAACCACAGTTGAAAGCAAAAAGCAGGGAAAGTATTGGCTCCAGTACTCAGTTTACTCATCTCATCGTCCTTCCCCCTCCACTCTAATTTTTACTTTATTAATTAACTAGGGCCTAGATTTAGAGTTCGGCGGTAGCCGTCAAAAGCAGCGTTAGAGGCTCCTAACGCTGGTTTTGGCCGCCCGCTGGTATTTGGAGTCAGTGATTAAAGGGTCTAACGCTCACTTTACAGCCGCGACTTTTCCATACCGCAGATCCCCCTACGCCATTTGCGTAGCCTATCTTTTCAATGGGATCTTTCTAACGCTGGTATTTAGAGTCGTTTCTGCAGTGAGCGTTAGAGCTCTAACGACAAGATTCCAGCCGCCTGAAAAAAGCAGGAGTTAAGAGCTTTCTGGCTAACGCCGGTTTATAAAGCTCTTAACTACTGTACCCTAAAGTACACTAACACCCATAAACTACCTATGTACCCCTAAACCGAGGTCCCCCCACATCGCCGCCACTCGATTAAAATTTTTAACCCCTAATCTGCCGACCGCCACCTACGTTATACTTATGTACCCCTAATCTGCTGCCCCTAACCCCGCCGACCCCTATATTATATTTATTAACCCCTAACTTGCCCCCCACAACGTCGCCGCAAGCTACTTAAAATAATTAACCCCTAATCTTCCGACCGCAAAGCGCCGCCACCTACGTTATCCCTATGTACCCCTAATCTTCTGCCCCTAACATCGCCGACCCCTATGTTATATTTATTAACCCCTAATCTGCCCCCCACAACGTCGCCGACACCTACCTACACTTATTAACCCCTAATCTGCCGAGCGGACCTGAGCGCTACTATAATAAAGTTATTAACCCCTAATCCGCCTCACTAACCCTATCATAAATAGTATTAACCCCTAATCTGCCCTCCCTAACATCGCCGACACCTACCTTCAATTATTAACCCCTAATCTGCCGACCGGAGCTCACTGCTATTCTAATAAATGTATTAACCCCTAAAGCTAAGTCTAACCCTAACACTAACACCCCCCTAAGTTAAATATAATTTTTATCTAACGAAATAAATTAACTCTTATTAAATAAATGATTCCTATTTAAAGCTAAATACTTACCTGTAAAATAAATCCTAATATAGCTACAATATAAATTACATTTATATTATAGCTATTTTAGGATTAATATTTATTTTACAGGTAACTTTGTATTTATTTTAACCAGGTACAATAGCTATTAAATAGTTAAGAACTATTTAATAGTTACCTAGTTAAAATAATTACAAATTTACCTGTAAAATAAATCCTAACCTAAGATATAATTAAACCTAACACTACCCTATCAATAAAATAATTAAATAAACTACCTACAATTACCTACAATTAACCTAACACTACACTATCAATAAATTAATTAAACACAATTGCTACAAATAAATACAATTAAATAAACTATCTAAAGTACAAAAAATAAAAAAGAACTAAGTTACAGAAAATAAAAAAATATTTACAAACATAAGAAAAATATTACAACAATTTTAAACTAATTACACCTACTCTAAGCCCCCTAATAAAATAACAAAGACCCCCAAAATAAAAAATTCCCTACCCTATTCTAAAATACAAAAATTACAAGCTCTTTTACCTTACCAGCCCTGAACAGGGCCCTTTGCGGGGCATGCCCCAAGAATTTCAGCTCTTTTGCCTGTAAAAAAAAACATACAATACCCCCCCCCCAACATTACAACCCACCACCCACATACCCCTAATCTAACCCAAACCCCCTTAAATAAACCTAACACTAATCCCCTGAAGATCTTCCTACCTTGTCTTCACCATCCAGGTATCACCGATCCGTCCTGGCTCCAAGATCTTCATCCAACCCAAGCGGGGGTTGGCGATCCATAATCCGGTGCTCCAAAGTCTTCCTCCTATCCGGCAAGAAGAGGACATCCGGACCGGCAAACATCTTCTCCAAGCGGCATCTTCTATGTTCTTCCATCCGATGACGACCGGCTCCATCTTGAAGACCTCCAGCGCGGATCCATCCTCTTCTTCCGACGACTAGACGACGAATGACGGTTCCTTTAAGGGACGTCATCCAAGATGGCGTCCCTCGAATTCCGATTGGCTGATAGGATTCTATCAGCCAATCGGAATTAAGGTAGGAATTTTCTGATTGGCTGATGGAATCAGCCAATCAGAATCAAGTTCAATCCGATTGGCTGATCCAATCAGCCAATCAGATTGAGCTCGCATTCTATTGGCTGTTCCGATCAGCCAATAGAATGCGAGCTCAATCTGATTGGCTGATTGGATCAGCCAATCGGATTGAACTTGATTCTGATTGGCTGATTCCATCAGCCAATCAGAAAATTCCTACCTTAATTCCGATTGGCTGATAGAATCCTATCAGCCAATCGGAATTCGAGGGACGCCATCTTGGATGACGTCCCTTAAAGGAACCGTCATTCGTCGTCTAGTCGTCGGAAGAAGAGGATGGATCCGCGCTGGAGGTCTTCAAGATGGAGCCGGTCGTCATCGGATGGAAGAACATAGAAGATGCCGCTTGGAGAAGATGTTTGCCGGTCCGGATGTCCTCTTCTTGCCGGATAGGAGGAAGACTTTGGAGCACCGGATTATGGATCGCCAACCCCCGCTTGGGTTGGATGAAGATCTTGGAGCCAGGACGGATCGGTGATACCTGGATGGTGAAGACAAGGTAGGAAGATCTTCAGGGGATTAGTGTTAGGTTTATTTAAGGGGGTTTGGGTTAGATTAGGGGTATGTGGGTGGTGGGTTGTAATGTTGGGGGGGGGTATTGTATGTTTTTTTTTACAGGCAAAAGAGCTGAAATTCTTGGGGCATGCCCCGCAAAGGGCCCTGTTCAGGGCTGGTAAGGTAAAAGAGCTTGTAATTTTTGTATTTTAGAATAGGGTAGGGAATTTTTTATTTTGGGGGTCTTTGTTATTTTATTAGGGGGCTTAGAGTAGGTGTAATTAGTTTAAAATTGTTGTAATATTTTTCTTATGTTTGTAAATATTTTTTTATTTTCTGTAACTTAGTTCTTTTTTATTTTTTGTACTTTAGATAGTTTATTTAATTGTATTTATTTGTAGCAATTGTGTTTAATTAATTTATTGATAGTGTAGTGTTAGGTTAATTGTAGGTAATTGTAGGTAGTTTATTTAATTATTTTATTGATAGGGTAGTGTTAGGTTTAATTATATCTTAGGTTAGGATTTATTTTACAGGTAAATTTGTAATTATTTTAACTAGGTAACTATTAAATAGTTCTTAACTATTTAATAGCTATTGTACCTGGTTAAAATAAATACAAAGTTACCTGTAAAATAAATATTAATCCTAAAATAGCTATAATATAAATGTAATTTATATTGTAGCTATATTAGGATTTATTTTACAGGTAAGTATTTAGCTTTAAATAGGAATCATTTATTTAATAAGAGTTAATTTATTTCGTTAGATAAAAATTATATTTAACTTAGGGGGGTGTTAGTGTTAGGGTTAGAATTAGCTTTAGGGGTTAATACATTTATTAGAATAGCGGTGAGCTCCGGTCGGCAGATTAGGGGTTAATAATTGAAGGTAGGTGTCGGCGATGTTAGGGAGGGCAGATTAGGGGTTAATACTATTTATGATAGGGTTAGTGAGGCGGATTAGGGGTTAATAACTTTATTATAGTAGCGCTCAGGTCCGCTCGGCAGATTAGGGGTTAATAAGTGTAGGTAGGTGTCGGCGACGTTGTGGGGGGCAGATTAGGGGTTAATAAATATAACATAGGGGTCGGCGATGTTAGGGCAGCAGATTAGGGGTACATAGGGATAACGTAGGTGGCGGCGGTTTACGGAGCGGCAGATTAGGGGTTAAAAGTGTAATGCAGGGGTCAGCGATAGCGGGGGCGGCAGATTAGGGGTTAATAAGTGTAAGGTTAGGGGTGTTTAGACTCGGGGTACATGTTAGATTGTTAGGTGCAGACGTAGGAAGTGTTTCCCCATAGGAAACAATGGGGCTGCGTTAGGAGCTGAACGCTGCTTTTTTGCAGGTGTTAGGTTTTTTTTCAGCTCAAACAGCCCCATTGTTTCCTATGGGAGAATCGTGCACGAGCACGTTTTTGAGGCCGGCCGCGTCCGTAAGCAACTCTGGTATCGAGAGTTGCATTTGCGCTAAATATGCTCTACGCTCCTTTTTTGGAGCCTAACGCAGCATTTGTTTGAACTCTCGATACCAGAGTTAAATTTATGGTGCGGCCAGAAAAAAACCCGCGGAGCGTTAACAGCCCTTTTACCGCCGAACTCTAAATCTAGCCGTAGGAGATCCTATGTGCACCACTACTACTGAAAATGACATACACACACATACACAGACAATTTGCAGGTATACTGTGTTAATATAAACAAAAACAAAATAAATATGTGCACAATTGTCCTTACGAAACAAAATAAAGCATTCCTGACTAAAGTTGTGTGGCTTTTCCACACAACTGCAAAATTACAAACGTATGTTAAAACTTTCAGGCCTATAACATCTACACAGCAGGCAAACTTCAGCATATATTCTGACTTTCCCATTCAGGTTGTAACTAGCAGCCCCAGCTAGGGTTGCCACCGCGGCCATGTTTTCTTGGACACTAATGAGTTACATATTCTGCAGGGTAAGCAGTGCGGAACATGTATTGTGTTTCTGGACATCACATGAAAAGTGCTGATGAACAGCACAATACATGTTCCTACCTACACACCCTGCAGCATGTGTAACTCATAAATGTCCAGGAAAACATGGCCGAGGTGGCAACCCTAGCCCCAGCACACACTATTTAACAATAACTTACTGACATTTAATTAGCTGCAGGTGAGAAACCCTTAGCTTGCAAGAAAAACCTGAATCGGATTCCTAACCTGCAATTCTCTGCCAAATCCAAACTGTGGAGTGGAATACTGGTCCAAAACATAATAGTTAGCACGCTCAATCCCACCAATAATATTGTACATTTTGCTTTTTGAAACATAGATTTCTTTAATAAAATACCCTGGAGCTCTGTCACGTATCCTCCCCCCAGCTCAGACCTACTGGGATGAGCGCATTCTGAAAACAATATCAGCTTTTTCATTTTCCCTTCCTGATCTGTGTTCAATAGAAAAATGATATGGTTGCAAACTCAGAAACCAACAGGTAACTCAGTTGTTTTTTACTTTGTTTTCCCTCATCCGTGTAAGTGGAGCCTGTTTAGTTACCAGTCTGAACTTTCTCCCTAAGAGATAATACTTAAGAATGTCCACTGCCTATTGCATTGCCAGGCGCTCCTTCTCCAGTGTTACATATTTACTTTCATAGGGATCTAGCTTCCTGCCCAAATACAAGATAGGGTGCTTTTCAACCTGTCTCTCCTGAGAAAGGACCACTCCAAATCCTACATCTGAAGAGTCTGTCTGCAAAATAAACTCCTTCATAAAATCAGGGTTATCAAAACTGGCTGGTCATATATGGCCTCCTTAAACTGTCTGAATGCCTACACGGCTTTTGGTTACCATTTTACTATCACAGGGGATTCTGCTTTTGTCATATCTCTGAAATGGATAGAAATACTAGAAATGTTAGAAATAAATCTCCTTAGAGCTGTGGAACCGTTGACACTCTACAAATAACTGATAATAATAATAATAATAATAATAATAATAATAATAATAATAATAATAATAATAATAATAGTATTATAGTACCCTATTAAGCCAAGAAAAGCTTTTACTTGTTTCTTGGTTATAGCCTTGGCCACTTTTGTATGGCTTCAAATTTTGCAATCTAGGGTTACAACAATCCCCTAACAATAGAATAGTAAGTATTTAGCCTCTTCTAACCCTATAGTACACTTACTTGGGTTATCCATTAAACCTGCATTGTACATTTTTAAGGTGGGATTACCAATCCTCATTGTGTATCACAATGTTATCTAAGTATAACGCTGCATAGTGTGTATTTAATATTCTGTCCATCATTCTTTGGAATGTGGCAGGTGCACAATGTAAGCCAAAAAGTAAGACTGTGTATTGAGATAGGCCATCAGATGTAGAAAATGAAATGGAGTCTTCTCTTTTGCTTGATCTGTGAGAAGCACCTGCCAATAACCCTTGGTGATGTAAATTGTAGTGAAGTATGGGCCTTCCCTAGCAATCATTACAGAATCTAATTGTGGCAGTGGAACAAATACATTCGGACTGCTCCAATAACTTTGAGATTCTCCATTTATATCCAAATCTAAAATCCTTTTGATAGCCAAATCTAACATCCTTATGGTTTAAGATTAATCTTTTTTACTGGTTCTGTTACAATGTCATGTACGATAAAATAATTTCTACCTGTGATGATAGAAAAAACTCTTCTTTCTTTCTTCTGAGAAACTTTTTTACTTTTCACTTCTAAAGAATCTGAAATGTTTCTGAAATATTGAATTCAGGGTCACTTTTATCATCAACGGAATAATTGTAATGCTTGTGGGCTATTTACCTATCAGACCAAACTTGGCCAGTAGTCTTCTTATCCCGGTGGAAATATCCCAGAACAAAGTGAGTGTAGAAAATGAGGTAAGCAGTACTCACGGTAGACAGGGTAGTCCTTCACAGCAACAATATCAAGGCAGAGAATGGTCAGAGATAGGCAGAGTACGGTAACAGAAAGGCAATCCAGTAGTATAGCAGTTCAGGAATAAACCAATAGAGTGGTCTGGAACAGGCAGAGGTCGGCAACAGCAGTTTAGCAGTACAGGGATAAACCAGGCAGCGTAGTCAGGCAGGCAAAGTTCGGCAATGATAAGGCAATCCAGCAATTCAAGGGTTAAACAGGCAGAGTAGTTAGACAGGCAGAGTTCAGCAATATTAAGGCAATCCAGCAATTCAAGTAATAAAGCACCTAGGAGCACACACAGTAGCACCTATACTTGGGCAGTGAAAGTAAGTTAATCAGGTACATAGACACCAATTCACACCAAGGAGCTCAAAGGATCTGGTTTTAGAGGGAAATAGACGTGCGGCACAAGGGAGCGGAGTGACATAGCCCCCCACTCAAGGGTTCCCTCTGGGAACCAGAGTCGGCTTCGAAAGGGTGAGCAGCATAGAACTTGGAGACAGATAACAGGTACCAGAATCCGAGAAGAGTTAGGGGATTTAGTAGTGGGTATGCTTAGAGGTACCCCACATTTATTCTCTAAGCATTGACTTTTCCTGGCAGTATATCACAGTTCTTGAGTTGGTGTGAGTTAGAACCACAATAGAAACACAGTCTCAACCTCCTTCTTCTCTGTCTTTCAGATTCAGAGAGCTTAATGAAAGAGAAATCCATGGGTTCCTCTTCAGAGATAACTGGAGGTGCTGAAGAGGTAGAGGATGGTTTAGAGACTGGACGAGTAGGAGGATGAGAGGCAAGTATTCTGCAAGTTCTTTCTTTCTCAGCTTATCTTTCCTGAAAGCGAGAATCCAGATTGTGGAGTGTTATGAATTCATCCAGGGAAGATGGAACATCACGATAAGTGAGCTCATCCTTGATACGCTCATGCAGGCCTCTCCTGAAGGCTGCTTTGAGAGCACTGCCATCCCAACTGGTCTCATGTGCCAAGTTGCGAAACTCAATGGCGTACTGTGCCACATATCTATTGCTCTGGCGGAGATCCAAGAGAGAGTACTCTGCAGCAGCAGTGCAGCTGGAGATGCCAAATACAGAAGATAATGCAGAAATGAAGGCATCAACATCATTCAGGAGTTGAGCACTCTGTTCCAAAAGGGGAGAGACCCAGTCTAGGGCCTTGTCTTATAATAAAGAAATGATAAAGTGACCTTTAAATGATGAGACTGGAAAGTGTGAGGATCATCACAGAAGTGTAGTCTGCAGTAGTTAAAAAAAAAAACCTACAGTTGGTAGTACCATCATTCTTGTCAGGCAACGGTATCCGGGGTATACTTTCAATAACAGAGGGGGGAGTTGCAGCACTAGCAGCAGGGGCCAACTGTGTAACAACAGGAACAGTGTTCTTTTCTGCAACCAGTGAGGAGAGCATAGCTGATATAGCCTCAAGTTTAGAATCCACATTCTGCAAGTGTATGGCATGGGTTCCCAGGGTCTGTCCATGAATAGAGACTGCTCTTACTACCTCATTTGTGTCCATGTTGCAAGTATAATGTAATGCTCATGGGATATTTCCCTATCAGACCAAACTTGGCCAGTAGTTTTCTTATGCCAAGGTGGAAGGATAAGGAAATATCCCAGAACAAAGTTACTGTAGAAAATGAGGTAAGCAATACTCACGGTAGACAGGGTAGTCCTTCATGGCAACAAGATCAAGGCAGAGAATGGTCAGAAACAGACAGGGTATGGCAACAGATAGGCAATCCAGCAGTATAGCAGTTAAGGGATAAACCAATAGAGTGGCCTGGGACAGGCAGAGATCAGCAACAAAAAATAATCCAGCAGTTCAGGGGTAAACCAGACAGAATAGTCAGACAGGCAGAGTTCAGCAATGATAAGGCAATCCAGCAATTCAAGGGTTAAACAGACAGAGTCATCAGACAGGCAGAGTTCAGCAATATTAAGGCAATCCGACAATTCAAGGATTAAATAGGCAGAGTAACCAGACAGGCAGAGTTCATCAATATTAAGGCAATCCAGAAATTCAAAGGTTAAACAGGCAGAGTAGTCAGAAAAGGCAGAGTTCAGCAATATTAAGGCAATCCAGCAATTCAAGTAATAAAGCACCTAGGAGCACACACAGTAACACCTATACTTGGGCAGTGAATGTAAGTTATGCAGGTACTTAAATAGGTGCCAATTCGCGCCAAGGAGCTCAAAGATCCGCCTTCAGAGGGAAAGAGACGTGCAGAGATGACATCATCTCCGCACGTTCACCACTGCGTCTCTGGCAATAGCCAGAGCAGCAACTGCCACGTCGCATCCCTTGCAACAAGGGAGTGGAGTGACAATAATATGCTACTACTGTAGTAATCAGGACCAGTGTTCCCTCTAAGGCTAGTTTTGTGCAAGGCCCAGCACTGAAATAGTTAATTAGATAACCACACCCTGCAATTAACAAACACTGCACAATGCAGACTGCAAGGTATGGTTTGCTGGACTTCACACAAAACTTCCCTTAGAGGGAACAGTGATAAGGACTTTCCTTTTTTCCATGGCTTCAAAAAATTCACATGATAAATCTCCTCATTCCTTCTACCTGACTGGCTTATTTTGAAATTCACTTCACCTATCCTTTCAATTACTTTATAGGACCCTTGCCTGGTTGCCAAGTATTTGATTTGTACAGTGGGAACCAACCCTAAAATTCTACTGTCTGAAACACACAAAAGCATTTTTATAAAAAAGAATAAAAATCTTATTTTAACTTTTCTCTTGATCTTGTTGGGCCTTTTCCATATATACCTTAGCTGTATGCATAATGGCTGCCGTGCACTCCTGCATCTGAGAAATATGTTGAATTACACTATGATGTGGGGTAGTCTCCTGTTCCCATGTCCCATTAGCTATGCCCAATATACCCCTGGGATCAGGTCTATGATTAAGGCACCTGCCGAAACGCGTAAGAACCAGTCAGCTTTTTAAGTCTCTTGTGCATTTGCTTTAAATGACATTACAATAAAGATTGTTTTTATCTACTATTAAAGTTTCTATGGATTTTCTCTATTTTTGGATGTCTACCATGCAATAACTCAAAAGGTGAAAACGCTATAGACGCTTGGGGAACTTCTCTAATAGCAAACATCAAAAATATACATCTTTTTCAATTACTTTCCATAACATAGCTTTTATGGTTTTATTGAAACTTTCAAACAAACCATCAGTTTGTGGGTGATACAAAGAGGTTTTTATCTACTTAATGTTAAGGAGTTTGCATAATTCCTTTGTAAGGCCCTGATCAGTCACAATCTTCTTGGGTATCCCCACCTGGCTAAACATAAGCATTAATTTATTTAGCAATGGATTTTACAGAGGTTGTTCACATTGGTATTGCCTCTGAGTAATGGGTAGCGTAGTCTATTATTACCAAAATGTACTTTCCTCACAATATCCATTGCAATGCATTCAAATGGAACTTCTATAAGTATAGGTAAGAGAACGAAGGGACTGCGGTAATCGGTTAATATAGCAGTAAGCTAGCATTAAGGGCATGAAGAACAGTAATTTGTTATTGCTCTAAACATACCAGGCCAAATACATTTTCTGAGGATTCTTTTTTTTTTTTTACTTTTCCACCCCTAGATGTCTTCAAAGAATATGGCTATGGGCAAGTTTTAACGCAGCGTCCTGATAAGACTGTGTTACCAACAAATGCTTTGTGATCTCTGCTCCTTTCTTTTCTACAAGATGCAGTAAATCATTTTCTATCTAAAAATAAGGATACGCATGAGGCTTTTCTGGATTAACCTGTGAACCATTT